>NC_142774.1:25595000-25907500 GCF_988280905.1 Pimephales promelas
ACTCCACGTCCCTTATTACAACCGCCAAAGCATACAAATAGCTGATCCGATTGACGAAAAGCGGCCGAGCGAGTCATATACATCCGTAAAGCCCTGACCAGGCAAACAGCACTCTGAGCATCAGTGTCACACGAGACTGATGACTCAGAAGATAACGCCGGCAAGAAGACAACCTGCGCTCGGAACGGAGTACTGAGAGACTTCGGAACATAACCCTGTCTTGGCCGAAGAGTGACATTACAATCTCCCGGTCCAAAACGAATGCAGTCCTCGTGAACCGAGAATGCATGCATATCCCCCACGCGTTTCGCTGAAGCGAGAGCGAGAAGTAAAGCAGTTTTCAGGGAAAGCTCCTTGATAGCTATTGAAGCCAGAGGCTCAAACGGTGGATTAGACAGAGCCCTCAACACTAGGGCTAAATCCCATGGCGGCACAGAAGGCGGCTGTAACGGGCATAATTTCCTTGCTCCCCTGAGAAAACTGATCACCAGCGCGTGCTTGCCGATCGACTGCCCTTCGACCGGGGGGTGAAACACAGCAATAGCAGCCATATACACCTTTAGAGTGGATGGTAAACTCCCGTTATCCATCCTGTGCTGAAGGAAGCTAAGAATATCCGACACTAGGGATGCACCGAAATGAAAATTCTTGGCCGAAACCGAAAACCGAAAAAGAGGAAACCAAGGCCGAAAACCAATAACCGAAACACCGAAAGAATTATTAGTATCATTGCATTTATGGCTATGACTGTGTACAAACTTTACTAAAATCAAGGCATTGCAATTGCATATTAATATCACATTTTTAAAAGAATAAATCAATTACAAATTATGCAAATATTTATTTAGCACAATGCACAGTATAAAATAAAATTCTAACTAAAATGTTTAACTTGACCCCACTCATGTGTACACTAAATAATAATCTACTGGCCTGCAGAAAGGTTTTAAAATGAAACGTTCTCTCAAAAACAAAGCCGAGCGAGCGCAAACTTCTCATCAAACCAGGACCCAGTTTCATGTCTAAATCAGTTACATTTTAAAAATTTGGCATACAATAGCATAAAAAGCCTTTTTAAATGAACAATAGTCCATGTTTAATACAAATGTACATGAAACTTAATGAAACATGTTTAGTGAATGTATTTAAATATTTAAGAGAGCATTAATTTAGTTCTATACATACATCAACATAGTGCCCAATCCCATATACATATTTTTTGTAATGTCACAAGTAATAATCTCAGGGTTTACTGGATTTTACATGATTATTTTTGTATTGGTGGTGGAATAGCCTACTAAAAAATAAGCACTGTCATGTGTTTATCTTTCTTCTTCTCACCGATTCCTGATGGTTAGAGGACAGTTACTTGAGTCGTCCCCTGTCGTTTCAAGGAATAGTAAAACGGAGAGCGCTCCAAGTATAAACGCCTCGACCGTTTGGAGCGGTGCACGCGCTGTCTGTGGAGACTCGCGCTGCCTTGTTTACTTTCGCCTGCCTCCGCAGCGCGAGTCTCCACAGACAGCGCGCGCACCGCCCTTGACCCGCTCGCAACCGGAATCGTCGTCATGGCGGCGCGCGTTGTTTAGAGCAGATATAGGTGGATAAACACATAGACATAATATGTCTATGGATAAACAAGGCTTCCGTCTCCTCGCGGGTTCAGATACACTGAAATGCGTCCGCACCGCAGACATGTTGCTTCAGACAAGCACGTGCAGGCCGCGGTTTCTGTTTGCGTCATCACAACATTTCGGCCGTATTGTTTCGGTGATAAAAGTCTTTCTCACCGAATATTCGGCCGCCGAAAGTTTTCGGCCGAAAATGGCCCAAAAGTGCATTTTCGGTTTTCGGCCGAAAACTTTTGGCGGCCGAATATTCGGTGCATCCCTATCCGACACGGAACAGTTGCATGGGTCGATACTGATATTCTGACACCATTTAGAGAAAACTTCCCATTTCAATTTATACAAGCGCCTAGTGGATGGGGCGCGCGCGCGCTTCATATATAGTGCTCAACGCGCGAGAGTGCAGAGAGTCTCGCTCATTTAAAGACCCCGCAGCGGCCACACACGAAGGCTCCACAGCCCGGGTTTGGGATGCCATATCGTGCCGTTCGCCTGCGATAACAGGTCCCTCCTGAGCGGAATTTCCCATGGGGAGTCCACTAGCAGCTCTATCATGTCCGCGAACCAGGGCTGATTCGGCCAGTATGGGGCTACGAGAATCACAGATGCTTTTTCCTCCCTGATTTTGCATAACACTAGAAGCAGAATTTTCACCGGAGGAAAGGCGTAAAGCCTGGCTCTCGGCCAGCGCGAAGTCAAGGCTTCGGATGTCTGACCCAGGGGGGAACGAGACAGCGAAAAGAACGTCTGACAGTGTGTGTTCTCGTGTGACGCAAATAGATCGACCTCCGCCCTCTCGAACCGATCCCAGATCATCTGCACCGATCCCGGGTGAAGCCTCCACTCTCCCTGAGGAATTCCATTCCTCGAGAGCATATCCGCTCTGGGATTCAAAACACCGGGAATATGCGCCGCTCTCATGGATAAGAAGTGCTGGTCTGCCCACAGCAGGAGCCTCGCTGCCTGCTCGAACAGGGGCCTGGAGCGTACGCCCCCCTGGCGATTTATGTACGAGACCACTGACGTGTTGTCGGTCCGAATTAATACATGCTGACGCTCTAGCTGAGACCGGAAGGCTTTGAGGGCTAAGGAAACCGCCTTCAACTCCAAGCGGTTTATGTGCCACCTCCACTGCAACTCCGTCCAAGAGCCGAGGCAGTCGCACCCATGCACACCGCTCCCCAGCCTGAAGTTGATGCATCCGTCAAGACCGTGATGCGATTCGCTACGGTACCCATAGGGACCCCTGAACTGAATAACACTGGATTTCTCCACGGCGCCAAAGTGCGAAAGCAGCTCTGAGTGACCGTGATGCGCTTGAGGCCGGTCGCCCACGCCCCCTGAGGGACCCGGAGCTTCAACCAAATTTGAAGCGGACGCATATGAAGCAGACCCAGATGGCATACCGGGGAGGCTGCCACTAACAGACCTAATAGTCTCTAAAAACTCCTTTAGTGGTACAGACCTGCCCGGTCTGAAACGATGCAGAGACAATGCCAGAGACTGTATGCGCTCTTGAGAGAGATGTGCTCGCATCGTTATAGAGTTCAAACACACTCCCAGAAACGTTGTGGTCGGACTCAGCGTGAACACGCTTTTCTGTTCGTTTACACGCAGTCCCAGCGAGTCCAGGTGACGGAGTAATAATTCCACATGACCGATTATCACCTCTCGCAAATGGACTAAAATCAGCCAATCGTCCAGATAATTTAGGATGCGCATTCCGCTCGACCTGAGGGGAGACAGCGCCGCGTCCACACACTCCGAAAAGGTGCGGGGGGCAAGAGCCAATCCGAACTGGAGAACTGAATACTGGTAAGCTGTGCCCTCGAACGCAAATCTCAGAAAACGCCGCTGCTATCTGGATATGAAAGTACGCGTCCTTTAAGTCCACTGAAGCGAACCAATCCCCGTGACGAACCTGTGCCAGAATTTGCTTCAGAGTTGTCATTCTGAACATGCGCTTGTGAAGTGCTCGGTTTATGGGTCTCAAGTCCAAGATCGGATGGATTATTTAAAAGGATCCCCATTAGCTGACGCCTAGACGACAGCTAGTCTTCCTGGGGTCCAAACAATATATCAAAAGGCAATAATTACAATCTCAATTACTCACAAATATTTCATATATAAAATACACGAAAAAAACAAGCAAAAGTAACAATACAAAAAGTACTAATTAAGGTAAAAAAAATAAAATAACAACATAACACATAATACAACTCACTCAACCAATCCAAACAATATTATAATAGTGAAAACAAATGCAGTCTAAGTCTTTTTTTAAAGCCAGTCTTTCCCTTGATTTCACGAACCCCAACTGGAAGATTGTTCCAAAATACAATTGACCTATAAAACACAGTCCTTTTCATATGGTCAGATTTAGGTAGGGGTAAAGAAATCTGTCGGCTATTTACCCCTCTTGTGTAATGTGAATGTATATCAGAACAATACATTATTTTATCATAAAGAAATGAAGGAATCCGAGTGTTAATAATTCTGTGAAAATATACAGGGTACTAACATATTAACTGTAAATTTAAAAACTGTGCACATTTACGCATTACTGCAACAGCTCTACCCATTTTAACAACAACTTTGTTGATGTGATCCGACCATGACAATGTGGAATCGAGCCAAAGTCCCAAAAGCTTCACCTTTTTTACTTGCTGTACATTTTGACCATTTACTTGTTTTTCAATTTTAGGATTATCAGCTAATCTATGCTTAGAACTGAATATTATACTCGCAGTTTTTGAAATATTTAGAACAAGTTTATTTGTTTTGATCCAATTATACAATTTGCTAATTGGGAGCCTCAAATAGACGCCTGTCTCTTTTACATGCCTGGTGTGGCTGCAGGTTTGGGTCAATAAAAGTCGGTCTCAAATAGAGGCCGGTTCTGTTTTTTTCAGTTTCAGGTTGTTAATCTTCCAAAACCGTCAAATCGTCCTCTTTTCAGCGGCCGCCGAAGCAAATTTTTGTCCCGCCAAAGCTTATTTTGATCGCTGAGTGATTTAGAATATAATGACTGTTACGCTTGACAGGGCTCATTACGAGCAGAGAGAGAGAGAGAGAAAGAGAGAGAGAGAGAGAGCGTGCTGATGTTTTTTTTTTTTTATTATTATTTATTTCAGGCAATGGCACAAAAGTACAAGGCAGACAAATGTTTGTTAAGTCATACAGTGCAAAAAGAAACAAGAAACACACACAAAAAAACAACAACAACAAAAAACAACAAAAAAACAACAACAAAACAAATCGAATTCTGCCTGAAAGGGAGTGGGAAGAAGAAAACTTATTTAATCCCACCCCAGTTCACCTTCATCCGTGACACCAACGTGTTTCCTCTTCATGTGTTCTTGCATCACTGTGGTACTTCCATGCCACACAAGCTCAGCTTTGCATAACTTGCAGGTAACTATCTTCTTTGCTGCATTTAATGTAAAATTCTCCCATACCATAGATAACTTGGGGCGCACACTTTTTATCTGCTGCAGATTGATTTGTACTCTCTGCCATTTCACGTGTGACTGTTGTCATGAAAGTGACGTCATCACTAAACACTCCCCGTCACGTAAGCAGACCAACTAATCGATATTGACATTCGTTGGCAACGATTTTCATAATCGATTATTATCGATTTTATCGATTTGTTGTTGCAGCCCTTAATGCAACAAATAATTCCTGCATTTTTTTCAACTCAATGCAGATAAAGAACATTTGAACCAGCAATCCGACTTTAGTTTTTATTCATCACACAACACAACGCAGAGGGGTAGCCGAGTCGCAGTAACAGAGACGCGCGACACCGAACCAGCTACACAATGTGTCACTTTCCCCTCAATGCTGACCATCCACTTAGATGAAGTTAGAAGTTTATCTTCTGAAATATGAAAAGTCACCATAAAAACTGCAAAAGACAAAAAAACATAGGTTGTTTACTATATATTTAATGCTTACCAAGCATGATGAGTCTTGGCATGGCTGGTAGGGTTTGCACAGTCTCTATTGACATCTTTGTGGAAGTTTTCTTTGAAAACAACAAATAAAAAAGATTACAGTACTTATCAAAAACTTGTATGCAATGTACCCTTTAAAATGGTTATTCTAATAGTTTTATTTAATTATTTGAATAAAAATTAGTGCATTAAAGGAATAGCCTGATCCACTGATTGTATATTATAGGTTCCTTTTAACTATATTTAAAAGCCCTATCTGTGAAACCAGGACTCCATTTATTATTTAAATGGGTTACTTTATTAGTGTTTTAATTTCCTAATTACTTACAGCTACTAAAATGAAGAGAGAGTTTTCTTTTTCTTTGAAGTATTTCATTGTCAATAGGATGGCTGATATGGTTGTCTTGTTTTCAGTTGCTGGCGTGGCTTCAATTTCTTTTAGGAGAGCCTGGACCTCTGCGTTCCATTTTAATGTTTGTTTTTGAAAGTAGTTCACAATCCCATTGCTTTTGCCAATCAGTCATTCACTGAGGCGACTGCTTATGTCAATCCCTGTAAGGATTTCAAAATGAGTGCATAGGCCTCTTTTAGTGAATAAATTTTGGCCACTCAACTTCAATGTCACCAATGGCTGGAGGGGGGCATGCATTAATCATTTGTCACTGATCATTGTAAGTCTCTTGCATTAAGTTGTCCACATTAGACATTTCAGTAGAATGTTGGCTTGGCCTCCATACTGAAACTTTTCTAATAGAACTTTTCTTTTCATTTCAAGAGATGTTGTGGTCTCTCTATCAGGCATGGAGGTAGCATGCATCCATAACCATCAACTTTACATCTAACTTTTTTGACTGGACAGCTATTCAGTTCTTGTTCTGCTGTGTTTTTTTTTTTTGTTTTTTTTTTGTTGATATATCCTGTGTGATATATTGTCTCTATTAACATGTTCTACTCTGGTTTTCAGCTGTCTTTGCAGTAAACTATAGCCTTTTCACAGTTGTTCCTCTTCCTCTGAAAAGTCTCCAATGTATCCTGTGTGATATATTGTCTCTATTAACATGTTCTACTCTGGTTTTCAGCTGTCTTTGCAGTGAACTATAGCCTTTTCCCAGTTGTTCCTCTTCCTTTGAAAAGTCTCCAAATGTTAAAGAATGTTTAGCAAAAAATTGTTTTGCTACTTCCCCACAGTCAGCTAAGTTTGGGTTTGGGCAAAGTTCTCTCATAGCTGCCACAACATTTCTTACAAACTCTCTCCTCGGTCCAGAGCCTTCTCCTTATTGGATGCTGCATGTAGAAGGGCTGCAGGCATGCGTTCCCAAGGAATCTGGAACATACTAAGCCAATCAGAATTTTTAAAGGAGTATAAGAAGTGGATAGCTGTTCAGATAGTGAGTCGTGTGGTGGTAATAGGGTGAATGTGATCTCAAATGGCGTTTCATCCACTTGGCCTCATGAAAAATACAGAGAAACAGAGTAAAAAGTTGCATACACGTAATAGACTGTACCAGGGTATATGCAGGAATCATAGTGAGTTTTACTACCAACACGACATTAAGCAGCAGCCGTTTTTTTTGGGGGGGGGGGGGGTGTGGGAGGGGTATGCAAAGCACCACTTATGCCGCGTTCCAGGCAACCTGTAACTCGTGTTTTTCCAACCTTATACCCGTAAAAAGTGCACTGGAACGGCAGTCAAACCCGTGACTTCCCATCCGTGAACTCGTAGACCGATGTGCTCCCAGTTACGAGTTCTGACGTCACATAGCCCAAGAACATATACAAAACTACAATGACAGCCCCTATGGATGCAATGTTTCTGCAGGCGATACTCGGTGAGAATACACTTTAGGACAATATAACGTTAACTAGTTTTCAGTCCATTGAGTGCAAGGATAAATTAATACCAAATACATTTCCAAAAAAACAAATAAAGTAAAATAAAAGGTATAATAGCTTATCTTGCCTCATGCGCTATTTTTCCTCCTCAGTTTCCCACAAATAAACAAAGAGTAAGCACCTTTGGCGTTAGAAATTATTACAAATGCGCGTGAGCCCCGTAAGGTCCGCCATGCTGGTTTGTTTACATCTAGGTAGTTTGGCGTGAATGATCTGGAATGCTACAAAGTCGTAAGTCGTGGTTTGAAGTCATGATTTACGTGCTCAAAAACCTGCCTGAAACGCAGGATTATTACTTACTATATGGTGTAAGTATGTCACTGTCACACGTACTACACATATTAGGTACACTAATGTTTAATTGTGATCAATATATGTGATGCGATCTGGGAAAACCCACCAGATTGACATATTACAGATGTTTTGTTTTCATATTAAAGCTGGGTTCAAGCCCTATCCAAATCTGTTTTTATTTCTTTTATAGTTTGTCTGTAACAAAAGTTATGGTTATCTGAATTTGGCTGATCGTTTCGCATTTGCGAAGATAAAGAGATAAAGATTTACAAAAGGAGATGATAGGAAGAATATCATGGCAGTTACTTTTTCTTTTTCATACTGTAAATTAAAGGGTGAATGAGAACGTCTCTCAGCTCAATTGTCATGTAAAAAAAAGATTGTAATTTTATATTTATAGTAATGGTTTCCAGATTAATATTTTACCATTTTTTTGTCCTGAATAAATGACCCTTTTTCTGTTTCAGTTCTAAGAAAAGCAGTGGGCCTATTAAACAATGCTTAGAGAGCATTTGTGTGTGGTTTGAGTTGGACCGAAATCTGAAAACTTAAAGAGTTTAGTTGTATCAGAGTTCATTAAAACAACAATTTCAAAAGCTGAACTGATTTTCTTTTTTTATATTATAGTAAGAATAGGTCTAACTCAATGTTTTATATAACTGAAAAAGCTGAATAATCGTTCCAAACTTACTGATTAGCCGGAAAATAATCGAAGATTAGTCGATTCATCGTTCTAATAATCGTTAGATTAATCGATTATCAAAATAATCGTTTGTTGCAGCCCTAATCCTGACTTCTGAACACCCACCACAAAACAAAGATGATTGATCATATCTTGAAGTTTGTTGACATCTAATTCTGGGAGAACTCTTTTGATTTCTTATCTCTTATCTCCTCTATGTCTGAAGTTAAAAAGAACACACTGAGTTATGTATTGACACCACAGAAAGACCTGCCGCTTCAGCCTCTGTCCTTAGCGCAGTGCGATAGTGTAGCCTTTTTTTTTTCTCGTAAAACGATCGTTGTGTTGGTAATGCACATTAATGTTTGATTCAATGTCGGGCTTTACAACAGCACAAAATATTTGCATTGCCCTAAAATTCTTTGCGAGTGGCTCTTTCCTTTACACTATTCGCCTATGGCTAAGCCTCGCCCTAGAATGTAGATTGACCAATCACAGTGCACACAGAGGTTCGACTCTTTTTCACAGCGCTCCATTGAATTTCAACACAGGCGTCTCATACTTAACTTTTTGGTCTTAGCAGGCTATTACCGTCGTAGTTTTATCAAAAATATGGTTAAACGTTGTGCCTGGGGCATTTGTAACTCAGATTCGTTTCCCAGAGAGGTTGGAGGGGGATATCCATTTTTCCCTTCCCAAAACCAGTCAAATCCTGACAAGTGTCGTCTTTGGATTAAACTGTATGCCATTTGCAGAAATACAACGCTCCCGTCAGAAACAACCAATCAGAGCCAGGAGGAATGTTTTAGCAGTGTTAATCACGCTCGTGTACGCGCTGATCACACACACCTCTCTTGCACAGCGCGAGCGCGAACCGTCGTTCAAACTCAAGATGGCTGGCGAGCTGTAAGTGATGTGCTTATGACGGAGAAGTACCCTAAACTGCCAATTCTCGGGGGACACCTGCTCATAAAACAAAGAGGTAAAGGGAAAAAGACCAATGACGATAAACAATCTTGTCTAATTTGTCAGCCCATTGTAGTCGCATAACATGTTGATAAAATGTCACGCACTCTGCTAAGCAACAATCTAAACCTGCTAATTCACTGGCTTGTCATGTTGCTGAAATAATGTACTAGCACACCTTATCTAGCATTACATATCGCTAGAATAATTACTTACATACTGTAACGTTAGTTACCGTTATATTGACGTTACCTTACTAGCTATTTATAACTTATAGAAAGAGTGCAACATAAAGTTACATGTATTGGAAAATACATAAGGATTTGAGGACCAAGTTTGTAGTCAAAGTATGGGCAGGCCATAGTCAATGTAAAGCATATTGTTGACGTTTAGTCCCTATTAGTGAATGTGCCATATAACTTTTTATCAGCCGTCATCGGTGGCCCTGTTTACTAGCCCACTAGCCCTCCGGCTCTGCTGTGGGGGACGAGCTGTGGAGGGAGGGCTGCAGCTTTAATCGAAGTTCCACCTAGGTGCTGTGCAAACATAACATAATAGTTTTTTTATTCTCCTAAATATAACCAAGATGTGTAACTTAACCATAACCAAGTTGTTTCTTAATGTCTAACCTGAACCACTTTTCCTTCCCACCAAGTTCTACTCATTTTCGAACTCATTTTCACACTGTCTATTGATGAGGGCGGTTGTCATAGTAGCTACTGGTGGGCCACTCTTGGTAGTACTGGTTTCATTGCCTGCAAGTCATTGAATTTCCTGAGAGTAATTGGGAATTGGGCAGAAAAGAGTGGGACCCAGTTGAATGGTTCTTTGGGGGTGTTGATTCGCTGAGGCAGGTCACATAGGCCCAGATAACTTCATGAAGTCAATGTGGTATAGTTGAGTCACCTTTTATGGGGATGGATGCATTCGTGGAGTCTCAAAGATGACAATGTAATCACATGGAGTGTGAATTTCTTTGACGATGCGCCGCTAAATGAGGCTATGCATGGAGTCACACTCCATTTGTGTGTGCCCAGCTACCAGAAACTTCTGCTCTATGGTGACACCATGCTTCATGACCAGATAAAGGTAGGTGTTGCTAATGCACCACAACGATTTTGATACCCACAGCCAACACTCCAGGCAATTACTTTCTTAATGTTTCTGTTGGCCTCTAGGATTGATTCAAAGTGTTTTTGGACTGCAGATGGGCAAAAACCTCACTGCTAAGGGAGCCTTCATGCTCTTCCCAAGCGCAACAATATCCATCTTTGTTGTTCATGTTGAAGTAAGTAAAGTTGTGCATCTGTAATTTAGTTTTGTAATACATGGTACTCGCTTTCATCTGGGGGCACAAAAGAACGCATTGAAGGTCCATTGTCCACACTGAAAGTTTGTCACTGGACTCCTTATTATTCTTAGCTTTTTCAGCTTGAGCCTGAGCCTTTAATTTCAAGTGAGTAGTAAGGGTATGCTGATCTGTATTTCCTACCTTGGCGCTGACACATATCACACTGGTCTTTTTTGGTATGGACACAGAGTAATTCTGCTCACTGAACACTTTTCGAAAACATGTCTCATTCACAGCATGTTCTGCATTTTCACCAGCAGCTTTCTGATATTTCTTGTGAAGATCACTTAGAACTGTTCCTGTTCCTTTTCCTGATAGGAGGGAACCTGATGGCAGTAATGGGATGGGACTGTAGGCAATCCAGAGAGCCATTCTTTAAGGAAGGTCTGGTCAACATCTGATATGGGCACATATGGGCCAGTCTTGTTGTTCTTGGGTTTACAAGGATCAGTTCTAGATTTCTTGTCCACAGTTAATAATGATCTGATGGTTCTGGGGGCAATGCCAAGTGTTGAACAGAAAAGATTCTTACACACAAGTAGTTTACATCTATCTGCCTGGTGCAGGTGGTTAAATAGGGACATTGTTCTCCTTGATGCAACACCACCTTTCTTCTGTTTTATGGTCACATTTTCAATTCGAGTCTGGATATACAGTTTGTGTGTCTCCCAGGAGGGCATGGACCAGAAATTGTTGAAGATATCTGTTCTCTCCTCTTCAGTCAGTAGTTCACAACTTCGTTTCTCCGACTTTAAGCAGTGCTGTGATTTGCAGGGTGGACCCATGGTCTTTGGTGGTCTCTCCTGTCCCATTCTATTCTTGTAACTCTCCCCCTTAAGAAGCTTCTCTTTTATCACCTCTCACTTCCATGTATCTGGCCTTGGATGCCTATAACGTTGAACAGCAGCAGCTCCTGCATGTTCTTCCCTGTGTTGAGCTGTGTCTGTATCACTACCATTATCTGGGCTGTCATCTTTCTCAGGTCTATAGTCCTCATCCAAGACAGTGTCATCGATTTCACTATTTGACGATAAATCAGGATCTGATTCATCTCTGGAGTCTTTACTGGCTGTTTCCTCTTCTATCTGTTGCCCCATGTCTACGTCATTACCTTCTTTTTCAGGTCTACTCTCATCTAAATCCTCTAACTCCACTACATTTCCTGACAATAAAACAGACATAAAGTGCTGTTAAGTATTTTAACACAATTCATATGTTCACTGCAAAAAAAGGTAACTGTCATGCGTGATGCAGGCAGAAGAAGGAAACAAGGCGATATATCCAATGCAAATACTTTTACTAACAACGAAACTTCAGACAGGTACAAACAGGCAGGACTCACGCTACATAAGACTAACTACTGACCAAGAGTGACTGAACGGAAGGAACTAAATACAGACATTGATTAACCAAACCAGGTGACACAGATGAAGGTGATTAACAAGACACAGGTGACGAAGATGAACAAATGATGGGAGACATGGTAACAGAAAAGTGGCTGGAAAACAAACGACATGCGACTAAGAATGCAAACAGAAGAGAAAGGCCATGTCCACATGGACACGGGTATTTTTATAACCGGAGTTTTTCCCTCCTGTGTTTAAAAAAAATCTCCGTCCACATGAAAACGCAAAAACAGGACACCAAGCGCTGTCAAGAGCATGCAACACTAGCAGGCGGTGATATAAACCTAACCGTAAAGCCATGTTAGCCAATCAGAAGCCGTCAGCGGTGCAAAAACTCCGGTTTCGCTGTCTACATGACAACACTGCAACCGGCGTTTCAGAAAATACTCGCCCTGGCAGGGGTTTTCAAAAATGTTCAGTTTCAGTGTCCTGATTCTGCGTTTCCGTGTGGACGAACGGCCGAACCGCGTAAAAAAAAGTCACGGTTATAAAAATACCTGTGTCCGTGTGGACATGGCCAAAAACAGAATTGAACCTGACAAACACTTTACAAAAAGGTTAATTTATTAAACATTATATATGAACTAACATGGACTTGCAATGAGTAATACATTTGTTACAGTATTTATTAATCTTTGTATATGTTATTTAATAGAAATAAAGCTGTTCATTGTTTGTTCATGTTAGTTCACAGTGCATTAACTAATATATACAAGATTTTAATATAAATGATTTTAAGTATTACTAAATGTGGAAATTAACATTAACGAAGATGAACAAATGCTGTATAAGTGCAGTTCATTAATAGTTAATGTTAATTAATGTAGTTAACTAATAATGAACCTTATTGTAAAGTGGAGAGAAACTTAACTTCATCCATGGGTCAAAAATATGTCAATGATGTCAATTTTACCAGCGCAGTTAAAAAAAATCAAGTTTCTATAACTCTAGTGTTGAACTGATAATCACTCTTTTGTGTGTTAAACACAATCTAATTAATACAGAAAACTTCATTATAGCTAAAGAAAAACAACAAATCAAAAACAAAAATATGATCAACTTATGACAAAAATTACTAGATTAGTGGATACCTCAGTAAAATGTAGTCTAGAAAAACAATATTGTATAAAATCTGAACATTTAGTGGAAAAAAAATTGTGCGGAACAAATAAAAGACAATATGTGTAGCACTAAATATGGTGAACCGTTACACGTTGCATTGTTGTAAAATATACATTCATGAAAAACAAAATAATATATATATAAAAATTATATATATATATATATATATATATAGTACTGTGCAGAAGTATATATATAGTACTGTGCAGAAGCACATTCTAGTGTGCTACTAGCCTCAAAGAAATGGTTTTAAGCTAGTTATTTATACATTTTGTTGTAGTGTCTCAGTAGAAAATCAGTTTACATTTTCAGAGATTAATTGTGCCATTAATTGTAATAATCCAGTGAAATTTCTGAATGCACAAGGATTCTGACAACAGCTAATGCTCCACACCGAGGTCGGATCTCACCATCATCGAGTGCATTTGAAATTATATGAAGAAACACAAAAAACAGAGACTAAGACCAAAAAATAGTGTGCCTAAGACTTCTGCACAGTACTGGGTATATATATATATATATATATATATATACAGTATATATAGTTAAAACATTTTTAATGTATAGCGCAGCTGTTTAATGAGGCAGCAACATATGATAGACAGAACAGAACAAAAAAGGCTATTAATAATATTTCATTGCGCAAAAAGTAGCCTATAATGATGATTATGAAAGACTCCAATACAGTGCGGCATTTTATTTTTCATTTTATGCGAAACCATAGAGCTTTATCAGATCGAGTAAAATAATAGTAACATTGAATCATCTTGGAGAGAGTTCTATCGTTGACCGACGTATTAACTGAACGTGACGCGCTGTTTGAACGCTGGAGAATGACTGACAGGGAAGTTTACGTGAACTTGAATTTAATGATTATCCAGATAGCACAAGTCTATTTGATGTGATTTTTACATCTGGAAGACAAATTTTTAAGAGTGTTTGCTCATCTGCAATACGTCTATAGGACGTTTCCTGTCAGATGTCAAATAGACGTTTAGAAGATGTCAGTTTAACATTCAATCATTCTTCTAAAATCATTACATCTTAAACTGACATCTTCTAAACGTCTATTTGACATCTGACAGGAAACGTCCTATAGACGTATAGCAGATGAGCAAACACTCTTAAAAATAAGTCTTGTATTACACTTAAATTTATATACTTTAAAAGCAGACTCTGACTGGATCTCGAAGAGTATATTTCTCTGAATGTTGTGCTTCATACTGTCAGTTCATGATCTTCATAGACAGGTGGTCTTTAACTTCAATTAACACAAAAATGAACGAGTAACTGCACTGACCTCTGCTCAGCCATGAACTAGTAACATGTAACATGCCATGTAACATGCAGATAGGCCCGCCCTCACGTGATACTGATTGGTTGATTGATAAGGTTAAATCTGATTGTCTAAAGAGTACGACTGCTCTGTTTTGGCGCAGAGGCAGCACAGAGAGTGCTAATACTTCAATCCGCTTTTAAAACACAGACAGCGAAACAGTATGACTACAGAACAACACAGAAGAACATATTGTTGTGTTATTATAAAGTAATCATTTTATTGACTAGATGCGCTGCATTAGCAGAGAAATAACAGCAGTAGTCGAGTCTGAGAGGAAAAACACCTCAAGCGATTAAAGCAATGTGACAAAAACACACGCAGCCGGCGAAGTTAAAGCTAGTGACGTGATTACTTTCTCAACATTTTATGCAGCCGACAGAAACAAACAAATCAGAAACACGTTCGATTTCAGTTTTTTTTTTTATCACTTCAATAAATGTTGTTATTTCGATTAGATAATCATCAAGTGTTCTAAAAGAGAAGCAAATAAAGTGAGAGACTATACATCTAATATAGGTCTATACTTATGTAATTTTAATGCTTTGGTCTTTGCAGTTATTTGGCCATCTTTAAGCATGACTCTTTGGATTAATATGAAATGGTAACACTTTACAAGAAGATTCCATTTTTAGCATTAACTATAATACGTGTTGTAGAAGTATTATTCACTGTTTGTTAATTTCAACATTTAGTAATACATTTTAAATTGAGTTTTAATTGTAATTTAATCTGTTATTACCTTAGTTAATGTACTGTAAACTAAAATGAATGATCAAGGTACAAAATGTATAGTGCTAAAATAATAATGCATGCAGTAAAACTGTATATTGCATAATGCATAGTTCATGAAAGCTACATCCTTGTTAACAAATAGGACTTGCAAAGTGTTACCTATGAAATTTACAATTGTTCTAAGTTATAGCTAACAAAAAACACATATTTGACCTGTAATATTTTAATGTTTAAATTATGTTCTGTAGAATCTGTTCTGTAGAATCTGTTCTGTAGCACATTTCAGTTCAGCACTGTTTTATTTGGAGTGTCATGTTTGTTTTTAATCCAGTATCAATAATAAAAAAAATATCATTGAATAATCATTATTGGCATGCATGGTCAAACCTAAATATCGGTATCGGTAAAATCCACTGTCAGTAAAATCCACTGTCGACCTCTACTTTTTCGGGGGTTTTTTCCCCCCCGTTTTTTCACAAACCACACATAAACGTAATTTTCTCAAAACTAAAAACTTTTGCATACATGCTGCTGACATTACTGTAGCAGACTTTTGCTGAATATTGTGTAATTAGACTTTAGCCATGAAAATGTCAGAAATAAGCACAAATGTTAGAGCATGTCAGAACACCTCCAGGACCCAGAAAACACCTCAGACCCCACAGGGTTAAGTTCCTATCTATTAAGTCAGAGCTTCTGATCACTTTGACCTCTATCAAAATGGGAAGGGGACCTGCAGGTATTTTCGTTTGAAGAAGCTTGCCTGGAATTCGGGACAGCTAACTCTCACATGATCCTGAGACGGCCAGGATACGTGCCCAAGGTTCCCACCACTCCTTCAGGGATCAGGTGGTGAACCTGCAAGTGCTGCCCTCAGAGGAGTCAGACCCAGCCTTGGCACTGCTTTGTCCAGTACTTGCCCTCCATGCTTACGCAGACAGAACGCAGTGTTTCAGGACCTCAAACCAGCTCTTTGTCTGTTATGGTGGGAAGCTGAAGGTAAAGGCACTCTCCAAACATAGTGGACTGGATAGTAGACGCCATTGTCTTGGATTACCAGACGCGGGGTCGACCATGCCCCCTAGTTCTGAAAGCACACCCGGAGTGTGGCTTCCTCCTGGGCTCTAGCACATGGTGCCTCGCTAACAGACATCTGCAGAGCTGCAGGCTGGGCGACACCCAACACATTCGCGAGATTCTATAATCTCCGGGTAGAGCCAGTGTTCTCTCATGTACTCGCTTCTACTAGCCAGTATGTAGGACCCGCTCGGTGTCATTGCTTGCTGTGCCATTCCACTCCACGGACTGGATACGTGCACTGTTTCACTCAGATAAGTTCTCCTTAGACCCTGGAGATCCTCCTGCACAATTGAGGCTGTCACCAGACTGCATGCCCAGTCAGTCAGGCCTTGTGATTGGCTAGGTGCCTCCGTTGTGTATGGTTACCTCGTTGGGCAACCCCCACATGTGTATTTCCATGGTAAGTCTCCTCTGAGCTTGTGTCTTTCCCTTGCCTCGAGGGTGAAACATTCCACCCTGCGGGCTGGATACCTCTATATGCCTCCAGTTTCTCCATATGCTTCCCAGACTCGGGTCAAATGTGTATTCTAAGTCCTCCCTACGAGTAGGCGCTGTGTTACATATTCCTGGGATATGCTACCCAGTGTACCTTGGTATTCCTGCATCAGTCTTAGCCCTTCATCTGTGCTAGTCTCACAACAGGGAGCTCAATCTTGCGCACAGCACTGGAAGACAGCCGTTGTGGCATGATTAGATTGGGACCTCCATGTCGTCATTCACTGACGTAACTCGCATTGACTGAACGAAAGAGAACGTCTCGGTTACGTATTTAACCCTCATTCCCACCTAATGGAGACGTCACAATCATCCCTCTGTCACTACCGCAGTACCGCTGGAACAGCCTGGAGTTGAGTCTCGGCTCTTCCGCAGGAAAACAATGCAAGATTGCTAACGTCCCTCTTCTTATACCCACGAGGTAGGGTGGAGTTTCACTATGCAAATTCTGCTGACCCAGAGCATTTCCTTGCTAATGGCTTGTTTTGTAGAACTCGAAGGTAATAGGCTTCTAAGCGAAACCCCCATTTCGTCATTCACTGACTTAACATCTCCGTTCTCACCTCAGTGAACGAGGGTTGCATACGTAACTGAGACATTCTCATTCGTAACGTATAAATTAACATATATATAACATATTGCACATACTTAGAGAAAATTGATGTCATAAGTTAATAAATAAATAAATAAATAAATAAAAAACAAAAAAAATCTCAAATAAAAATTTATGTACAAAATCTTACGGGTTGGAACAACATGAGGGTGAGTAAATACTGACAGAATTTTCATTTTTGGGTGAACCACCCTATTAAAATCAATAAATGAATAAATAACAACAACAAAATATTCTCCTTTACAGGTACCATCCATTCTACAAGCCAAAAGTGTTCAATAACCTAAAATGTTGTAATGTTACAATACATTTTTGTGTGAAATTCTGAGTGAACCTTTTACTAATTTATATAAAATTTATACTATATGTTTACTAAGAAGAAAATCACACAGCAGTTCAGAAGACAGTGATATTTCTATCACATTTTTATTTTAGTGTATGAGAACTTTGAGGTGAAGGGGGTGTATTGGAATCCACTGCTGCTTCAATGTATATGTAATGATGAGTAATTATAGTCAAGGTATTAATCAACATTTTCTTTCTAAATATCAAATGAGTTGAATGACTTCTCATAGGCTTGTGAGATTTTACTTTGTTATAGAAGTAACTAGTGTGATTACTAAAATGTTCTTTTCGTGTATTTTCTAATGTCTGTATTTTGATATCTGAATGCAGTAACAATGAAAATAATAGGGAAATAGGGATTTGTTCCTTCACTCTTAGAAGAAAAGGTTCTGTATAGAACCTTAAAAGGTTCTAAAGCGCTACATATTTGGAACCCCTAAAATGCAATGCATGAATGATCACAAAATTCAAGATATGGGGGTTAAAAAAGGTAATGAATCAATATCACACAAAGAGTGCCATTTCAGTTTTTATTCTTCAAAAATCAGCATGATTAAAATGGGATATTAAGTTTCTACAACTGTTTAATAAACAATAATTTAATTACAACTGCAAAATGTTGCAGAATAATGTAATAAATGAATGAATAATAGCATATAAAGAACCTTTGTGCCAAAAGGGTTCTTTCTTGTCATTATCATAATTTTTTTGCATAAAAGGTCCTTTGGAGTTGAGTAAAGAACCCAATGCTACATATATAGAACCCTTTTTTCTAAGAGTGTTGAGTGAAAGAAGGCATTATCTTGATTTGTTTTGAAACGACTCTCCTGTTTACAGTTAGAGCCTGGCCAAATCCAACCTTGGAAAAGCAGTGCGCCGGTGTGTGTGTTAGTCTTCTTGGTTGCAGGTTAAGGAACCACTGCCATTATTGGAGATTGACTGAGTTGTTGTTCTTGACATACTGGCGCCCAGCAACCCAAATCTGCGACCTGGAAGGTCATGACGGTTCTCTGAGTTTCAGCTGCATAATCGATGAAGATATGCTTCTGTCTATCTGTATATGTGTGGAAAATTACTATATTTATCTATTTCTTAGCCAATCAGAATAATTAAACATGTAATGACATGTCAGAATAATTAAAGCAATGACATAGCTTAGACCTTGGAAACGATATAACTGCTGTGATCTTTGTAACTGTGAGAGGGCGGCCTACGAACTCCTGCCAGAATCTTGAAGCTGACTTCTGCTGATGAAACTGCAAACTATATTCAGTAAAACTTTTCTTTAATTTTTTTTTTTTTCTTTCATAATTCTGACTCTGGGTCTTCATTCTTCATATCTGGTTCTGAGTCTGTGACTGTATACCCCTTACAGAGGATAAAAGTAATTTGGACAGCTCAGGCATATGCAAATTACACTCACCTAAAGGATTAACACCATACTAATACTGTGTTTGACCCCCTTCCGCCTTCAGAACTTCCTTAATTCTATGTGGCATTGATTCAACAAGGTGCTGAAAGCATTCTTTAGAAATTTTGGCCCATATTGATAGGATAGCATCTTGCAGTTGATGAAGATTTGTGGAATGCACATCCAGGGCACGAAGCTCCCATTCCACCATATCCCAAAGATGCTCTATTGGGTTGAGATCTGGTGACTGTGGGGGCCATTTTAGTACAGTGAACTCATCGTCATGTTCAAGAAACCAATTTGAAATGATTTGAGCTTTGTGACATGATGCATCATCCTGCTGGAAGTAGCCATCAGAGGAAGGGTACATGATGGCCACAAAGGGATGGACATGGTTAGAAACAATGCTCAGGTAGGCCGTGGCATTTAAATAATGCCGAATTGGCACTAAGTTTGCCAAGAAAACACCCCCCACTTACTCCACCACCTCCAGCCTGCACAGTGGTAACAAGGCATGATGGATCCATGTTCTCATTCTGTTTAAGCCAAATTTTGACTCTGACATCTGAATGTCTCAACAGAAATCGAGACTCATCAGACCAGGCAACATTTTTCTAGTCTTCAACTGTCCAGTTTTGGTGAGCTCCTACAAATTGTAGCCTCGTTTTCCTATTTGTAGAGGAGATGAGCGGTACCTGGTGGGGTCTTCTGCTGTTGTAGCCCATCCGCCTCAAGGTCGTGTGTGTTGTGGCTTCACAAATGCTTTGCTGCATACTTCGGCTGTAATGAGTGGTTATTTCAGTCAAAGTTGCTCTTCTATCAGCTTGAATCAGTCGGCCCATTCTCTTCTGACCTCTAGCATCAACAAGGCATTTTTGCCCAAGGAAGAACAGCCTTATACTGGATGTTTTTCCCTTTTCACACCATTGTGTGAAAATCCCAGTAACTCAGCAGATTGTGAAATACTCAGACTGACCCGTCTGGCACCAACAACCATGCCACGCTCAAAATTGTTTAAATCACCTTTCTTTCCCATTCTGACATTCAGTATGGAGTTCAGGAGATTGGCCCTCATTTATCATTCTTGCGTAGAAACGGGTGTATATGTTGGCGTAAGATTATGCTTACACTCCTCTCACCGCCTGATTTATAAAGCCGTGCGTACCTTTGAAATCCAGGTGTATGCAATGCCTGCCGTTGATAGCTAAATCCAGCGGCCGAAAACGGTCGTCATTAGAATAACACGCCCCTAAATTTTCAAGTCTCCACTCCCCCCACGCCCTCATTTTACGCCATGTACACACGGAAGACGGCAAAGAAGAGAAACTTCTCTGTCGTGGAGCCGAAATGACCTATCACAATGCATTTTTTTACAGCACATCTTTTGAAATTAGCATTCAATTTCGAATCACGTCCATTTTTTAGTCTATGATCACGTCACATGTATTGGGGTGTATAATAGTGATGATGATGATGATGATGATGTGATGTGAAGTACCATTCATTCACATTAATAATTGCATGACAATTTGTAATATTCTTCTTATTATTATGATTTGTATTAATGACGCTTATTGTTATTTAGAAGAACGATGTCGTTATTATTATTTGTATTATTATTATCATTTAAAAGAAGAAGAATGTATTTTTATTATTTTGTCAGTCTGAATTATTTTTTGGTCATTGAAAGCCTTTCATTACTGAACCCAGTCCGTGCGCACCTGCCGGGATAATCCTGAAATGTCAGTTAAAGCACACAGGCTCACAACTGAAGGAATAATTATGCTTACAAATCAAATGCTTTGGTAAAGTCACACAAATTAAACATTGAAATCCATGTTGCACAAAAATAAACACTGAAGTTTATAATTACTATGTTTGTTTTTTTTTACAGTGGGTCATAATATATCATACTGTATCTCTTAGTTTGTCAGTGCGTTTTGTGGTGTTAGGAATTTTTCTGCGCATTTCCGCACTAACTCAAAACGTGCGTACACCACCTCCCGAGCTGGTGTAGGATTTGAGTGTGCCGTAAGCCAACGTCGATATTGATAAATCTCAAAGTCACCATGGTTTTCGGTGTACGCTGGAAATTTGGTGTACACACTTTTAATTAAATGAGGGCCATTGTCTTGACCAGGACCACACCACTATATGCATTGAACCAACTGCCATGTGATTGGTTGATTAGATAATTGCATTAATGAGAAATTGGACAGGTGTTCCTAATAATCCTTTAGGTGAGTGTAGCTAAAAAAGTAAATATGAATAATTAATTATAACTTGTTATAATAAATTATAAATACTTGGATAGCGCTTTGGGTTTTAGAAAAGCGCATTATAAATAAAATGTATTATTATTATAGGTTAATAGAATTGATGTAGCTTCATTAGCTTGATGTAGCTAAATTATAATTACAATCAATTAATCTGTTCGTCCAGCAAAAACACTATTGATCGTCTATCAACTCTCAGAAAGGATTTTTGTATGGTCATTGAAAAATAACTTTCTTAGCATGTAGCTGTGATCGCATAGTTCCAGAATCAAAACTCATGTGATATGTGCACAAAAGTCAATTTAACTAAATCACGAACACAAACAATCTACAAAAACACATAAAACACAATCACACATGGGATGGGATGGGTAAAATATGACAGCGAAAGTGAATGAAACTGGAACCAGGAACAAGGAATGAAGCTGAAAGAAGTTAATTGTACGATACTTGCAATGCCTTAGCCATTGTTGAACGAGGCGGCCCAAAGGCGGCCGGCGAAGCGGGCCGTGATGTGTAGGCTAATGCATAAGCACATAGGGGAACACAAGGGGTGAGCCGGTTGTGATGGAACTCCCGATAGTGCGGCTTCTATAGGAGGGCTGTGAGTACTAGACCGCCAGAATTTTAGCCTGTAAGGCTGGAACTTCCAAGTTATAAAATCTGACAAAAGTGGAGGGGGAGGCCCATCCCGCAGCCACACAAATGTCGTGAATGGAAATCCCGCAGGACCATGCCCACGATGAGGCCATGCCTCTGGTGGAATGAGCCCTGATGCCCAGAGGGCAAGGCAGGTCTTTAGCGGCATAAGCAGAGGCAATCGCGTCTACTATCCACCTGGATAGGGTCTGTTTCGAGGCGGCTAGTCCCTTGGTGCGGCCACCGAACGACACAAACAGCTGCTCCGAGCGTCTGAACGCGGCAACGCGTGTAGTGTACACTCTGATAGCCCGAACCGGGCAGAGGCGGTCAGCGTCACGTTCGCTATCGGATGCAGGCAGCGCCGATAGAGAGATCACTTGCGCCCTGAAAGGGGTACCAATCGCTTTTGGAACATAACCGTGTCTAGGCTTTAGAATGACTATGGAGTCATTCGGTCCAAACACTAGGCACGCGGCGCTCGAAGACACCGCGTGAATGTCCCCCACACGTTTTACTGAGGCGAGAGCCGTCAGAAGAACGGTTTTTAACGAGAGGTATTTTAGCTCCACGGACTCAAGTGGTTCAAACGGTGGGGCTTTCAGAGCTTCTAGAACTATAGAAAGATCCCAGACCGGCACCGTAGGGGGGCGAGGGGGGTTCATCCTTCTGGCTCCCCTGAGGAAGCGGATGATTAGCTCGTCTTTGCCCAGAGACTGGGCGCGCCGGGGTTCAACGAACGCCGCGACGGCTGCCACGTAAACCTTAAGAGTGGATGGGGACCTGCCCTTATCCAGCATCTCCTGAAGGAACACTAGCAAAGACGAAACCTCGCACGTCCGTGGGTCCAAATTCTTGTCGGTGCACCATTTGGAGAACACAGACCATTTTGCAGCATAGAGCTTTCTGGTAGAATCCGCTCTGGCGTGTTTGATCGTGTTCAAAACCCCTTCTGGCAATTCGACGCGTAGTCGTTGGTCACCCATGCATGAAGCGCCCAGCGCTGTGGATGGGGATGCCAGATCGAGCCGCGGGCTTGAGTGAGGAGATCTGCTCTGATTGGAATGGGCCACGGGGCTGTCTGTGACAGCCGCGTTAGCTCCGGGAACCAAATCTGATTCTCCCAGCGCGGGGCTATGAGGAGCACCGAGTGGCGTGAGTCCCTGATTCTCTGAATGACCTGCGGTAGCAGAGAAATCGGGGGAAAAGCATAGAGCGGGCGGCGGGGCCAATCCTGGGCTAGCGCGTCCTCGCTCTTTGAAAAGAATATTGGGCAGTGAGCGTTCTCTTCTGACGCGAAAAGATCTATCTCCGCTCTGCCGAATAGGCGCCACAGCGTATGGACTGTTTGAGAGTGCAGGGACCATTCTCCGGGGGAGACCAGGTTCCTGGACAGCCTTTCTGGACCGTCGTTCAGATGGCCCGGTACGTGCGTCGCTCTGAGCGAGAGCAGGTGACTCTGGGACCACAATAGGATGCGGCGTGTCAGATGAAAGAGATTCTTGGATCTGACGCCGCCCTGACGGTTGATGTATGATACCACGGCCATATTGTCGGAGCGAATCAGGACGTGGTGACCGTTTATGCGCGGGAGGAAACACAGTAGCGCGTTCTCGACCGCGATCATTTCCAGACAGTTTATGTGTAGGGAACTCTCGTGGCTCGACCACTGGCCGGCGGCCGGCGAGCCCTCGCAAACCGCTCCCCAACCCGAGTTGGATGCGTCTGTCGAGATAACTTTCCGGCGAGAAAAGGTTCCCATGGTAACGCCCCTCTGAAACCACTCGCTTACTGCCCATGGCTGCAGTGCAGTGATACATGTCTGAGTAATCTTGATCATCTGGCGGCCCGTCGTCCACTCGTGGTGGGATACGTGGCTCTTTAACCAGAGTTGATGAGCAGAAGCATGCATGAGCAGAAGACCCAGCTGTAGCACAGCGGAGGCTGAAGCCATATGACCCAGCATCCTCTGAAGCGATTTCAGGGATGTATGGGTACCCATCTGAAACGAGGCGGCTAGGCGCTGAACACGGCGCGCGCGCTGTGTGGATAAGCGAGCCGTCATAGTGATAGAGTTCAAATCTATTCCAAGGAACGAAATAGTTTGACTGGGCTGGAGAGAGCTCTTTGTCCAGTTGACAGAGAGTCCCAGCGCTTCCAGATGGTTGAGGAGAACTGTGCGGTGCGACAGCAGCTCCGTCTGGGAATCTGCTAGAATCAGCCAGTCGTCCAGATAATTCAGTATGCACAGCCCCTGACTTCGCAGGGGGGCGAGCGCTGTATCCATGCACTTCGTGAACGTACGGGGTGCTAAGGATAGGCCGAACGGGAGAACGGCATACTGGTAAACTTGGCCCTCGAAGGCGAAACGTAGGAATGGCCTGTGATGAGGGTTTATCTGGATCTGAAAATAGGCGTCTTTCAGGTCTAGAGAGATGAACCAGTCCCCCTGGCGGACGTGCGCAAGGAGTTTCCTGACTGTGAGCATTTTGAACGGTCTCTTCATGAGCGCTTTGTTCAAAGCCCTGAGATCTAAGATCGGCCTGAGGCCGCCGTCTTTCTTGGGAACCAGAAAATAACGGCCGTAAAACCCCGACTCGGTCATAGATGGCGGGACTCTCTCTATAGCGCCCTTCTGCAGTAGCTTGGCTATTTCTAAGCGAAGCGTGTTCATAGCAGCCGGGCTGACAGTGGATTCGAGCCGCACGCGCGAGCGTGGCGGGCGGCGACGAAACTGTAATCGATACCCATTCTTTATTATGCTTAAAACCCACGGGGAGATGCCGGGGATGGCTTCCCACGCTTCGTAGCATGCGGCTAGTGGTTGAATGGCGATTTCGCCCTGATTGCTGCACATAGCGGGCTGGACACTGGGTGTGGGCACGCTTATAATGTGGATGGCAACGGGACTTACACTCAGAGAGGAGTTTATGGGCCGTGTGACAGAGCGGGCAGAGGGGGGACACGCGCACGGGCTCGTGGGCGTGCTTATGTTCTCTGCTACTGGAGCGGATAGTGCACGCTCCGTGAGAATGGGCTCTGTGAGAGACCCTGGGCATAAAGTGCTTGTGTGTGTACGTGAGCACATGCTTGTGGGCACATTTTTTACACTTGAGGCTTTTATGCTCTTTTTGTGAACTCTCTGGGTAGCCGTGAAAACGGCTTTTAGTCGCTCGCAAGCGGGCAGGGAAACCGGCTTGTTTGTGGCGGTAAACACTACTGCAGTCAGCGGTGAGACGGGGACTAACAGTGGGCGAAGCTTTGACAGCGGTCCGGCCGCAGCGGGAGAAAGCCGTCTTTTTCTCAGCTGTGCTAGGCAGACTTCTGTTGATCGGGCTTCAGCGCGATCTTGGGTCGAGGCCCCCGGGGAGGAGGCTGTCTGCGGCGGCTGTCTGAGCGAGAGCGAGGGCGGCCGCCCTGTCTACGCTGGGGCTGCTGAGCTTGCTGAGGCGGGCGCTGCTGTGGGGTTCTGGCAGGCGGCTCGTGAGAGCGGCCCGTCGAAGAACTCGAGCGGCGGGGCAGGAACAAGTTCATGGCCTGAGTCGCTTTTTGTACCTCGGAGAAGCGGTCAACGATGCCCGTGACGGCAGATCCGAAGAGCCCGGTGGGAGAAATAGGCGCGTTGAGGAACACGGCGCGTTCTGACTCTCCCATGTCGGTAAGCGTGAGCCATAAGTGTCTCTCGGCGACACAGAGGGCGGCCATGCATCTCCCCAGAGCTTGTGCGGCGGCTTTAGTGGCGCGAAGGGAAAGATCCGTAGCGCTTCTCAGATCCGAAAGGACGGGCGGTTGCCTCCCGCTGCTCGCCATTTCGCACAAGATGTCGCTCTGGAGCACCTGGAGGACAGACATCGAATGCAGCGCTGAAGCGGCCTGACCGGCGGCGGAATAGGCGCGGGCATGGAAGTTAGAGGTCGCTCTGCACGCTTTAGAGGGAAGCGTATGAGAAGACCGCCATCTAGCAGAGGGCGGGCAGAGATGAGCGGCGACCGAGTCCTCGACGGGCGGCATGGCAGTATAACCCTTCTCGGCGGCTCCGTCCACTGAGCGCAGCGAAGCGGACACATCAGAGCGATTACGAGCCGAAAGAGGAGCATTCCAGGATTTCGTGAGCTCGCTGTGAAGCTCAGGCAGGAATGGTGCAGCCTGGCTGCAGGCGGGGGCCGGGCGCCGGTGCAGGAACTTCCCATCCATGCGGTTCGGTGGTTGCTCAGGGGGAGGAGACCACTCGAGACCCAGGCGGCTAACGGCCTGTGAAAGGAGGCGCGTTAGTTCCTCTTCGATGCCGGCGCGGGTCCCCGCAGACTCTCTCGTCGATGAGCCGATCGACGACCAATCCTCGCTGTCCGAAGCGTGCAGCGAACAAGAGTCCTTCTCATCTGCGGTGTCATCGGAGGCGACAGAGCGGCCACTCGGCGGCAACTGTAAGTCCGGCAGGGGCGGAGAGGGAGAGCGGTCGGTGGACGGCGGCGGCGGCCCACATGGATCCGCAGGGGGCTCCGGCGGCCTCTGGGAGCGCCGTTTCTTTTCCCGCGGCGAAGTGAGAGGCGGCGCTGGAGCGGTTTTGACCGCCTGTAGTCGAGCCCGCAGGGTTGACAGCGGCAGGTCCTCGCAGTGGTCGCATCCTCCGTTGGCGAGGGCGAGCTCTGCGTGTTCCACTCCGAGACAGAGAGCGCAGATGGGGTGGCGGTCTCCTTCGTCGAGTGGAGAGCGGCATGAGCCGCAGGAAATACGAGGCATCTTTAAAAAGACGCTCGGCTCTTTTAGGAATATGGAATAGTAAAGGATACGCGTCGGATGGCGCTAGCTTGCTGGGCTGCTGAAGGTGGCAGACGGCCGGCTTCCTCAGACTCCTGAGCTCGCTAGAAGGTGCCCTCTCGACGACGGCGGCTTCTTCCCAGGACAGCGGATGCGTGTAGCTCGCTGAATGAAAAAGAATCAACGAACGAGCTGGGAGAGCGACCTTTATACACTGTAGCCACGCCCCTTTTGGCGGGCTGTGACGCAGTGAGCGAGCGCCGTCCGCTCATTGGCCGCGGACTCAGCGCCGCTCTCCCATAGGTTCGTGCATTCTCTCTGAGCGAACCAATGAGCCGCTAGCTAGCCCGCTCATGGTCTGCCTCAGAAGAGACTGCGTTGACAATGATTACAAAATTATGGAATAATTTTTTGGCTTCAACTTCTCAGCAAAGATGAATCTTTCCCGTAGCGTAAGCTAGCTTACGCAATACGAGAGAACCTCTCGTAAGAGAACTTCTCTTGCCTAAAATGGCACAAAATTTAGGTAAAATTTAGCTAGGATTGTGTCTTTATTACATGCAAGAAAATAAATGATCTGAGAGAAGAAAAAGATATTTGAGAGAAAAAGTTATCACACTGATAGCAAAAAAAGCATTTCATGAGAGAAAAAAATATATTTGAGAGAAGAAGTTAATTTATTTATCAAAGATCATTTATTTTCTTGCATGTAATAAAGACACAATTCTGGCTCCATACCATACAAGTTAAAAAAGTTGCAGTTCTGAATGTAAAGGTTTTATTTTAGGTGTGAACTACATGATCACTAGACAGTTAGATAGAAAGGACAGTTTATTTAATGAATTTGTTACTAATTTTACTACTCTCTCACTGACGTAATCCAACATATCAAACAAATAAACCCACAATACTGTAAAAAAAAGCTAAAACCTAAAACTATTCCTACAGTATATTTTATAGGCCTATTCTGTTGTAACAAATAGCACTATAAAACGATAAGCCTATAAGGAAATACTATCAGTCCCTTTCTACACATCTGTGCAGTGAAGCTAATCAAACACTTGAGAAAAAAAATAAGTAAAGTGTACAACGTAAATGTATGTTTAATTGGTAACACTTTACAAGTTAACATGTACAATATGTGAACAATACTTCTTCAGCATTTATTAATCTTAGTTAATATTAATTCCAACATTTACTAATACGTTATTAAAATCAAAGGTTGTATTAGTTAACATTGGTTAATGGACTGTGAACTAACATGAACGCACAATGAACAGCTATTAACTAACATTAACAAAGATTACACTGTAACTAAAGCATTGCTCATCGTTAGTTCATGTTAGTTCATGCATTTACTAATGTTAACTAATTAACCATATTGTAAAGTGTTACCGTTTAATTAATGGTGTGTGTGTGTAGGCGTTCCATAGTAGGCTATAGACTACTGACAAAATAATGAAACCTACACATTTAAACACGCTATGTAAATAGCAGTATTAACAATACGGTGACCAATAAATTGCTAAATCTACAGTAATGTTGGAAGCTGGGGGAGTCATAATTATTAGTTATAACATTACGTATCTTTCAATATAGCTAGGCTACTTTGATTTTTTTTTCTTTTCTTAGCGGAGCCGGGAGGTTCCGCTTTGACTTCCAGAATTCGACTAACGTTAACTGAGAATGTGTTTTTATAATTACGATTGTGGACACAATAAGAAAACTCGCTCTCGCGATTGTTCTGCTTTAATTGATTTAATACCAGTTTTTTAAAAAAAACATTAACAGACTACTGCTTTATAGTGTCATTGTAGCTCCAAGTCTTCCTGGATCAGCTGACTGCGCCTGCGCAGTACAGTACTGCAGTGCATGACGTTGATAAGAGACAAGTCCGAACAAATATCTCCCTACGTGTAAAAATTATTAGACACAACAGCTTATGGAGGAGCTGGGCTGAATGATTCGACTCATTTACGCAGCGAACATTTTATGTCTGTGACAGGGAAGATTGAAATGCAGTGATTATTTTCGCATATCGTCCTCGTTGCTTTTACCTGTCAGAGTGAAATTATTCATTGGACTGATGATGAAGAGGATGCATGCCGAGGATGAACTGACCAAAGCAGCCGCCACTGGAAACACTTGCCGTGTTCAGTTTTTACTTTATAACAAAGTGAATGTCAACAACGTTAATAAATTCGGAAGAACGCCTATACAGGTAGGCAACGTTTTAAGACATGTCCTAATAATATTAGCCTAATAATATTATATATTTACTATAATAAAGACATCAGACGGACTGGACATACACAATATTATTTCACTACAACAGAAAGGCATTTAAATGTATGCGAAAGGTCAACTTATTTCCTAAAATGAATAGCCTATCACTATAGGATTTTGCGTTGGCTAATTCTTTCTCGCAGTTGGTTTAATAGGCTACAGGATTTAATTTTAATTAATATAAGGCCAATTAATTAATTTTCTTATTTATTCATGTAGGCCTATTAAAAATGCCCCGCCTAATAGTTCGTTTTTTTAATATAGCCTAGTTTTAGTTAGTTTTAAGGCAAAAATAGTTTTGCCCTATAGCCTATTTATAATAACAGATAGCCTATTGTCAGTAGGCCTAATGACTAAAAATGTATTGATGTATTTTTGTTTTGTATATGGCTATAAAGAATATTAATAGGCCTACCTTAATAGCGTTGTGCAAAGCACTATATAGCCGAACAGCCTATTTCACTTTATATTTTAACATAGAACCAGTAGCCTACCTAGCATGACCTTTTTTTTTTTTTTTTTTTTTTGTAAACTTGAAGAAAAACCTTTTCTGTTTGATTTGTCTTGATTGTAATATATTTAAGGTTAGCAACTGGATAAGACAACGATATAAAATATTGTTCTTCAAAGAACAAAAAAGTGTCTAGATGTCACATTTTAGTATTCTTAAATCTACTTATCCTACTTGATTTTTTAAAATACTTTTTCCTAAATAAATGATGTTAAAAGAGTGCTGTTTTTAGCCTACCAATACTGCAAGATATCGGGTTGTAAAACTAACCTGGACGTTTGCATTCTGCCATGGATTTCGACCAGTTTTATTAGCTTCTTCAAAATAAATAGCCCCAGCCCCATCACAATTCACCACCCCCTCACAAACTGCAAACATTAAACCATACGTTAAAGCATTTTATTAACAATGTGGTCACGTACAGGCTATAATTTCGTTATTAATTTCTAGTCAGTTCAACTGATGGTGTAGCAGCTCGTTCCATGTTGCAATAGTAGGTGGCTATACAGGAGAATTATTTTTTTTAAGCTGGTGGGGATACATAAATTGGCTACAAAATAAAACGATGTCGGCTAGTTTCTTAAACTTAAAATTAACAGACAGCAAAAATGCAGAAACTGTAAAACCACCGTATTGCTTGTGTCAGGCTTGTTGATAAATTGCTTTTAATCTTTTAACGAAAGATGTTTCATATCACAAGTGCGCATATGGCCATCCTACTCATACGCACTTAACAATATTAAAGGCTAATAAAATCATGCGATAAATATTTAACTATTGCAGCAAAAAAAATAGAATAAACTGCCCATTACTGCACGGTTCCTTAATGATTATAATAATGTAAAAGTAGAAATTGCAGGCAGCCGACATATTTTTTTTAAATGGAACAGCCAGAGAATCGTTTTTTTTTTTTTTTTTTTTGTCGGGTTTTTTTTTCTGAAAGCCGAAAACATTTCACGTTTTTCGCAGGTGATGATGATGGGCAACACACCATTGGCTCACCTACTGCTGAAATATGGAGCGGATCCTAATGTGCCTGATCCCGGGACAGGAAGCACTCCTCTGCACGATGCTGCCAGAGCCGGATTCATGGACACTGTGCGACTTTTAATCCTTTTTAACGCTGATCCTAATGCAACAGATCACTGTAATTTACGACCTGTGGATGTGGCACGGCAGGCTGACCATGTGGACGTGGTTGAATTTCTTAGTCGTTTTTAAACGCTAGTTTATTTATTTTCATTTATTTTTATCTTAACATATAGCCTAGGCCTATAGCCAAATTTTCACAAATGACAGGCCTATAAGCCCTATAGGCAATTTCAAAAGTAAAGAAATTAGTTAATGCACTTTAATTGTGATTAATTAGGCTATCCTTCAGTGGATGGTTGAGGTTTAGGCTCAACATTTTAAGTAGGCTAGCCAATATGTTTTCGTTGAGCGTTTTTTGTTCTTCCTTTTTGAATAGGCAACATAATCTCCGCATTATGTGTGGTATAACTTAACTATAAGTATCCCAAACTTAATTCAGTCTGAAGCATTAACGATAGGCTAATTAGCCTACTAAACTGTAGACGCGGCGTAGCCTATAGGCTACAAATTATTTAGACTAAAATATTTGTTTTTAACTTTCTTTGGCATACAGTAGTAATGAATGATGTGGCTATAAGGAATCAAATCGATTAAATATAACGAAATCAAGTCGTCCGTTTTGAGCTGCATGTGCTTACAATGCAAAAATAACGCGTGATAGCCATAGGCCATACATTTTGGTGATCCTTCGTCATTTCTCTCTCTCTTTTTTTGTAAAGATATTTTCGTTTGTTTTATTATATTTTAATGAATAAATTTAAATAAAACTAGGCCCACTCAACCATGCAAGCTTAAAATCTTCTTTAAAAAAAACAAAAAAAAAAACGAGGCCAAATGCACTATGCAAAAATCAAATGTAAAAAAATATATAGCCTATATATGAAGCCTTTTAGCTTTTACGAATGTTTTTAAAAGCCATAAATTAAAGCCCAAGTATAAGCCATGGAGCCTTGGACTAGTTTTTCTTTTGTAATATATATATATAATTATTATTATTTTTTTTTTTTTGCAAATTGAGCTATACTGCCACATCCAAAGAGCACCTATAGTAGTCTTCTGTGTATCTTGTGTTCTATGAAGCTTAAATTCTTTATTTTGTTCTTTATAAAGCATACACTGTTTTACTGAGTTTTATCAAGTCCAAATAAACATTTAGCTTGTGTTGAAAGGAATGTTTGTTTTTATTGATAATTTCGATTGCAAACATTTTTGCTTTGCCAACATCATTTTTTTCTCCTGGCTTCAAAAAAACCTGTGTGGAATACAGATACTGACACTATGAGTTGTTAGAGAACTAAATGTAGAAAACTAAATAAATAAATAACAAAAAACATGTAATTTTTTTAAAGATGGATTTTGCATACAGAATTACGTTTAAAGTATCAAACATAATTATTTGTGGAATATTAATTTGGGAGTTTATCTCTCTCTCTATTTGTAAAATTATTTCTGCAAACTGATCTAATCTCATGGAAAGAACAGAAAAGTTCAGAAACTACTAAATCAAAGTCAGATTAGGAAGGCCTCCATTTTGAAAACAGAAATATTATTTCTAATATTATTCATATTTCTAAAAACAATGAACATATTTCTGTTTAGATTGCTTGAAGGAAAACAAGTTTTTTTTCTTTTCTGACAAGCAACCAGTTTAACAATTTTTGTTACAAATAGACATCTGTTCTTTACAAATCTCTGGTAAAACAAATGCTCTGCTGACACAAAATGGAGAAGTTTCAGCATTTCTCATTGAAATGTGGCAAACTGAATGGAAAAAACATACATTTATTTTTGGGTATGAGAGAAATGTATTTAGCTATATAAACAACCAAATACACAACTGCTATATTTACTACATTTAAAAGGCACTGAAAAAAAACAAAAAAACATTCAAGACTCAAACAATCTTGTCCATTCCCTTTACTAATGCTTCCATGCATTATGTCTAATTGTAAAAAAAAAACAAAAAAAAAACAAACAATACTTTATTTTAAAGAGTGGTAACTGCACATTCATATCAGTGTGGCTGACAAAACAACAACAACAAAAAAACAATACTTTATTTTAAAGAGTGGTAACTGCACATTCATATCAGTGTGGCTGACAAAACAACAACAAAAAAACAATACTTTATTTTAAAGAGTGGTAACTGCACATTCATATCAGTGTGGCTGACAAACAAAACCCTTTTATTTTATTTTTTATTTTATTTAGGTTCATATAGCTGTAACAATGACACACTTGTTAGTTTACAGATACATGATTGCATTTGTGGACACATCTTCATGACTCCTTGATGGCAGAGTACTTTAATGTTTGGGCAACATTACTGAAGACTGTGAAATCAACTGGAAAACAACAGAAAGGAAAACAAATTAGGACACGGAAAGTTTCATACATGTCAGATTTAGATAAAAAAAATCTATTATATAATTACATATATAAAAATGAAATAAAACAGTAATTTACTCAATTTCAAGAGCTTTAAACTTACTTTTTGTGCATTTATTGTGCTCTCCCAGTCCATCTTGCTGATCTGTGGGATTGCTGTGAGCAGGATGCTGCTAGCTTTGTTTGCGTTTTCCTTCATGGTTTTTAGAACATTGTCCACACACACCTAGAATTAAAAAAAAAAAAAAAAATTTGGAGCTAAGTTTGGTACATAGAGGTTTATAAAAATATACAGGAAAAACTAAAATAATGGTACATTAACAAAAAGCTATTAATGGACCAGCAAGCCACAGAGGATCATTAAACGATAAGATATGAAGGAGCAATGCATCCGGATCTGAAAATGATCACATTTATTCTTAAAACTATATGTTACCTCTACAAACATACAAAATTGTTTAAAAAAATATCCATAAACAGATATGTTTGCCTGTGGCCACTCAGATAATGCAGATAAGGTTGCCAAGAGTCAAGTATAACCTGTCACAAGTTAAAACTGAATCTGGAAGACATTTTATGCTCAAGCAACAAATGGTCTATTGTCTCTAATGCCTGACTTTGTAAGTCATAGTTGTCTAAAGCTACATTGTACATTCAAATTCTACAGGGGACTAGGACAGGATCTATAGTTAACCTACTAAATTAAGACGGCAACAAGAAAAATCCAAGTGATCAAGAAAGAAAACTGAACTGTAGACTGTTTTTGATCACCAATGTTTTCCTTTAGAGGAACTGACTAATTGGCTGGCAGCAAAATATGTATGATTGTCTGTGCATGAGTCAGAGAGAGAATGAGAATACAGGACAGGGACGGAAGGATGTGGTGAAGTGGGGCGTGAAAACTAGAGGTCAGCAGCAGGAACTCGGAAGGAGGACTCTGAGCTGCAAGGGGAAGTAAACACTGCTTTAAAATACAAGCCTAACCGGTTGTCCGGCTATCGGAAACTATAATGTGTAGAGAATTTATTGACTTAAAGAGGAATATCCTATAACAATCCCTCTAAACCAATAGGACAAACAACTTTGAATAGACACAATAGCAGCATATTTGCCCTTTATTATGGTCTTTCTCTGACATAATGAAGGGCCTTTATGTGGCATGTGTAACCAAGAGACAAATGCTTATCTTTATGGCACTCTAATTAAATTGTAGAGAAGCAGCAGACTAGTATAAAATAAATAAATAAATACAAAACTGTTTCTAGAGTGAGGTTTTGCCACAAACTTAAGAATCAATGAAATACCAGGGTTTGTGTGTAGATATTTATCTATATTTATGGTTTTTAATTTACAGCTATTTATTATAAATGTTATAACCCAGGGCTTTTAAACTGGGATCTGCTGACAGAAAACTTGCAGCATTTCTACAATTAAAAAAAATATCTACATTATTTATATATTGTTCACAAACAATATATAATAAACAGGACAAAACCACCAATAAAATTGACCTCCTGGATTTCCCGAAAAATATGAATATAGTTAACCTGTTAACTGTCACCCCCCCCCCCCCCTTTTTTTTTGAATAGACATGAAAATGCACATTTCGAACTTAAATGGTGGTAATTCAAGAATGCTTTGGAATATAGACATATGATTGGTCTTGTTTTAAAGAAGACATTCGGCAGATTTTTGTAGAAGTTAAATAAATTAAGAACGTGAAACAGAAAAAAAGTTATAGAAGTTTGAGTTTATGGAAATGTACAATGTAAAAATATTAATTATTCATATTTTACATAAAATATATATTTTCAAAACCTGGGCTACTCTAAAATGGCAGAAAGATCAAAGCCAAAAATCTGAACAAGTTGTGTTTCAAATTTTAGGTTGATATCTCAAAAAATGAGCTTTCAGTAAGATTTTGTTTGAGCGCAGTACCAAACTTTTTCACTAGGGCACAATCAGACTCCATTACTGCCCATATTAGTGCGCCTGCATTTCCATTCGTGAACCATTATTTTCACAATTTTCATACAATCTCTGAAGTAGAGATCCTATTCAGAAGTAGCATGGGAAGTTTGGCAGATTTTGATATGAATTGAACCTCTAAGAAACACATACAAAGAACACGCATGTAAGTCATAGCTAGCTGCCACGTCACAAATGGTGAATTTATTATTTTTTTCTTGATATTTCAAACTTTTCAGACCTTTTTTTTCCAAAATAATTGAATGGATTCTATCTTTTGAACTTTTGGCATGAAAACAAACTGAGGTATCTACCATTTTTTCATGATTTTTCATGTTTACTGCTATTTTAAAATAAAGGTCTGAACACGCCTTATGAGTATGAAAATATTCTTGTTTTATATTGATAAATTATGGCTCCTCTGTAATATATTTTGAAAATCAGTCACCAAATATGGAAACTAGAGATTGTAAGCTTTCAAATGATATATAGTTTGTCAATATTATTTAAGGTATTTACTAAGATATTATTGTTTTAAAAATATAGTGGCAAACGTCCCACATGTGGGACGGTGACAGTTAAAGTGGCAGGTACACATACACACACACATAAATACACACAGACTCAGACAGAGGCTTCTATCTGCTCACCGCCTCTTCGTGCTCTTTCCAGCAGTCATAATCAGTTGCCATTGCAATACTAGCATAGCACAGCCCAGCCTCCTTGGCAAGAACCACCTCTGGTACTGTGGACATGTTAATGACATCAGCACCCCACTGTCTGAACATTAGGCTCTCTGCCCGAGAGGAGAAACGAGGACCCTCTATGGTCACCATTGTCCCTCGATTATGACACTTCACACCAAGTGCCTGGGCAACCTCCAGGAGAACCTACAAGAGGAGGTAAGAAAAAGGTGAACAGAATAAGATAAGATGAACAATAAGGATAGAGAGCTGGGAAATGTCACTAACCTCTCTTGTCTTGCTGCAGAAAGGTTCAGCCATAGGGATGTGACACACACCTGGAAGGCTGGTGGGCTGCCCGTCATAGAATGTCTGAACACGTTTTGTTGTCCTTGATTTCAAGGTGGTGTGGGACATTTTGGCATGGGATTAAGAAAAGCAAATGAAAAAGAACATGCATACTGATAAGGTGAGTTGTAAGGAACAGTAAAGACAGTTTTACACCAGACAAGAAGCAAGTATGATACGGTACACTTGACACAACATTCTGTATATACTCGTATCCTCAAGTTCAAGGTAGTTCTAATCACCATACAGGCGAATGTTCACTTCAACAAAAAAATAGTGGCAACAATGAGTTTAAAGTTCGATGCATGACAAAACAGTCCAACACCACCAATGGCAGGATTTTAAAGAGGACCTATTATGCTTTTTACATGATGTAATATTAGTCTCAGGTGTCCCCAGAATGTGTCTCAAAACTACCCAAAGATAATTTGGGTAGATAGTTTTTAGATAATTTGTAATTTTTAGATAATTTGAAAAAGATAATTTGTAAATAATTTTATTTACACCATGTTGTAACCGTCCATTTTGAATGCGTGTCCCTTTTCAATGCAAATGCGCTGCTGCTCCCCACCCCTTTCTAGAAGGGGGCAGAGCCTTTACAGCTCCTGCCTCAGCTACTCTGCCAAAAACTAAAATAAACATCTGTTTGATTTTGATTATCATCTCTATCGCAGTCACGCTCAGGTGACATGTACTTCATCATCATGAAAGTTTATTATCTGCATGAGTTTTATAGCCATATTCTGAGCACCCACATCTAAAGCACACACACAAAGCTTGATGTCAGTTGATGGGTCCCATGAGTATTACACTAAGTTCTCTTTCACAGGGTATTGTGCTTAAATGTCAAATGCACAGAAGGTTATCTCAAAAGCACACAAAAGTTCACATAAACACAGTCAGTTTTGCCTGTTAACGTAAACAGCAAGTAAATAAATCGCATGTGTATTTTAGACTTGTATATTAAAGTATACGCTGTTAATGAATCAAACAACAAAAGAAATCCTATTGATTGAATACTTTAGTAGCTCTAATACGAATACATTTCTTACTTGAATACTAAATGCTCTGGTGAGGAGATAAACATTGCAGACGGTGTACAGCTCACTCAGGACGGGGTCTGTCAGCAGCCATCAGGGCCTAAGCATTTGTGACCTCACAAAAGCTACAATCTGCAAATGGCTTATTCTGAGACACTGCTTATGATTTATGGGGATTAAAAAAGTGGGTGGATTTTTATCATTACAGGGTGGTTGTGTATGCACACTGCTGACACACATTTATGTACAAACACCATGTAAAAGTTAATTTTGCATATTAGGTTCCCTTTGAGCCAAGCAGTGATGCTGGTGTGTGTATAGTATACTAGAAAACAACATGTTCGAATATTACGCATGTGTGTGTCATTTGCCAGACGTATCCAGTGTGCGGCCCCCTTAAAACCCTTTCACACGCAAGTTATTATATAATAGCTTATTATACACAAATATTCTAACTGACCCCCCAGCGTGAGGTGACTGTTATTTAGAACTTGCCACTTTAATGTCACGTGACACAGCACAACCACAACACAGCGCTGAATGAATGATAATCTGCTTTTGTCATTTCTCCTTTTTTATTAAAAATATTCACAAATGTATTAGCTATAGCATCAAACACTGATATCCCGATTGTCAAATATGTGCAAGTGGATGTGTTTTGTTGTTTAAACATCTTTATAACGATCGCGTTGTACTAATGAGCTGTATGCACAATGGGCGGTGCCATTTTAGTTTGTTTTACAGTTCAGAGAATCGGATCTGTTGTATTTACAACGTCAATTCCTCCACTTCTCACAAAATACATGAAATAAGTGGCTGGTGAACAGGAAGAAGAATAGGGTCAAATGTTAAGCTACTTACACAATGTGTATCTGATATGAATAAAACTTGTCGTCTAATTATAACTGAAAGGATTTTTATTGCTGCTTCCATAGGCATCAGTGTGTATTTTACAAACTCAAAATCATTGTTTTGCTAGTACTTATGTACGTATTTAAATGTCTGAAACCTACAATAAACATTGTGGTTGAAAACACTCAATAGTTGTGATATATGACAGCACTGAGTGCATCCGTCCAGTGATGCAGTGATGACTGTTCTAATCACACCGGTGTGATCGTACGCATGAAAGGGTTAAGAATGTGTCTGCATCTTAATTCTTATGAAATTGGCAATGTTTGTTATTCTCTCAAAGGTTTTGTGACAATCAGCTAAAAAATAAAATACATTTTCCTCAAGACACATTTTTAAAAGCTCTTTATTTAACTATATATGAAGACATAACCATCAAGAATCATGAATAAATAACACTCTAGTAAAATGAAATGGTGATTTTTCACTCCTGGCTTCAATTTAAGCAGTTTTGTTACAGTGTTTTGATTTCCGTGGCTACCCAGGTAAGTTTGAGTTTACTTGTAGTTTGATCATACTTTCGCTCTCAAAAAGGTGGATTGGTTTTAACTGGCGTTTATTGCTGTGGTAACTTATCAAGTTCAAATCACAAACATTACCAATGACCACCATCCCAGTTGTTTAAATATTAATAATAGGTTTTGACATAGGCAAAAGGTTTAAAGCAGTTTGGCCCACTTTTGACAATATTTCACTATGCATGACACAATGGGCAAATTAAAGTAAATCCTTTTTATTTTCAAGAGGAACAGTCTTTAGGCCAGATCACTCAAAAGCAAATAAAAATATACTGTCTTCCCTGAATATTAATGTTTAATAAAAGATTTGATTTGACTGGACTAGTTTCCAAGGGATTACTGAAGGGGGTGGATTCCTCTTCATGTATTATGTAATGAATTGGAAATCATAGTTCCTTTTCGTAGTCACTCCGAGTTACATCAGATGATGGAGAATGGGGGTTTCGCCTAGAAAGCCAATCCTCTTCGAGTATTAAAAAATGAGCCAATGGCAAAGAAATGCCATGGGTCTGCGGAATTTGCATAGCGTATTCCCACCTCACCTTGTGAGTATAAAAGGAGGAAGCGGACGCAACCGCAGTATGTTTTCGCTTCGGAGCCTTCTTCAATCCACAAGCCACACAATCTGAGTTTACTGACTCACCTCTTCGAGACGAGCGAACTCTCTGGTATTGGTGTGACGGCGGTATCCAGTGAGTTTCACATTGCCTGCGATCTGAGCAGTGATCTTCCAGTGTGCGTGTTTCTCCCTGGTCGCTTCAACATCCGCAGTTTTTTCCTCTCACTAAAAGAGCACGCACGCGGCGCGTCTTTTTAAAGACGATCCGCCCGTGTACTTCTGAGTGCAGTTTTCTGATAGATTCAGCTGATGGACGCGAGTTTGGCGTGTTTGGGCTTTGATCGCACTCAGACAGCGCTCATGGGTGTGTCACCTTCTCTCAGTGGGAACGTGACCATCGCAATGTATAACGGTCGAGACTCAATGAGCTCAATAGAGCGAGAGTCCCCTCATCCACAACCCGAACTATTTTTCTCCACACGAGATAATACTTCGGCTGGTGGCCAGGGTGACCTAAGACGTCAGGTCTGAAACTAAAACGACGAAAACCCCTTTCACGTTGCAAACCATGTAAAAAAAAAAAAAAAAAACAGCTGCTGAAATCATGTCTATCGCTGCATCACAAGGTGAGCTGGAGTCCTCTGGAGATGGCTCGTCTGTGCTGCTGTCCTCGGATATGCTAGCATAGCGAGTTTGATTCAGTTCACAGCTATGCTTTCCCGGGCTGCCACGAGTATCGGATTGTGTGGAAAATTCTGCCATGTCCCGAGCACTTAAGGCTGATGTTTGGTTTTTGGGGGTGGCGAACCCATATCCTTTCTACCCGAATGTGCATGAAGATGCCATGAGATCGTGAAAGCCTCCTTTGACTTTTCACGACCGCTCAGCGGCCTCTTCCGCCTTCTCTGCCCTCGTAGAGGCCGCAGTTTAGGGTACACTGGGGTTCCCCCCTATGGAGTGTTCTGTGGCAACACTTATGTGGCCCTACAGCGCCTCCACCTGGCGTGGCAACCCTAAACACCCCTCCAATGCCTGTAGGTTCTTGTCTACTCCGGTGGCGGAGACCTATAGAGCTATGGGAGAGGCTGCCACCTCACTGTGTGTTATTGCCATCCTTCTGGGTGTTCAATGACATGCACGAGGCTAGGGCTGATTCAGGGCTCATCCTTGAGCTGCCTGCCGTCACCGGCCTAGCTCTGCGAGCGACGAAGGTGACCGCATGCTCCCTGAGTCAGGTGATGTCCACATGCGTGGTCAGACATTTCTGGCTTAACCTGGTTGATGTGCGCGAGGCTGAGTGAACCAGTTTCCTCAACTTCCCCATATCCCAGGTTGGCCTCTTCGGCGGCGCGGTCAAGAACTCGGCCGCCCAGAAGTGGACTGTGGCTTTTTTGTCCGACCCTTTGCCTTTCTGCTGCCAACCAGCTGCTGGCTCAGACGCCTCAGTCCGCTTGCCGCTGAATGTGCCCTCTTGCGACTTCCGCCCCCTCCTGCCCGGTCCCAGCAGCACCGGGCCGTGCCGTGGAGGTGGTCGCAGGGAGGCGTCCCTGCCCTTACCAGCCCCGCAGCCCAAAGAGCTGCATCCCATCCCTGAGCACACAGAGCAGGATCGCAGTGTGCAACACCCCCGTGCCTCACCACTCTCGTCCTCCTCTGTCTCTGAGTGCGCGGATGGCAGTGCGTGTCCTCTCTGGACCACACCACTCTCATCCCCCTCTATCGCCAGACCCCTGGTAGAGCAGACCCTCGTGGAACGCTGGTCCTTCCCTGGTCTCCTCTGTTAGGGCACGGAGCTTGACCGCAGGGTCGCTATGCCACCCTCGCCTGTGCCGGTCTCTCCGCCCTGCTGCCCCTGGGGGTCGCCTATGGCTCGGATGATTCCACTGGATCAGTTTTTGGGGGCTTGGTTAGAGCTCCCCAATCTGTCCCGCTAGGTCACCCGAGCTATCAGGCTCGGCTATGCGATTCAGTTCGCACGGTCTCCTCCCCGTTTCAGGGGAGTCTGCTTTACTCTGAACGGGGGCATGCTCGGCCCAGACGCACTGGTGCACAGCTGGCCGCAGGGCCTATGCAAGTATGCGTTTCCCCCAGTGAGCCTTCTCGCACGGACTCTGTGCAAGATCAAGGAGGACGAGGAGCAAGTCATTTTGGTCGCCCCATATTGGCCCACCAAGACCTGGTTCTCCGAACTGATACTCCTCGCGACAGCACCTCCTTGGCCAATTCCTCTGAGGAAGGACCTCCTTTCTCAGAGACAGGGCACTCTATGGCACCCTTGCCCCAAACTTTGGAGGCTACACGTGTGGCTCCTGGAGGGGACGAGGCAGGTTGAGTACCCTGCCACCTGTGGTGGCGGCTACCATCACTTCCGCTAGAACGTTGTCCACGAGACACGTCTATGCATTGAAGTGGAACCTCTTTGTCAACTGGTGCTCTTCTCGCCGAGAAGACCCCCGGAGATGCTCGATCAGTGTCGTGCTTTCCTTCCTGCAAGACGGGTTGGAGCGAAGACTGTCTCCCTCCACCCTGAAGGTGTATGTGGCTGCCATTGCCGCATATCACAAAGCAGTTGAAGGTAAATCCCTGGGGAACCACAACCTGATCGTCAGGTTCCTGAGAGAAGCGAGGAGACTAAATCCTCCTCGCCCTCCTCTTGTACCCTCTTGGGACCTCTCAGTGGTCTTAAATGCCCTGCAGACCTCCCTTTGAGCCTCTGCAATCAGTTGAGATTAAATTCCTGTCAATGGAGACAGCACTCCTGGTTGCACTGGCCTCCATCAATAGGGTAGGGGACCTGCACGCATTCTCCGTTGACGAAGCGTGCCTGGAATTCGGGCCGGCCTACTCTCATGTGATACTGAGACCCCGGCCTGGATATGTGCCCAAGGTTCCTACCACTCCCTTCCGGGACCAGGTGGTGAACCTGCAAGCGCTGCCCCTGGAGGAGGCAGACCCAGCCTTGGCACTGCTGTCCAGTACGCGCCCTCCGTGCTTGCGTAAAGAGAACGCAGTGTTTCAGGACCTCAGACCAGCTCTTTGTCTGTTATGGTGGGAGCCAGAAGGGAAGGGCTCTCTCAAAGCAGAGGTTGTCTCACCGGATAGTGAGGTTGTCTCACCATTGCTTTGGCTTACCAGCAGCAAGTTTGACCGTGCCCCCTTGGTGTGACAGCCCACTCCACCCGGAGTGTGGCTTCCTCTTGGGCTCTAGCGCATGAAGCCTCGCTAGCAGACATCTGCAGAGCTGCAGGCTGGGTGACACCCAACACATTCGCCAGATTCTATAATCTCCGAGTGGAGCCTGTGTCCTCTCTTATATTCGCTCATCCGGCCAGTACTGGACCCGCTCAGGTGTCTTCGCTTGCTCGCCATTCCACTCCACGGACTGGATAAGCGCGATTATTCCTCAGCTGGGCCTTCTATTCAAGCCCTGAGTTCCTCCAGCACTGTTGATGCTGGCACCAGTGTCTGTTGCCTGGACGTCGGCTAGGTGCCTCCGTGTGCATGATTCCTGCTAGTAACCCCCACATGTGTATTTCCACTGTAAGCCTCTCTGAGCATGTGTCTTTCCTCGGCCACCCCTGGAGTTAAATTTCTAGCCACCTAACGGGTTGGTTACTCCAGTGTTCCCCCATATAAAGTACCCTTGGGCCATATGTGCATTCTTAAGTCCTCCCTATGGGTAGGCGTACTGCGGCATATTTCCTCGGAGATATGCTCCCCAGTGTACCTTGTTATTCCTGTGCTAAGTAGGACTCCTCATCCGTGCTAAGTTTCACGACAGGGGATCAGACTTTCGCAAGGTACTGGAAGACAGCTGTGAAGGTGGCGTGATTACACGGGGGACCCCCATTCTCCATCATCCAACGTAATTCGGAGTGACTACGAAAGGGAACATCTCGGTTACGCATGTAACCCTCGTTCCCTGAGTAGGGAACGGAGACGTTACGTCTCCCTGCCACTTCCGCTGTACCGCTAGGTAGACGCCTGAGTTCAGTCTTGGCTCCTCAGCGAAGACATACTGCGGTGGAGTCCGCTTCCTCCTTTTATACTCACAAGGTGATGCGGGGATACGCTATGCAAATTCCGCAGACCCATGGCATTTCTTTGCCATTGGCTAGTTTTTTTAATACTCGAAGAGGATTGGCTTTCTAGGCGAAACCCCCATTCTCCGTCATCAGACGTAACGTCTCCGTACCCTACTCAGGAAACGAGGGTTACATACGTAACTGAGACGTTTTCTTAACCAGACTTAAATGGTTGTAATTCATGAATGCTTTGGAATACAGACCTAAGGTTGGGGTCAAGAAAAATGAATGAAATTATTTATAGTAAAACAAACATTCTGTACTAAACATTTATTTTATTTTAAATAAATATTTACCAAATTATTTTTTAATCTAAAAAGGCCATAAATGCAAAGCCATATGTACATCAAGTTGTGTTCCAAATATGAAGTTGATTTCAAAAATATCCCAAGAGATTTTTGAGATTTTGTTTGATGTGTTCTTCTGTCACAAATGAATACATTTGTGTCACAATACCACTTCTTTCTTCTTTCACAAAGCAATCACCAAATATTAAACCTTGAGTCTCACATGATGTGTAATGTTAAGATTAGGTTAAGACTTTGTTAAGGTTATGTTAGTTAGTTTTGAAACATGACACTGACCACATGCACGATGAAAATGTGTAGGCTTTCAAATAATACCTAATAATTAATGATAATTAATAAAATATGTGATAGGGAAAAAAAATAAAAATAAATAGAGAGAGAGTGCCAAACAGAGCTAGCGGGTTGATGACAGTTCTGACAAAACTCAGCCTTGAAGGGATATAGCCTGTGTTTTATCCAATTGTGTTTGCAGTGGTTATTTATTATTTTTATTGAGAGAAGCGTGTGACCATGCCAAAGGAATCGTCTTTTGACTCCTATGACACACCAGTGACCCTGAAAATTTCTTATGTATATGGGACAGAGTGCGACAAAGATAATGACTTTAAATGACCTCATTTGCGTAAAGAACACAATACAATATTTGGATGTTTCTAAAGTTATCTGTACTATTTATCTGTACGCAACCTGTAGAAATAACGTGATTATCCATATGACTATACGGGCTTTCACAACGGAGGAACCTTTTCATAGTTCCTAGAACTATCGGTGGAAGTCCCGGATTTTGGTGTATTCGCACCACAGGAACTAGGAACGATTTTAGTTCTAGGAACTAAACTAAGTTCCTGTAACTACTTGGTCGGAAAGCGGCTTATGTATTTCTGCTCATTTAACAACACTCAACATCAACCACACGGCATACGCTAATACCTTTCCATATACTGTCTACCTTCTACATATTAGACAGGACTGTTAGACAGATCGTAAACTAATGAACATGGAGAGAGCACTGTGAGCTCAGGCTTTGGTGTTCTCAGAACCATCAAAATAAAGGTCACGCCACCTTTATTTTAACACGCCACGTAAAAATAAAAGTCATGCAGTCAAGCATGGCTTACTTCAGAGTTCCTACTGGTGGTGCGAATGCAACCAGAAAAACGTTCCAAGGGAAACCATTGTTCTAGGTTAACCATCCTGGTGGCTAGTTTCTAGAACTAAGTTCCTAGAACTACCCGGTGCGAAAGCCTTAAATTAGTTCGAGGCTGGATCATCTTACTCCTACTACAGCCTTTGGAAGTGTGGAGAACTTTGACTTCAAAACTCTCTGTCAACTGATGTCAGCTTTGACTACTGGTCTTCATTAAGCATATTGGTCTCTTTATGTGTTAAATTGGAAAAAAAAAATGGAAAATTGGAATAAATTGGAATAAATTGAGGAAAGAATGCATGTTGATGATCATTTAGATTAGCTTTTTAGGTCGGATAGAATCTGCAATCTCTGACCCAGTTCGTTTGCAAAATGCTGTGTTTCCACCTACTGGCTACCCAGGGTGTCGAAATACTATTGGGCAAATTGGCAGTGGGCGGAATCACACCGACCAAAACAAAAACAGACTTTCAAACACAGAACACATATTTCAAAGTAAAAAAAAAAAAACTGGCTGTAGCATTGTTTTTCAGAGAAACATTATGTGGACTTAACAAGTTTCCTAAATATCTACAAACATATTATGGTATTTTCATGCTTTAGCAAAGTCAAAAAAATTACATAGAGCACCTTTAAGTAGCTTATTACAAACAGCAGCCAATCAGCAAACAGGAAGCATTCTTATTCCTTATTCCAACGGAAGACATCACTTATGTTGCGTGCGAACTGATTGCGCAACCTGATGTTCGAGACAAAATACAGACATCCCAAGTCTCACAGAAGTTCCGAAAGTCTACCGCATATTGACAGCGGTTCCCTGATGCCCGCAAATTAGTTCAAAGCGGCAAGGGAGAGAGACCTTGCGTGTGCCTATTGAAGCGCATGCAAGACAGAGAGCATCATGACTGGTGCCCATCACCAGTAAACAATCCCCATGACGTGATGAATAAGGGTCTTATCATGCGAAACGATCGGTTATTTCAAAGCTTATTCCAAAAATTTAACTTTTCTAAGGACAAATGCTAGCCTTTCTCCATTCTGTGAGGCGCGTTTGCAACGTCACGTAATACGTAATTACGTTCAAAAGGTCACGGGCGACGTAGCCAGAACTACAGAGTCAGAGTGTTTACAAGTTGAACGCATAGGTTGAACGTGAAAACTAACTCAAACGCCGTTTACAAAAAAGGATTTAAAAGGTAAAACAACGATGTCGGACGATTTTGATTCTGTACTTCCGGCTACGTCGCCCGTGACCTTTTGAACGTAATTACGTATTACGTGACGTTGCAAACGCGCCTCACAATATATTACAAGGCTAGCATTTGTCCTTAGAAAAGTTACATTTTTGGAAAAAGTTTTGAAATAACCGATCGTTTCGCATGATAAGACCCTTATTCATCGTCTGATATCGTTTAAAGACATTTGAAGCTGCATCTGAAACTGATATTAACTGTCTTTTGGACCCTGAACCATCCGGTTCCCATTGAAGTCCATTATATGGAGAAAAACCCTGGAATGTTTTCATCAAAAACCTAAATTTCTTTTCAACTGAGGAAAGAAAGACATGGACATCTTGGATGACATGGGGGTGAGTAAATTATCAGCAAAAGTTTTTTCAAAAGTGAACTAATCCTTTAAGACATAACCGACTGTGTTTAGAGGATACTCACCAAGACCGAAATTGACATTATTTTTGCATGTTTTTGACTGTTAAAGCGATATAATCTACAAAAAATACTGTTGTTACCCGCGAGTTGTTTGTGAGGCGGCTTCTATGTGTGCAGAATAAAAAATCTCTCAAACAGCATGCAAGTAGCCTACCGAATAGTTCAAGATCATGTGAATATTTAAACTGGTAAGACTGAAAAAGACGTGCAAATGGTAAACTTTAGTTAATCATGATGCAATGCTTGCCCGATTATGCAAATGACAATTCCGTCTATTCCGTGAGACGAGAGAGAGAAGACACAACACGCTGAATCACTCATGTGGTTTGTGAAATTGCATCTCGCAGAAAGTTTTAAAATGACTGATTTGATTTTATAATCTGTGTGGATTCGTTTAGTAATACAACCTACATGCTAAAGTGAGTCAATGTTTGCAGTAATTTCCCGCATTATAAGTGGGAGACCTGCGGGAATGATTCAAATTATGCACAACCCCACGCCAAAATTTGAGCCTTGCATGTCAATTGATTATAGACAAATTAATACTTACCTATCAATAAACTGGTCAATCAAAACAATGTCCCCAGGCTGGATGTCCTCTCTGAGAGAACCGCATGCTGTGGTGACTAGCAGGTGAGTGCAGCCCTCTTCCTTCAATGCCCAAATATTGGCCTGGTAATTTACATTGGTGGGCATGATGGTGTGTTGTCTCCCATGCCTTGTGGGGGGATAAGACTTTTTAAATTAGACTTTTATCCTTTATAATATAAAACCAGCAGGCATTTCAAGTAAAAGTCAAAGTACATGCCAGTGTAATCACCTTGCAAGAAGAACACATTCAACATTCTTTATTTTGCCCAAAATTAGCGCATCAGATGGCTGTCAAAAGAGAGGAGGAAATGAGTGTCAATACTGTATGTACTTCTGTCTCTGCCCATCTGTGATGTACTATGTTTACCCCATGATTTAAAAGCAAAATCCCAATCATTTGTGCTTTTTTTCCCCAACTTCTCAGTTCAATTCAAGCAAATGGATAAATTCATTTCCAAATATGCTCTCTTATAAACATGCATGTTAGAAAGTACAGCAGACGCGATGCAGAGACACTCACCTTTCCAAATGGTGTGACTACATATCGTTCTGTTCTTCCCTCCAGAATATCTGGATCATCCAGACCAGATCCACCAATTATTCCTATCTATAAGAACATGAGATGCTGTATTATAGACATATCTAAAGGTGGGATGGTGTCTGCAATTGTTTGTTTCAATTAAAGGGGTCATGAAAAGCATTTTTATATTTACTGAGGTGAACTTAAAATGTTAGTATGATTTTTACATTGACAAAAAATTTCATAATTTAGAAATATAAGGCCTGATCTACCATGATTTTAGCCTTCTGATATGAATGCTCAATTGGAAGGGGCGTGTCCGCTTTAAGATGTTACTGTAAATGCAATGCAACTCGATTTCTGCATTCTCACGAATGCTTTCATCAAAAGTGCATACATGTAAATAAGAGATTCATTGTACAGTGCAGACAGCATCACTGGTTATAATGGGAGTTTTGCATAGACAGTAAAATTAGTAACCAAACTCCATCGCACAGCTGCGGGTGATAGGTGCGTCGGATAATAAGACCAGACTAGCTAGTCGTTTTAGCAGATAAGGAACTCCCGCACACTATCGTTACTTGCAATTTAAAATTAATGTTTATTCACACACAACGTTTCGGTCACACGACCTTCATCAAGAGTACTACTGATGAAAGTCGTGTGACCGAAACGTTGCGTGTGAATAAACAACATGACATCATGACTTTTGCGTAAACATACACGCCACTTTCGAGTCAAGTGGTGTGTTATCTCTACGCATTTTGAGCTATCCGCGTGTATATCTACGCCAGTAACGTCCGAGTGATTCTGCGTGTCTGTACACGCCGTCAAATGTCCAGTCATAAACGCCATTAACCCCAGTGACGGTTAGGTTTAGGGATGGGGTTGAGGTAAGTCATATCTTTTTTTTTTCCTAGGATGGTAAGGGAACAGTCATAAATGTCATTAACCCCAGTGACTGTTAGGTTTAGGGACGGGGTTATATTTATAATAACGTTAAGTCAACGGCGTTCATAATCACGCTGAAAAGCGATTATGCGTCTTGATAGCACGCCAAAAATGGAAATACGAATTGGCGTGTCATACACACGCTACTTCATGAGATCAGTCTGGAATAAACATTAATTTTAAATTGCAAGTAACGATAGTGTGCGGAAGTTCCTTTCTGCATAGACAGTAAAAGAAATGGACACAGGCACCCCATTGAGTTCAACAGAGAATATTGAAGCCTGTTAAAAGCTGATAGTCAGTCGTACTGCGCAGCCTCAAACTGAGCCTGTCACGTGAGTAACCTGATTGCAACCGAGCTTCTCCTCCAGTCCATACGGTAATTTCTGTACTGTGTGATGGAGAGTCGATTCGTTATGACGCAATCGTTAGTCTAATTTTACAAAAAACTGCTTCTATGGGGCCATAACGTAAGATACAAGGTAATGGAGCATTTTATACATGACTGTCGTGTTCCTTAAGAAATAAATAATGGACAAATTAAGTCTTTGGACGCCTCAGATGTAAAGTTATTCGCTGTCAAAGTGACGCCAAAATGAATGGGAGTCAATGGAATGCTAACAGCAGGTGAATGCTTCAACTTCTGGCTGATGGATTACCCCCTTGGAGTTTTAGTTTAGTCCAGAACAATGATAAACTTGTGCTTTATGAATGACAGCTCTAGGGATTATAAAGAAAGCATTCTTTGATTCAATCACAATTTAAACAACAGATTATTTTCACACTAAGAGAAACAAGAACCTTCTGGGAAATGACAGAGGTTATGAAGAAAAAGGGTCAACACGTGTTGAGTACTATATTGACTCTTTGCATATTGAATGTTTTAACGTATGAATTCCTTACCTTTCTTTTACAAAGGGAAACATGTGGGGAAGTATTTTTTTAACAAATACTGAAGTAGCAAACTTAGCGAAATACACAGTTTATGTCACTGCCAAAAAAGAAAAGAAAAAGGAAACAAGAAAAGAAACACTCTCGTTGGTCTCTCTATCATGAACCAGGACAGACAACTATTTAACCGTAAAGAATGTTGTCATATCAGGTTTTCATCATTCTCTAAAGATCGAAGCGGGCTGCTTGGATGGAACGTGCTCTATTCTAATGATTACAACACAGAGATATTATTATAAAGTTTGTGTTAATTTCAGAAGCCAAGTAGCCTATAATGTAACACTTGGTTCTTTCGAGTGTTAACGTGAAAAGTACCACTATTATTTTCTTACATAACTCACTTGTCATATTTCATTACGATATTCAACTTACCTTTATGTGTCTGTCCGATGCCATTTCCTTGCAGCAATAAGCTTCAACATCAGCTTCTTACTCTTGCTTGTTTTATGGCGCTGCGCAAGCGAAACAAACGCAGTAGCGCCGCCTACCGTGATTCAACTAAACCCAAGAAATGAAATAATCTCGAACCCCACAAGAGTGGATCCAAGAGAAGATATAATCATACAACTAGTTTAACGCTACTGTTAGACTTTGTGTTATGGGATGGAATTTAAGCACTGCACTGTATTTTTGTTTTTGGTAACACTATAATCCATAAAATGTCTTAGAGAATATTGTGCATGATTTAATCCACTAAAATGGTATCATGATAACTCGTAAATTAAATAATGTAAAAAAAAAAAAAAGTTTATGAAATAATGTGATGTACGTGTACACAATACAAAATAAAATGTCTCAGTAAACAAAAATTTATTTTGCAACACTGAAAATACATGTGGGCATTACAAGAAGTAATCTTAATTCACCAACAAATTGAGTAGTATACAGTTAAATTGAACATACAAAATCATGAAGGCATTTGCGTTAATCAGTCATTGGTTGATTCCCTGCATCACCCACTGAACTATGATCAGTTCCAGCAGTTGACTGTTGCTCCATGTCTAGAAAACTGGACTTGAGTGGCTGAGTTTCAGTTTTTGTAGAACTGTTTGCTGTTGCAAAAGTGGAGCTAGCACCACAGATATTACTGGTTGAGGGTTCACTGGAGTCAGCATTGTCACTGTCACTATTAATTGTAATGAGAAGAGGGCTGTGCTTTCCCACCCTACTCTCACTATTATGTTTCTTGCTCTTCTTCTTGTGTTTCTTTTTCTTCTTCTTGTGATGTTTCCTACTGTGACCCTCAGATTTGTCATCTATGCTTGGACTCTTACTTTTCCTCTTGCACCTTTTGTGATGCTTCTTGTTTTTCTTTTTTGCACCATCTTCAGCAGAATCGGTGAAAAAATTACTAGGACTCTTCCTTGAAGGTTCCTCATAATGCTTTGTTTTGTACTTCCTTTTCTTGCCATATTCATCATGCAGTGATGTCTGATGTGAGGAGTTGGAGTTGATTCTAGAATTGCTCCTTGAGCGACTTCTTTCCTGACGGTTGGAGGAGTTGGTTCGAGAATTGCTCCTTGAGCGACTTCTTTCCAGACGGTTGGAGGAGTTGGTTCGAGAATTGCTCCTTGAGCGACTTCTTTCCAGACGGTTGGAGGAGTTGGTTCGAGAATTGCTCCTTGAGACACTTCTTTCCTGGCGGTTGGAGGAGTCGATTCTAGAACGGCTGTCATAATGACTTCTGTGCCGACGATTCGAAGAGTTGATTTGGGAATTGCTTCTTGAGTGTCTTCTTTTCTGACCGCTGGAGGAGCCGGACTTGATTCTGTCCTCACGATCCATGCTTCGCCTTCTGCTGTGTGATAGAGAATGAGGGCGATTGTATACCCTTCTATAGTAACTGGTGTAGGATGAGCATGTCTCTGTATAACAACTCCTGTCACTGCTTTGCTGACTATAATGGCTATATGAATGCCAATAACTAGAGGTGTGGCGACTTGTGTCCTTTCCTTGGTTCCGATAATGCTTGCTCTCTTTAGACACTGGGTGCTTCCTGGTACAAGAGGAAGAGTGTGCCCTGTTGCTGTGTGAGGATCCTTCACTAGATCCTGACAGCTCCCTTTCAAGATTCCTTTTATCATATTTATCTTCTTTTCTAAGATGTGTAGAGGTGTCATCAGGTGAGCGAGAGGACCTTGTTGGCCTCCTCGAGGGTCTCTGAGGTACAGTGGGTGACAAATCCGACTCTGAAGTAAAACGAATATGTTGGGGTGCCGGAAGGTTTTGTGGCTCTTCATTCTGCTCAGAATGTTCAGAGTCAGAAGAAAGCTGGACCAGTTCTGGTGTCCTTTCTGCCACTGGCTTAACATAGCTGATAATAACACAGTCTTCATCACTGCCAGAGGAGCCCTCTTCTTCCGCTGCAATAGTGGCAGTATTCCCTGGACGGTCCTGATGTGGCACTGCAGCAACAGACACTACTGCTTCCCCAACACTACTATCAGAGTCTGAGTCCCTCACATGGAAAGGTAATCCCTGAGATAACTCTGAAGAGTAGGATGGCCCTGGGGTCTCATCATCCCATGCTGTTTGGCTTAAAGTCACCCTTGGAGCTGCATAATCCTGGGCTCCTGACACTAAAGAATCACTTTCATCCTCAGAGATGTCAATCACAGATGTTTCTGAACTGCTACTCTGTCTGGAGGGCCGAGGAACGTCATAAACAGCACGCTGGTCATATGCCTCCATGTTGAACGGGGATTGTGCAAAGCTAAGAAACTCATGCAGGAAGTGCTCAGTGTGGGACAGCAAAAAGGGCCGAAGCTCATGTAAAACAGCCTGGTCGTCCAAGTTTTGTCGAGTGATCAGAGTCATGATGATGTGCTGCACTATATTGACAAGGGAACCATGGGTCCCGTACAGAACAGTCAGCTCTCGTCTCAACCAAGGTACAAGCCTGTGGAGACAAGCAGGATTTCTTTTAAAGAACTCTGCGGAGGTCTCCCTGGTACGACCACCATCCTGCACGCTTTGGACTCGCACACCTCTTCTGTACAAGGCTCGTCTAAACTTAATCACTTCTTGTTCATGAAGATTTTGTACAGATCTGCCCTCACTCTCTCTTCTTTGCCTAACTGCCAGCCTCCTTATCATGCTATGGAGATCTCTGCTGTGCCGCTGTGGAAGAGATCCTCTCAGGCCCTCAAATATGACACCATGGTCAGGTGGGGGAGACGTTCTCCTCGGTGCTGGTCGGCGCTCGCCTGTAAGTGTGGTGCGATACCTGAATCTTTGCCCTGCCATGTTGCCAAATGAGCCATTCTCAGTTGGTCGCAGGTCAAACCTCTTGTAGTTATCTTCAGATTTAATGGTGTGATAGATTGAATTAAATGGCTGCTTGCATAAGGGACATTCTGCTTTGTTCTTTGACCACTCATGAATGCAGCAGAAGCAAAACTTATGGAGGCACACATCGAGATATGATATGTTTTTAAAGTGATCCAGGCATATTGGGCACTTTGATTCCGGAGATGCTGCTTTTGATATTGTGTTTAACACAACACCTGATGGGTGCTCCTTCATTTGTGGTGATGCCATTACCTGATGGAAGAAACATTTGAATTATTAGGCTACTTGTACTGTTCTCAGCATTTGCTACATCTGACTAAATGTGCATGTTTAGATAGTTTAAATGACTATAATAATTATAAATGAAAAGGAAAATAATGAATTTGAAATTATTTAGATATTTTAAATACAAAGCCAAAAATGTCAAATTGATACTGTCCTGAAATTCTCTAAAAGAGAACCTTTTTAGGTAGTATATAATTTAAATAAATTCAATTATTTAAAAAAAAAAACAGCTTCACTGCTTAATATTAGAAAACTTTTGTACGTCAAATTATGAAATATTCTATGAGTAAATATGACTACATACCAATAAATAGCCTAATAATAATTAGTAGTTATGTGATTGTGTTAACTCACATTACATTACAATACATTTTTTTCTTCTCAGAAATATAAAACTACTTTTTTGATAACGTTACAGCAGAATATAAGAAATACCGAGCAGCATATAACGTTAACGTTAAACAAAACTATACACAACTACTAGCTTTAATGTTAAACGCAACAAATACATTTCTATAATAAATCTATGAACAACCGAATAATGTAAAACTAATATATCCCTTAAAATATATATATTTTACTTACTCTTCCTTGCATTTGTTTAAATCGGAGCACTTGGATCCTCTGGATTTCACCGTAAGCATCTCACTTAAGTATCCGAAACAAAAAAAGGAGCATTATGACTTGTACCGTTTGATAATTGTAGTAACCTTAATGCATTACAGAATCCACAAAACCATATAACCTGAAAATAATGTACGTTAACTTACATACTGCCTAACAAACCTGGGCCGGTTCAAAGATCACAACACGATATTCAAAAAGTCTGAAATACATGATATCTGACGGATTTTTGTTGCAACTCCTTTACAGTGAATATAAAAAGCGCTTAATAAGAACCCCAAATGACCCAACTTCTCAGTCGGTCTTGGTCTACATAAGCAATGTTGATAATGACGTATGAAAAGACCATCTCGGAAGTGAAATCCGTCTTTTAGAACTTCCTGTTTTTGACAACAAAATAAAAGCACATCAACCAAGCGTAAGAAAAACGTTCATGTTTTTAATTTCAAAATACTAAAATGCTCACAAAAACACTAAAGAATTGTTAACTAAATAACAACGACATTGTGTAGTATATTCTAATTAATAAAAATAACATTTTTCACTACTTAGGAAAATCTATTTCATTTGAGTTTCTCCTTAAAGAAAATATCATGTCTAACTTGAGTCCTTGTCTTGTTAAAGAATGTTGCTCTTGACTGTTCATTGTTTTCATCAAAATAGTATTTTCGCAAAATTTCGCAAAATTTCGCAAGTTTTATATATTTTTACAACAATTATATATTTTTAATTAATCAAATTAAATAACCTTAATTTTAATTATCAAAATCTTTATGTAATTTAATTTGCAATCAGTACCAGAATATTTATATTCAGGAGTAATCTACCCAAATGGGTGTGTTACTGTGACCTGAAAGCAAAGGAAAAGCACACAGAATTTGTACAATACATTTTATTGACATAGTATACACTCAAACATGTTAATTTTACAACCAGTGCAGACAGGATGTTTATACTGAATATAAACTGGCATCTTTAATGATGACCGTGACTCTCTGCTTCAGGAAGACTTGGGACCACTTCTCCTGTTTCCAAAATGGTGTCTCCCTGAAAAACATACATGCACAAAGAAAGATGTGTATGAGGACATTTAGAAACATTAATATGAATGATTATTTGAATGTTAATTTACAAAAAACCTTACTGATTACGTTACCATTTTGCTTTTTCTATGCTTTCAATTATAAATCGCTTTGGATAAAAGAGGCTGCATACTGCATAAATGTAAAAAGTCAATATAAAAGATCACTAGTGTGATAATACTGCTAGGACCAAATATACTTACAGGAAACAGTCTGGGTTTTAGCTCAACAATTCCATATGGCTTTTTCTGTGGAAACAAGAAATATCATTCCATTTGAGTTTTAAATTTTAAAATGATAATGAGCAACCAAAACACAAAGATATTAGTGTTATTTTATCTGTCATTTTATCTATGGTAATATTTCAGTCCCTCTGTTGTTGTATAGTTTTTGTTCACCAAAATAAAACTAAAATAAAACAAACTATTTTTTTTAATGGATAAAACCATTACACTGAATTTAAAGTAGTACTGCATTCATCACTTTTTAGGGGTACAACAATATAATGTAACAGGATATATATCACAATACAAAAATATGTGTCGTGGATGGCAACAATATTTATAGTTTGCCCAACAATAAAGTTTAGACAGATTTAATTTAGTATAAAATATGACAAAACCATATTGTCAGACTAATTTTCTGATACATCACTGATGAGGTAGGTTACAGTAAATACATCAGTTAATAGAATTCATTGATTTGATCCAAAACGTTAGCTAGCATTTTTTATTTTTAAGTGAATGTTCTATATACTTCTTTCAGTATGTTATGTTTTATACCAGATTGATTTGTTAAAGTATTAAGTTTAAGGATGGGCAATTATGTCCTGCAATTATGTCCTGCAGAGTTTAGCTCTATCCTTAATGAAACAGACACCTGCCTGCAATTTTTAAGTAACTGAAAACTTTGGTTAGAATTTTCAGGTGTGTTTGTTTAATGGATGTTAGCTAGCTTCCAGTTTGTTTTTTTGTATTCTATATTATCTGGCTGTGTAGAAGTAAGTAGAAGTAGTATAGCTTTTTAATACGTCTTTTTTTAATAAAAAAAGTATAGCTTTTTTTTTAATGTCAGCAACTTCATGGCAATAGAGTTGAATAAATGCAATCAAAACAAAACAGCATTTAAAATCATACATCAACCTGCATGATTTTCTTTCTTTTGCTCAACACAAAAAAAAGATATTTTGAAGAATAGGTTTGAGTTGATGGGACCCTATTGACTTCCATAGTATTTTTTTCCATACTGTGAAATAGATTTCAATGGGGGTACATCAACTGTTTGGTTTCTAAAATTCTTCAAAATATATTATTTTTCTGTTCAGCAAAAGAGAGAAATTCCTTCCGGTTTGGAACAACTTGAGGGTGAGTAATTAAATGATGACAGAATTTTCATATTTGTTTGAACTATTTTCATATTTGGTGAATTTTAATAGAAATTAATTGGGTACAGTCAGGTGTCAAATAAAATATAAACACGCATATATCAAATTAAATTAAATGTTGTTAGTAATTGTTTAAAATTGCCATGGCAAAATAGTTCAATTAAGGTTGGCCAATGTCACACCCAAACAGTTATCAGTTTTGATAGCTAGAAAAGGTCACCTAAACAATTTTAGCCAAGACCTTTAAGATAAAATAAAATGTTAATAATTAGTCATATATTGGGGGGCCTGCAATGATCAAACTCTGGAAACACCCTGCACATTTGAGCCCCCATGTTTATGATGAAAAAAAAAAACATATACAATACATTATTTAATAAAATACATAATTTAAGACTTTAAATAATTGAAGTCAGGGACAGAGTGACGAGCATGTGTACAAAACATAATTTTGTTATTTTCGTTATACTTTTAGTTAATAATAATTAGTTATCATATCATGTCTTAGAAGTAATAGTGTTAACAAATAAGACCTTATTGTAAAGTGTTAAAAAATAATAAATAAGAACAAGTAGGCCTACTACTAATCGATTTTGACGTGCGAGTGTCGAAGCAAAACGTGACACTGCTGTGATACTCATATTTTATATTTCTAGTTCTCATCGAATAATGTGCATCCTTACAAACACACACAAACAAACACACACACACACACACACAGTGTCACACACACACACACACACACACACTTAATTAAATGAATTATGTTTTAAAAAAAATATGTTCAAATTATGTTCAGTGTGACCTAATAAATATGCACTTACATCGACATGGTACTTAACATAGTAATGCACGACCCAGGCCGGGAGCAGAATCCGCGTGATGGCAAAAACACTTGCATTATAGGCTTTAAATGTCTGGTTCGTCCGCATAAAAAGAAGATAAGACAAAATTGCATGTTATAATAATATCCTGACGTTAAAATGCTCAGTTAAACTTCAACGCATGTAACTTATACGCAACATACATTTTCACTCTCTGGATAAATAGATCTATAAGGCATAAACTCACGTAAAGTCTCCAGAGTGTCTTGGGCTCCAGAAATCCACCCCAGAATCGTTCGATGCGGCCGGGTGTTTTGGGTGCAGTGACAGGCTCTCGAGGACTGAGTTCCTGATCTTTAAGCCATTGCCGCCGAAGCTTTGTTAACTGCTCAAAGCGGAGCTTTTCATCCGCTGTGGATCCAGTCATACTGATTTTTTATTACTTTACAAACAAAGTAGAATGTACAATGACATCTAAAGAGGACAAACCTCCCAGAGTGCAAAGCGAACTCAAGAACACTCGGCATAAACATCGGGCTTTTACACTGCGACACCTATTGATCTGGAGTCAAATAACCACTGTGACGATGATAAGCGAAATAAACCGATAACCACACGAGGTCGTCCGTTACCCAAAGAACCCAGTAGCAATCACGGTAGCAGCACCTCATTGGAGTACACGAGATCCAGGGGGCGGAGTGGGATCCAGATCTAAGGGGTGGAGATGGGTAGAATTAGGGGTAGGGGTAGTGATGAGGGGGCGGAAATGGGTAGGTTCAACATGTTGGTAGCCCAACACGGCTTGCTCTACTGATAGAACTACATTATCTGGGTGCAAAAAGCATCTTTGCTGACATAAAATAAAAGTCTTCTATTAAAATTTTTGAAATTTCTTACCAGTGCCCAATTTGTCTATAATTTTTCCCTATCTGCTGCCTTTCAGAAACTACACTGCAGAAGGATATATGTTGTTTTGTTAATACATTGTCCATGTGTTGAGAACATGAGGGCTAAAATGAATGATCACTCCAAACCTATATTTTCACAATGGCTGTTGCAAATTGCAAATAATGACTGTAGACCCACTATGTATAAAACATTTTAATTATTTATATTACAATACAAGAATACATAATACCTTTAGAGTGTGGGCTCAAACATAGCCAGCACCTGGAAAATGTGTACGTACTCAGACAGACACACACACACACACACACACACACACACACACAAAGAAAGAAAGAAAAAAACACCTTTACAATATTATACAACATCTGAATGCATATTACTTGTTTTCTAAAAGGTAATTTGTTCACAGGTCTCTAGCACAGAACCCTCCCTTCGCAGTCTTTCCGCAAGTTTTACTCATGCTAAAACGCAAGCGCTCCGCAAGATATGCTACTCATGCTGACCTGTCAACAAACTGGTTCATGAACACAAATAAAAGCAGAGAGAAAAATTGGGCAGCAAATATGGGTCACAAACCTACAGTCATATAAAGATATAAATCTGATATTACACCTGATGCCTCCCAAAATTGGGAGGTGTTAGAAAAATAAGTCTATATCTAATAGAATCTATATGGCAGGAATCTTTTTCATTGAAGTTCTTTCTTTCTTCTAGTGCTTTTATTTGTATAACAAAGGTAAAAGGAATAATATTTAGTTGTATTTTTTTTCTTGGTCATTCTAGTCTGTTCTTTAAATAGCCTTGACCCCCAGTCTTCTGTCCGCATGCCATCTAGCTTTCACTCAAAGCTCAAACATGTTCAGCAGAAAGCTTAATCTGCAAGGCCAAACAAATGCAAAGTATCATCACAACATGCCATCATTTTTTTTTTTTTTTTTTTGTGGAGTTATAGAACACTCATATGAGATCCTTGGACACCTGGCTCTTTTCACATAATTATATGTGTACCTCTCTGCTGACATAGGCCTACACTCTTTTCTTTTTTTCTTTTAGTGTTTTAAAGCTTTCAAAACCCCTGCAGCCACTGAATAGCCCTGTCTCTGTCACAAGTATTTCTTTCACCACACTGGAAGCTGAATTTAGCTTGATTTCACATATTTACCATGTGACGTGATTCGTAGGTAATGCCAATGAAAGCTACAATCTCTTCAAAATTTGAAAAAAAAAAAAAGAAATCTCATGCACAATTCTCTGAACTCTAGATCAAATCATGTTGATGGGAGGTTCTGTGCAAGAGTTTGCTTTTTCTTTTTTACAATTCACTTGATAAACATATTGGAACACATTGAAAAAGCATAGTTTTGCTACATGAGTCAGGCATATCCATGACATAAATGTAAACTCTTCAATGACAAAAAAAATAGCTTTACAAAAAGATGAAAAAATAAAAGAATAAAATAAAAACATAAAATAAAAAATAAAATAAAAAAACTCTCCTTTAGGTGTCTGCAGGGAATGGAGAGATAAAATAATAACAATAAAAAAACCTCAATAAGTTGGTCACAATATGCACCATAGTATTGAAACAGTGCTGCTTACCAAATACACCCAGTCTCCACCTCATTACCAACAAAATGATCACATTGCTATATCTTTGCTTTTATGGGCAAATGATCAAATACTACCATCACCTTAAGCACACTTTAACACTAAAACAGGAACTACCATTGGGAGAGGGTGGGGAGGACTCGAGCTGCCATTAATGATTGATTCCAATGCTCTTCTCCCAAGGTTTTCCACTTCATTGTTTGAAAAACAAAACACATATTAGGCATAAAGTACAATAAACGACAGCTATTATCAAACTTGAAAAAATAAAATGAAAAGAGCCTCAAGGGCAGAGTTGATTAGATAACGCTTTTCAACGGGGTGAGACGAGCTGCCAAAAGAGGAGATGACCAGTGTCGCTGATGTGGATGATGTTGCATGGCAGAATGGAAAGCACATTTTCCGGGAATTAAAAGATGGAGGTCAGAGGTGACTAACCAATATTTCTTGTCACCTTGTGCCAAAGGCCAAAGAAGAGTATTCTGAGGATGGAAGCTGCGGGTGGCTGGCAGAAAGTGATCTGAGGAGGGCTGGAGGGATGTGTCAAGGAGATGAGGGGAGGAAAAGGCATACGACCAGTCAAGGCACAACATGACGGTTGGAGATACAGAACAAATGCCAGAGATCTTACAAACATTATCCAGGCCTCATGTTCTGTCATTTATAAATATTCATATATGTATATATTTATATATATATATATATATTTTATTATTATTATTTTATTTGTCTTTTAATCAAGGACAATTACGAAAATAGAATACAAAATCTACAACAGAAAATATAAACTACACCTCAAATCACCAGTATGTTTTGGCTTCTTTTTTCAAAAGTAATTTCTTTCTTTCTTTTTTTTCTTTTTTTTTTTTTTGGTCTAATCTGCTTTAAAGACTGGGACTGTCTAAAGAGTTGGAATTCCTAGCACAAAGAACTTTCTTTTATATACCTATTATTGCACACTGCACTGCATATATACTGATGAAGAATAAAGGCTTAAAAAATATTGCAAGTTACAGAGAAAGACATGGGACTAAAAGCATCAATATAATTATATTCTGATGGTACCAACACCTCGACAAGTGTTTTCCCCATCTCTACACCTTCGCAAGTACAGTCATGCAGTTTTGACTAGTCAGTTTGATTGCTGCCCTGGAGTTTTACCCTTTTGCTCCCTTTCCATTAATCTATTAAGGAGTCTATACTGCCTTAGATGACAGAACTAGGCAGCAAGGCAGTTACTAAGTTTTGGAACAGAGCCAGTTTCACACCGCAGCAGAACAGACAAGTTAAAACTGCATTACCACACCACATGTTCTTACTAAAACCACATATTGCTTGTTTGTTTGTGTGTATTTGTGAGGTTGGGTCAGATATAAAGTGTTGCAAGGGTTGAGAGGGAAAAGAGTTTTCTGATGAGTGGAAGTCAGCCAGGTGTTTCCTGCCAGCTGGGAGTGGCTAATGGGTATGTTGGCGGTGACACACTGTAGCGGTCTGACACGGCCTAGCAGATGTGAGCCTGTAATCTGTGGGAATGTGAATGGTGGCCTCCATCGCTGGAGCTGCTCTGCAGGCTGTAGTGGTCCTCACCATCGCTAACACTGTCCACACTATCATTCTCACCTGGCGTGAACTCCATTCCCTCTATGTCAATATCCACATCTGTGAAAACATAGAAATAAAATCTCATCAAAAGTGATTTATACACATAAATCAAAGATCCCAAGAGTAAAGGAATATTCTTTGTTATATAAAACCTAATGTCTTTGGATGGCAAATATACAATTTTGAAGCTTGCCACAGACAATAACGTTAACTTGTGTAAAAGGGTTATGGTTATACTTGTGAAGTGTGAACTCCGGCGCAAAATGAACCTTTGGTCTAATAACACATTGGTACACAGTCGACAGTTCTCTGAGATTTGTTTTCATGATAATCGAATGTAAAGGGTTTTATCTCTAAAAACGGATTAGATTATAACACTAGTATATGGGGACATATAATAAGTAGAAAGAACTCGCTAGTTAATACCACTAACAAGGCTCAAAATAGCCCCACACTAACACAGTAACATTACACTTTAAAGTGTAAAGAGTTGAAATTACTATCTGTGGTAATCAACAGCATTTACAAGCACGCAAACTACAGCTGAATGCAGTCCAATGTCTGCTCATTTGCTTAACTGTTAAAGGTAGTGTAGGTCAGATTTTTTTTTTTTTCAAAACTTCTTTAAACTTTCTGTATACAGTATATCAATGCATAATTAAATTCTAAGTACTCTGAAAAAGAAAGTATAAAAATCGAGTGTCTGCAGACCTCTCACGACTGTTTTAAAGACAGCTCATTATTTCCATTCACTTCACCCCCTCCCTTCTGGGCTCCTTCCAAAGCCACGCCCCCAAAACACATGAACGCGCGACTCCGACAGCTGAGCTGAAGACGCATTATTTACCTGAGACGAGAGGAAGGAGTGCATGTAGTGACATCATGTCAGAAACACATGTAAATAAAAAAAATCTAACTATCATTATGAAGATAAACAAATAAGTTGTATTTTATTACTCACTATCAAGCTAGCATATTGATATTGGTAAAGTTTACAATATATATTTATTGATTCGCTAAAAAAAGCTAAAAACAGGTTGCATGATACACGTTTTTCCATTGCCATGATTTACTCTGATATGAAGATGAATTTCGTGTAAGATTCATAACATATATATGGTGTTCTGCATGTAAGAGTTTGCTTGATGAAAGCATTGTTGATTCTGATGAGGACTACACTCCCGAGACAAATAAGTTACCCAAAGACAGTATAAGAAAGCAAGTACCGCATCGTCAGCTCGAGGACAGATCCGTGGTCGAGGGCGAAGCAGAGGAGGTCGTGCAAGAGGCCGTGCTATTAGGGTCCGAGGAAGTAGAGGCCGAGAACGGGGTAGTCGAAGTGCAGGGCAAGGAGCACTTTTTAGACAAGAGGACCTGCGTCGAGTTTTGCATCTTCAAGCTCAAACAAGGGCATGCGAACAGGTACGATCTGGATACACGCAAGTGGGCAGGTCCTGTGTGGCAAAAGGGTGGTTGCCATGGTTGCGAGAGAGTGACAGTCGCCTAAGCCAATCCTTTCTTTCGTCCCGGTTCGAAATAATGAGCAGTGTTTAGTGCAGATTAAACGGTCTAGAGTCACTCGATTTTATACTCCTTTTTTCAGAGTACTTAGATTCTAATTATGCATTGATATATATATAGAAAGTTTAAACAAATTTGGAAAAAAGTTTTTATAAAATTCTGACCTACACTACCTTTAAAGGCAGGGTAGGCAGGTTTTTTTCTACTTTTCCCCAAATTAGTTTTAACTGTTATTTTATACCAATACATAATTAAAAAGTAAGTACTCGAAAATGAGAGTATAAAAATCAAGTGTCTGTAGTCCTCTCAGGGATGCAATAAATACAGCTACTTATTCCATTTGGAATGACTGAAATGATTAGCTGGGCTACTGTCACTCTCCCTCACTACCATGGCTACCAACCCTGCCGCTACAGGAGCTGCCCACATGCCTGCACCCGTTTGACTCGAGAAGGGGAAGAGGCACGTACTGGCCGGAAGCTAGGAAGAATCACAATTATGGCAGAAAAAATGCTGTCAAAATTCCCAGTACCAGCATATAGAGTCTGCGAAGGCAAACAAGGCAAAAAAAAAAAGGACCTGTCCTTGAGCCGACAATGCGGTACTTGTCTCCGGAGTGTAGTCCTCATCAGAGCCAACAGTACTTTAATCGTGGAAGCTCTTACATGCAAAACACTGTATATGTTATGAATCTTGCACGAAATTCGCCTTCATGACAGTGTAACTGATGGTAACGGGAAAACGTGAATAAAGCAACCTGTTTTTAGCTTTGCCCTATGTTACTAGCTTGTGACCGAATCAAACTCAATATATTTTAAACTTTACCATTATCGATATGCTAGCTTGATAGCGAGTACTAACAGTCATGTTAGTTGATTATATTCATAATGATAAAGTTAGGTATTTTATTACATGTCATTCTGACATGATGTCACTACATGCACTGCGCTCGTCTCCGCTCGGTGCCAGTGAACGCGTCCTTCAGCTGAACGGTCGGCATCATGTGTTTTGGGGGCGTGGCTTTGGATGGAGCCAAGAAGGGAGGGGGTGGGAGTGAATGGAATAAGTAGCTATGTTTATTGCAGCCCTGAGAGGATTACAGACACTCGATTTTTATACTCTCCTATTCAGAGTACTTACATTTTAATTATGTATTGGTATATAAAAACAGTTTAAACAAATTTAGGAGAAAGGTTATAAATACATATATATAGAACTGTGAGAACATTAAAACATTCAAAGGCATTCTGAAATTTGTTAACTTATCAATTAAACTTTGCACTTAAATTGTAATGCTAATAGTACAATTTTTACTGAAAATTTAAACATAAAGTCTCAGACATCTGGACCTCACTGTAGAGATCGATATAGGTCACATGATCAGGAATCAACTATGGTCATATAGCCTGTATAGTCCATAGGATATACACAATATGTGTAGCATATGTAACAGCATGTGTAATTGCTGTAAGTGTATAACTTAATTTTGTTTTTTAAGGTTTTATTGGATGTATTTCAGCATACATGTGATATTTCAGTTGTGCTGTACCTTGCTCAGAGTCAGTGGAGATGGTGGAGCCCATGCTGTCAGTGCGAATGCGCTCTAAGCCCTGTACAGAGAGCTGCTCCAGACGCCGTTTGAGGTAGCGATGTTCTCTTTGCAGTTGCTCCTTCATGTTTAGAGCCTTCCTGTCCTGTTCCTCCAGCTTCTGCAGAGCATATGTTTCCACTGATCAAACCACAGAGCACAGAAACACCACACTGCATGACATGCATCTACCAGTTGGTAGGCTACCTTGAGCATGCACAGTGCAAGAAATCCACAATTTGTGAGAGCTAAAAATGGAAACAATCACATGAACAGATTGGTGCATGACTATGGTGCATGACAGGAAACCAAACAGGGTGAGCTGAAATACTGTGTAACAAACAGGAAAGAAACAAAAGGGCCAACAGAGACATGGTACCGGGTTGCCTTAGTCTAGTCTCTGTTTCAAAGTGACAGTTTGATGAACACATTCCATTCAACTGATGCTTAATGCCCTTTTTCATTGGGCAAATTTAAATGAATTAGTGACATACAAGAGTGTCCATAATAAATAAAAGATCAAATTCTAGTTTGTCGAAAATTTTCAAGAAATTTTCAATTGAATGACTCAACAGATATAGTCATGTGGTTTAACAATCAAGCAATAAGTAATAACGACTTTAGTACACATAGAAAACATTTGCTTGTACACAACCTAATAATTATTTCAAAAAGGTTATTCATTCACAAATATAATTTTTGATACATCAAATATAAAGTATTCTTACATCAGTCTTAGCCTTGTGTTTCCTTGTCATTTTTTATTGTCAACCTATTCTGTTTTTTGTTTGGTCAAGCTTTAGTTGACTAAAAGTCTGGGAATTTTAGTCTAGTTTTAGTCATTGAAAACGTGTCATATTCTAGTCATGGTTAAAAGATAATTACAATTATTTTGCTCATCATGATTTCAAGCACACATCAAGACAATGTCAACTCACATGCATGGTTTATTTTACTCAATTACTTTCCTGCTTTAAAAATGTGTTCCTATAAATGAACACACTATCTACATTATGAAAACTGAAAAAAAGCTAAAACAAATCATTTCAATTCAAAATATGTCAAAATTTTTCTATAAAAACAATTTGTACTGCCACACTGATAGGGATGCACGATATTGGATTTTTGCCGATATCCGACATGTCGATTTTTTTAACCAATTTTTAGCGATAACCAATACGAATAAAAATATTTATATTTTTACTTTGTTTAGACATAACACCTCTCTCCTGTGTAGGAATTATAAATAAATTATTTTAAAATTTTAGTTAGGCTATGTTCACAAAGCAAGCTTAGTGCTTAATTCTGATTACTTGCTCAAATCCGATTCTTTTGGCTTTGTTTGGCTGTTCACGTTATTTTAAAAGTGGCCAATATTAGATTCGAGTCTTAAAGGGTTAGTTCACCCAAAAATGAAAATTAAGTCATTAATTACTCACCCCCATGCTGTACCAACCCCGTAAGACCTTCGTTCATCTTCGGAACACAAATGAAGATATTTTTGATTAAATTTGAGAGGTGGATCACTGCTACATAGGCTGCCTAAGGAATGAAACTTGACGGCCCAGAAATTCAATGAAGAAAATGTTTAAATATTCCATGTGACAACAGTGGCTCAACTATAAGTTTATCAAGCAACGAGAAAACTTTTTGTGCGAAAAAACAAACGACTTTATTTGACTATTCCTTTTCTTCCTTGTAGGCCTGAAACAAGACTTCAAGAGATTTCCACGACGCATGTGCGAGAATTGGCTTTATGCATGGCTGCACTACTTCCTAAACTTAAGCCAGCTCCTTGTTTCCTGTCTGCCATTATTGGCCAAACTTGATTAATTCAGGTGTGTCTGATTATTGTTGCCATGACTACTGAGGTCAGGCACACCTGAATTAATCAATATGGCCAATAATGGCAGACAGGAAACAAGGAGCTGGCTGAAGTTCAGGAAGTAGTGCAGCTGGGCATAAAGCCCTCTAAAATCTCCTTCAACTACTTCAGTTCAGCTCTCGCGCATGCGTCGTGGAAATCTATGGAAGTCTCGTTTCAGGCCTACAAGGAAGAAAAGGAATAGTCAAATAAAGTTGTTATTTTTGTTTGTTTTTTTGTTTTAAAGTATTCTCGTTGCTTGATAAACTTATAGTTGAGCCACTGTTGTCACATCGAATATTTAAACATTTTCTTCATTGAATTTCTGGGCCGTCAAGTTTTATTCCCTTAGGCAGCCTATATGTGATACAGTGATACAGCTCTCAAATTAAATGAAAAACTTCTTAATTTATGTTCCGAAGACGAATGAAGGTTTTGGGGTGAGTAATTAATGACTTAATTTTAATTTTTGGGTGAACTAACCCTTTAACATCTCACGATCCTAAACTGACACATATGCACAAAAGAACAACAACAGAGATGAAACGCAGCACAGAATTATACAGAAGAAAACAGAGGTACAGTGATGTGCTGCGGAAGCCAGCGAATCTATGCACAGTCGATAAAGAGGACACAGACGAGAGTGAGATTTTTTCTCATACAATTTTTCCTAAAGATTTGCTTGTATAGAGCTGTCACCATAATCCATGAGTATAACAGCTCACCATCCCTCCACTGACTAACTTCACCACAGTATACCACATTCACGGAGTGACCAAAGAATTAACGGTATGTAAAATATTTGGACTGACTCCCATCAGCGCTGACTCTAAAGTGACTTCAAAGTTGCATGAATTCCGATATGGCTGTTTAAACTGAGGTCGGAATCCAAAACATCAGACCTGTGTCTGATTTAGAATCATAGGCTATATGGAATTGGCCCAAATCAGAATCAAAAAGACCAAAAGATCAGAAAAAACATCATATTTCAGCTACTGACTAATGAACAAAAAAAAAAAATCAGATTTGGGCCACTTTTGCCTGCAGTCTAAAAATAGCCATAGTATTAAAAAAAATATATATTTTTTTTTTATTCAGGTTTTAGAGTTCTGAGGTCTCCTTAACAAAAGGTTACTTGATAGTGCTAAATAAACATTAGTAAACTTATTTTTTTATAATAATAGTACACTGAAAGCTTTGGAAATAACAAAATAATAAAACAAATCTTTTTCAGACATACAGTTGTAACCTAAATATTTCATTTGTGGATTTAACAATTGTAGATGGTCTACAGCAATGGAGTCATCAACACATGAGGCGCGGGTGGCGTGACTTCAGTTGAAGGATGCCGCCTTTAGCCTCAGATAAAAATTCTACAATGCTTTTAGAGTTCCTTGGATTCAAGTTATTTTCATCATCTGTTTGAAAAAAATATATTACAGATTAATGAATTTACAAGTGTCATTTTTTTGTCATGTAGGCTATAGTTACTGACCATTAAATCAAATCGGACTCGTGATTGTATGACATCAATTACTTCTTGTTTTATTGAGAAACAGAAGAGACTTAATCTTGTTTGTGCATTTTACGTTTAATTTTATAAAGCCTAAAAAGTAGATCTACAGCTCCCCCCTAAATAAATCAAACTTCCTACAGGGCGGGCACTAGGACCCGAGGGAGGCTGCTGCTGCTGCAGATTGGGTGGAATTTCCATCAAGGTAAAAAAAAACAGGCATGAAAAATATCTATTCAAGAGAAATGTTCTGATTGGGGGATTTGGCAACTGCTACTTGGGTGGAGTGATTAGTGCAACACTCCAAACAAACTCTCTGCTCCTCACCACGGGGCTTCTCAGGTGCTGCGAGCAAATCACTTTGCCCAAGTAGCAGTGCTTCACCAATAGTTCCCAGTATATAGACGGTTAAAAGATGCCTGTGTCTCATATGACCTTTTTATTTGTACATAGTGAGACTATATAAATCACAAGATATAAATAGGAAAATTTTGGCGTTATATTGTCACTTATTGGGAACAGTATGCTAGTTGGAGCCATTTACTTCCAGTCTTTGTGCTAAGCTAGGCTAGTGGTGGGTGCGTCAGACAGAGTTAACAGCACAGAGAAAAAGATATGTACGGACTTATCTCACTCTGGGGGACACAGTGAATAAGCTAAAGTCCTAAAAAGTGCACCTTTAAATAACAAAACACAAAAGACTTTGAATTTAAAGGACAACTCCGGCGCAAAATGAACCTTTGGTCTAATTACACATTGCTACCTAGTCAACCGTTATCTGAGATTTGTTTTCATGATTGCCGAATGTAAATAGTTTTATCTCTAAAAACAGTTTAGCCTATAACGCTAGTATAATGCTAGTATATAGGGCATAGAGTAATGACAAATAAAAATCGCTTGTTATTACCACTAACAAGGCTCAAAATAGCCCCACACCAACACGACAGCATAACAAGGGTCCCTACATTCAAACCGAAGCATTGAGAACTTTGTCAGTGTCCATACAGTTTAATAAGAAGATATTTTATAGACACAGTCAACTTCGCGAATACAGGAAGAAGCCATCTTTGAAAAATAGTCCCTATCAGTCGATCTACGAACGCCGATCCAAGTGCGCTGAACTGAGCACAATCTCATATGGTCCGTTGTTTCCAGAAGAAACACAAACCGTTTACTTCTCTTCAATATGTACACGTAGCCTACTGTTCGCGCTCACCTTATCACCTTATTCACATCTCACCAGCGCACTTGGATCGGCGTTCGTAGATCGACTGGTCAAGACTATTTTTCCAAGATGGCTTCTTCCTGTATTCGCGAAGTTGACTGTGTGTATAAAATATCTTCTTATTAAACTGTATGGACACTGACAAAGTTCTCAATGCTTCGGTTTGAATGTAGGGACCCTTGTTATGCTGTCGTGTTACTGTGGGGCTATTTTGAGCCTTTTTAGTGGTAATAACAAGCGATTTTTATTTGTCATTGCTCTATGCCCTATATACTAGCATTATACTAGCGTTATAGGCTAAACTGTTTTTAGAGATAAAACTATTTACATTCGGCAATCATGAAAACAAATCTCAGATAACAGTTGACTAGGTAACAATGTGAAATTAGACTTAAGGTTCATTTAGCGCCGGAGTTGTCCTTTAAGAATAATGTTAAACTCAGATAGCCTATATTACCATCTCAACCGCGTTAGGAACTGTGGATTATCCGAGTTGCAACATGGAGAGTGACATAAACTTCCTGTAGACAGTTCCTGATTAACTTCCCCTCTGACTGTAATTGCTTTAAGCTGCTCTAACCTCTTTACTACTGTGTAAAATATTGTCAGAAAGATGCTGTTTGTACCTTGATGTGCATTTTGGCGCGTTTGAGCAGACTCAGTGTGGTGTGACGGGTGCTATCAGGACCCAAAGGCACAAGCTGTTTCAACTGCTCCAGGTACAACCGCAGTTTGGCACGTCTGCAACAAATAAAGAACAGGTTGAATAGGATTATTAGCCTGAGACTTATTCAGGATGCTGCTTTGGGCTGCAAACACAAATGTTGCAGGTTTGAATGCAGGGATGAAAGAGGAACTAGACTGAAATTGCAGATTTATGCAAGTGGGACGTTTCTGTAATTAAATTAAATATAAATTAACCAAGACCTTACAAAAAGACTCCACAGGGCTCCACAGATACTAAGACATGTCATGTAATACAACAGAGATGCATTGTTTAACCTATGTGTGGATTTATGTTGACAGAAAGCCAGTCAGAATTAAGAGGGGGACAAAATATTCAGTATAAAGGTCTATTCTCACCAAAAATCAAACCAGAAATGTGAAACTAATGTTTTTTTTGGGATGAATAAAAAGTAATTTCATGCCATATCAATATAACAGTGAGAAGTCTAAGTGATGTTGTACTCTACAGTACATCAGCACTCTCCATTAAGGCACTGCATTTTTTCTTGTTTTTTCTTCTTTTTTTAAGGAGAGAGAAAGAAATCCACACACAATTTTACAGCCAATGCTTAAATGCACAAAAAGTAGGTCTTTTTGAAGAAAAAAAAAAAAGCATTAGCTTACAAATGGGAGTGATGTGAGAAAAGGAAGTGGATGGAAATGTATTTCTGTGACTACCTAACCCAACCTGAGAAACATGATTAATGACTGTACAGTGTACTTGACAAATGCACACCTAACCTTGCCACTCTTATAACAAAGAGATGATGCCATGCAATGCGTGTGGAATAAAGACTCTTTGTTCATTCCAGTGAATTATTAATGGAATATCATACATTAAATTCGGGAGAACCACAAATGTGCTGTATACAGTATGTTGTCCTTTTTCATACTTTTGCAGCGGATTGTAAAGGAAAAAAAGAAAATCATCATGAGGAAAAGAAAGCAGTGAATGAAAAGAGCTCTTGCCATAGATATTCTTATTATAATTCTTGTTACAAATCTTGTTATATTCATATTACATTTCATGGTTAAAATACCAAGTATAACGTTGTTCTCATGATGTCTGAAAATAAATCATGAAGGAAAATTCACAGCTCATCCAGTCAAACTGATGGATCAGCTTTATTTGTAGGGCAACCTAATGATTTGAAATGATTCGTTTTTTGAGTGGAAGTTTCCCAAACCAGAATTGCCACCCATAATTCAAAAGGCAGTAAACTCGTCAGGAATAAGGTGGATACTATTTGCCCAACTTCTAATGGCCACATGTCTTAAAATACTGTGATGGGAAAAAAAAAAGAAAAGAGCACTAAAATGATATGCTAAATAGATTAGTTAATTTTCCCGAGTTAATTTGCAGTTAGACTTATTGTTGTTCTCATTTAGTTTTATTCAAGCAACTGGTATCACTCAAGCAACTGCTAAAAATGGGTCCAACAGCACTTAAAGAAAGCCTGGGTAGTAAACTAAAAATATATAATGTCCCTGCCAACACAGAGGCTATTTGAAATAGATCAAGAGTCACATTATAATGACTCTGTAAATTATTACCATGAGCTAATCTAACAGGACACTGTATCTTAAAGTCCCCGTGAACCGGAAGTTGCAAACGATTTTTCTCCAGTGCTGTGACGTATTTCCAAGTGAAACGGAATATTGAACAGAGGGCAGGGTTTTACTCTAACGCTCCTCCTCTCCATATCTCGCTTATAGCAAACTAACGGTTTGAGGGGAGTGGTTAAGCGTTTTCCCACCCAAACTGTGAAACCTACGTCATCAGAAAAAGAAACCGTTCCAGACCGGAAGTAACTTTTCAGATTTTGATTAAAGATTACCACGGTAAAACATTTTTTAATATATATATTTACTTGCACGGATTAATTGTTCACCACAAGACTAGTAATATGCGCTAACAAAGTAAATAGGTTCAATTTTGATTTCACGGGGACTTTAAGAGCTTCTCTTTCTATTCCTGCTATGTTTGTTTTTCACAGCAATGGTGCACATGTATGATTTCACTGAATAATACTTACACTGAATAATACATGTATAATTTCACTGAAATATCCAATAAGGTTTCAACTCCTGAATACCTGATCTCACTGAGTGCAGTGATCTGATTTATGGGTCAAACACCACAAGTTAAGTCAGTTAAAGGTTCTATATGTAACTTTTTTTTTTATAAAATTAATCCTTTTTTATTGCCTGTGTGTGAAGGGGTTGTAATCACACATTGCAATGATCCACTTTTCAGGTTTTGCTATTACCTCTGAAGGCCAATATTCATATTAATAAGTGAGGTCTCCGGGTCGGATTTCCTGCGAAATCCATCAGATGTGACGTGCATGCGCGCTCCCGAGCCTCTCTATCCAGTCAACCATGTCTCTATCCAGTCTCTATACAGTCAACCATGCGACCAACGGCACTTTAGCTGACGACATGGAGTCTGATAACAGCCCAAAACGTCCTGCCTCCAGCACAACACAGACTCCAACACAAACTGCACATAAATATAAAAAACAAAAAAGTTTTCTGCCCAAGCTCGTCAGGCAAAACGTGAATCTGATCGACTCCGGACGAAAACGCGGATCAACATAGTAAACTGTAGTGAAATAGCAAGGTAAACTACATGAAACATGACATGAATACAAAAGAATGTTCCAGGATAACAAAAAGTCGGTGCTTTAGGATGTAACTTATTTTATTTACTCGTTCTACTGACTAACGTCACTCATCCCACTACTATCATATTGTTTATAATACACATTTCCAGACACGTTCAGTACAGTAATGTCACTTCCACGATCTTACTGATACACTGAAACTGTTCAGTTTAGTTCACCAACCGTTTTCGTTATCATATTATAGATTCACCTGTGTTGACATTGCTGATTGTGAAATATACACGAAAATAGTTAGTGAAATGGCTTATAACATCACATGTCGGCTAAATGCAGTTTATTGTAACATTATCATGGTATGAGCACAGAGCATTAGTTCAACGTCAAGCTGATAAAAGTTGGCTATTATTGTAACTGCAGTGGGAGTTTACATTAGTTTCCAGCAAGTTGTGTGATGCTTTTTCGCCGTTGCGTTGAAAGTCTCCGTGCGGCCGATAGTGAATGCTCGCTTTTGAGATCGAGCACGCACACGAGCACTCTTGTTGCATTCTGAAACATCACCGCTAGAGGCCGCTAAAAATCGCATACAGCACCTTTAAGTCAACACAAGTTTTATTCGTATAGCACCTTTCACAATACATAATGTTCCAAAGCAGCTTCACAGAAAACAGAGGTTTAAACCTCCAGTGAAGAAAGTATAATATTACTGTAGCAATGAAAAATGTGATGTTAGGGAGCATAAGAAATAAACATGATATTATATAGTTGTAATAATTTAGATTTGTAAAATGTTTGTAATATTATTTACAATTCTTGAATATTTTGTCACAACTTAATGTTATTGGGTCTCATTCCTGAAACACCAGCAAAACGAATTTGTAAGTAAATCGTATGTAAAGTGGTTCTGGCGTAAATTTTCGGATTCATTAAAATGTTCGTATTTTCCATGTTAGTTGGTACGCAAGAAATCTACACCTGCTCTCAGCCACGCGTAAATGGTGCGCTTAACATCCAAACGTTTTGCTCATTAATAAGGCTGCATTTTAATTCACCTTAATCGGGTACATATAACAGCATTTTGAAAAAATATTTTTATAGTAATTATATTTGGTTTTTCTTTTTACTTTAATTATGAGAGCCAGTAATCGTAGATCTGGTGATCGATGGCGGTCCTTCTCCAGTTTGAATACGATTCTGAAGTGAACTAAATCGTTTTTTGCTGTCACGCTTAATGTTGAACCATTTTCTCCGGGGACTGTTCGATTAACAGATGAAACTCCATTAACTGCATTTGTAATATGCTGCAAAGCTTTTTTAGGACCTGATACGCCACTATGTACGCTTAAAAATAAAATGTGGTACATAGTACATACTTTCTTTTTCATTCGCATTCATGTTATTATATGCATATAGATGTCAGTCGGATATAATGGGCGGGATTTATGGTAATTGAGAATGAATGTGCACGCACATCCCATTTTACGACTGGTTGGAATTCATTAACACACACACATTTCACTATCACATCTGACATTTACGAAGTATTTGTGAATCAGGAGAAGAGTTTTCGGGAAGGTCTCTTTACGCGCAATCACTCTCATATTTACTCGTATATTTACGAATGTTTCATGAATGAGACCCATTGTGTGCAATCAAACAGTAAAACTGTTTGCTTTTGGTGTATCAGTCTTTAGAACTAAAGTTCCCTCAGCATTCACCACAAACAACCCTCCACCTTTCTTGTCTTTTGATACTGTAACTGTAGCGTATGTGCGCTGTATTTCAGTGTTCATGACCTGTATTTCAGTGTTCACAGAACAGCCTTGTTTTTCTAACTGCCTCCCAGCCATGCACATGATTACATCTGCGTGAAGATGTGTGGTCATTCAGGTCATTGTTGAATGTCAAGTTAAATTTCTTCAAAACAATTACAAATGAATGCACTTTTACATGACTGAAAATCGACCAATATAATGCAATTCCAAGTACTATACAACTGTACAAAGCGAACTGCTCAGAAAAGTTCTGCAGATGTGAAAATGACACAGGAATGCTGGGTGACACAGGAAGTACAGGCACAGCATGAATTCCATTTCAAATGCCTACAGTAAAGTTGCAGGTTCAGGCATATCTTCAGTGAACTGGATTACTGTGTCAACACAGATCTTCGCTGACCATTCCAACGGAGATATATGGAGGTGGATTGCTTTAAATGTAGGTTACTGACTAGTGAAGGGCCAGGATGTTCCACCATCCAACTATTTATTTTAAAAGATTGATGAGTTTATTTAGATTTATAAGTATTTTTTGTTTTGACTTTGACATTTTTAGTGGCAATGTTGTGGTTCTCAACCAGTTGGCCAAGCCCACACTAGAGAGCCTCAGAACTTCCAGAGGCCCCAATAAGACTTGATTAACAATAAAGTTGTTTAGTTAATTTAAATGTACACAATCATTTTAAATAAACCAGTGTTTTTGTAATAATAATAATAATATATATATATAGTATACACATACATAAATATATATATATAAATATATATATATATATATATACACACACACACACACACACACACACACACACACACACATATATATATATATATATATATATATATATTGTTATTGTTATATATGCAATTTCTTTTACACTAAGTACCAGATTTACTAACAAATTGCACCAGCGCAAACCCTCTTTTGTCAATCAGTACAATGCATTTGTAGAACTTTTCCTTAAGCAAAATTTGTGAGAAGAGATTATTTAAATGAATCTTGTAAGGTGATTTACTAAGGTTTGCACTAGTCAATTTACTGGCATTTGTGCCATTTAACGTCAAAAAAAAATAACCATATGCTAATTTGCACTCCTCTTGATAGAATGTGTTAGTCATTATGGAAATGATTCGGCTGCATGTGTTCTTTAAATTGTGCATTTTCAGTAGATCTATTTGCCCTGTTTAGTAAATCTGGCTCTATAGTGGTGCAGTTTTTTTTTTTTTTTTTTTTGTGTCATTTGTGAATGTCCCCTAAGAATTTCGTTTCAGACAGCCCACTGATTTGATCATAAAAATACACAGTTTTTTGCACATCCATATTTAGACTATGTAGGGATGAGTGATATGGCAATATATATATATATATATATATATATATATATATATATATATATATATAAAATAAAGAAATTCAGACAGGATCCAGATATGACATAACACTGCATAGACTGTATGAATTAAAAATATAATGATGCTATTGAGTGAGTGAGTGAGTGAGTGAGTGAATGACTTTCTCTTTGCCTATTGTTGTTTAACATTAATGACACAAATGTCAGCAAGTAAGCTGCTGTCTATTCTCAGCCTCAGACGTCATTCCCATGGGCTGTTGGCTGAACGTCTGATGCATAAGGCACACAAAATGGGAAACACTCTGGAGTTTCAAAGTCGTCATCTGATTCTGTTCTACAGGATTTTCGGGAGACTGGTGTGTGTTTTTTAATGGTCCGCCAGGAAACAAAGCCGTTGTGCAGCCAAACCCCCTCATGGAAGAAGAATCCTGTCGTGTTTAGAACTGTGACAATTGAGTGCTTATCAGGATCAATTACACACTGGATTTTCACAAGTGTGTTTGTGGTGCCATTATTGCTATATTTTTGCACCACGTTCTTGAAAGAATAATTTATGAGATGCATGCCGGTCTGTTATCATATGGACATCGAATTAAAGTTGTTATGCCCAAAAACAAGACAAAGAACAAAACCAACTGCGATTGGTTGCTTTATGAGATTGATTTATATAAGTCCTCTTGGGCAGTCCTTGGACAATTAAAGCTGCGATGGAGTCCAGACCTTCTGCTGTCAGCTATGCGAGACTAGCTTCTGTCACCTCATGAACGGATCCAATATACTGACAGACATTTGATTTTATCTCAGCTGTTTACATTCACTTAAAGGGTTAGGTCACCCAAAAATGAAAATTCTGTCAGTATTTACTTACCCTCATGTTGTTCCAACCCCGTAAGACCTTCGTTCATCTTCGGAACACAAATTAAGATATTTAAGATATTAAGATCGCTCCTGTATACAGTCCATAGGCTTCTTGAGGGACTGGCTCTTGCTGTCCTCGAAAAGTCATTAAAGACATCGTTAAAATAGTCCAAGTGACTACAGGGGCTCAATCTTAAGTTTATCAAACGACGAGAACACTTTTGTGCGCAAAAAAACAACAAAAATAACGACTTTATTTCAACTATTCACTTCCTTCTCCATGAGCCTGTAAGTCAGTTAACGTAGTGTGATTGCGTAGAGCTACGTCACACGTAGGCTCACTATTGGCCGACGCTGGTCATGTGTGTGTGATGCGTGTGACGTACAATAACAGAAGCTTACGCTATTAAACTAGTAACCTGACTCGCGCAGAAGGAGAAATAAACGAATAGTTGAAATAAAGTCGTTATTTTTGTTGTTTTTTTGCGCACAAAAGTGTTCTCGTCGTTTGATAAACTTAAGATTGAGCCCCTGTAGTCACTTGGACTATTTTAACGATGTCTTTAATGACTTTTCGAGGACAGCAAGAGCCAGTCCCTCAAGAAGCCTATGGACTGTATGCAGGAGCGATCTTAATATCTTAAATATCTTAATTTGTGTTCCGAAGATAAACGAAGGTCTTACGGGGTTGGAACAACATGAGGGTGAGTAAATACTGACAGAATTTTCATTTTTGGGTGAACTAACCCTTTAAAGGGGTGATGAACTGAGAAATCAAATTTTCCTTGAGCTTTTGACATCTAAGAGGTTATCATATTATAAGAATATCCTGTAAGTTTCAGAACTGAAAACGTCCTTGTTAGTCCAATAAAAGCTTTTATTGTCACCAGCCTCTGAAAACGCCTCGTTTTTAAAAGTGGGAAACTATGACGTTGAAGGGGTTAAAACACCACCCCCGCAGAAGAAGATCAACACCTACTTCAACCATGACTTCAACACGGCCGGTTTATCCCCGCCCACCGATTCGCGCATTACACGCATAGCTAAGTAGCCTAACATATGCCTACCTCGTGATGACAAACCGGATCGTTCTACCGAGCAATACAGAATATTGTGCAGTGCCTGGTTGTGGAAGAAGACAGTCGCTGCATAAGCTTCCTCTGGATTCCAATAGGACTTCATGGATAAACTTTATTTTTAATGACGTTCCAGCTGATGAGGGTAAAACGTTGTCTGTTCGCTTCCTTTCACTGAGGATTGTTTTGTAAACAAGACTGGTTTTGCAGACTATTAAGAGTAAAGAACGGTGCTGTGCCGTCTATATTGGATCTGACAGGAATTGTGCTACAAACGGACTCTTGGTTGAACATGTATGGGCGAATCCGGTTGCCATTTGACAACATTGGACGTTTTCCCCCACGTACACCGACCATAGCTGCCAACATTGAACATTGAAAATAAGGGAGTTTTCCCGGAATCCTTCCCCAAAATAAGGGATTTTTTTTTACACGATTCTTACCCACAAGCTTTAAAAATAAAGCACTAATCCTTAAAAGTCTAAAGAGTTAATAACTAAACTAGTGTCATTTAAAGAAAAAAAAAATCTACATTTGGATTAGCGGTGTGTTGCTCTTGCCTTTATGACAAAATTTCAACTGTTATCACATCTTCCAAAACCCACAAAATAGGGAAGTGGGCTGTCTGTTTATTTCAATTACATTTACACATTTTATGTAGTTTTAAGGAGCCTATATTTAGCCTGGTGGTGGACCGTCACTCAGAAGACACACTCTGTTGTTATTGTAGCCTATCCCATCTTTATATCCTCCTGAGGCCCAGAACGTTTTTTTCCAAAAGTTTTTTCTTCTTCTTTGTGTAATCATTGTTAAGAGCATAAGAAACAAATGAAAAAAAAAGAAAAGAAAATATATTTTATTCATATGTTATATGACATTAAATTTTATATAGGCAAAACTAATGGCAATATAAATCGATTATATTATAATTATTATTTGTTTAAATTACATTGATATCTGAATTTATGTAAAAACCTTGACTTTCAAACATCAAAATGTAAAATGTAGGCTATTCGAGTACAAAATGACATATAAACATCGTTTCCTATTTTTTTTTTGCCTGGAAACGCTTTCAACACGCTTGTCACGTGAAAAAATAGGCGTCAGTTCTATTTCTAGCATGCACGCGTTTTCTGGAGTGTGAAAGCTCTAATCTGTTAACATGGGAACCGAAATAAAAACGGACACGCCACACAGTGTGTCTCCGGCCAGCGCGCGCGGCGCCGCATCTGAGAATAAACGACTTCAAGCCGAATCAGTCCGAGCTCGTACGTCTCACACAATCAGAGTAAAAATACGGGATATTTTACGGGAAAATACTAAAACGGGAAGACAGCGGGAAAAGAGTAAAAATACGTGAGAAACCCGGAAAAAACGGGAGGGTTGACAGCTATGACACCGACGGGTGAGTTAAACTCATTATAATATGCAAAACTGTTCTCCACTCACAGCAGTGGGCGTTTATTTCCAAGTCTTCAGTGCGACACGCCCATAAAAACAGACCGTTTTTCAGGAAGGCTCTCAACTTGGGTACAAAATAGCCTATTACTTATTCATTTTGATGTTTTTGAACGCAAAAACCAAGCGAACGTCTTAAGTTGACCTCAGACAACAATATAATAAAATTTTAAAAGCCAGTTCATGACCCCTTTAAGACTGACTGTGTTTATGTAAACGTTTTGTTTATTTGACAGTTTTTTTTTTTCCATTTGAAAGACGTGAAATAGAACTTCCGGCATCTTCCCAGAAAAGTGCATGTCCAAACAGTGTGCAAGTAAAATGTTTTCAAAGTTTAAACAGGAAAAGCTTTAACACTTTTGTGATGACGAAGAACTAGAAAAGTAGCGTGATCGTAACCATGTATATATGCCCAACCCTACCACCATGGTGCTAAACGTGATATTAATATACGTCACACTGTACAGTATGTTGAGACGGGGGCATCAGAATGGTGTGTATTTTTGCCTCTCGGGAACCTATTGTCAGAGTTGCATGTAACCTATGCACACCGTTTGACTATTTTAAACTTAAAATGACAAGAAAAAAAAAACAAATGAAAAATGACTAACTGAAATAAGATTGACAGCAACTCCCATCATTCAGCTCATCGCTTTGGCTACGCATTTGTGCTCTCTTGTGGCGAAATAAAACTGTGCCCTCTTGTGGCGAAATAATTATACATATTGTGCCTTTAATATGAGTTCAAACCACATATTTTGTATTTGTGCCACCATTTCTTCATTAATACTAACATATATTTGGAGTTATTCATCAATGAAATAACCCTGATCACATTACCCCTTTGCGTCTTTAATCAATGGTAGCTAAATGAAAATTCTCTGACAGTAGGTGGCGCTTATAGAACAACAGCAGTACAACATTTTCTCTGAATTGGCCAAAATAAAATGAAAAACAAAATTTTGTTTGGAGCAAAATTGTCTGATTCCGATTTAGGGCCAGTTGACCGGTGCATCACAAGCTTTAATAACAAGCACTAAATGCATTTCCCATCTGAAATAGGAAAGAAGCACTGAATCCTGGTTAAAGCAGTTTTGCATGAGTTTTGCATAAATCACCAGTTTGGGCACACTACAACTTGCTCCAGTGGCTCCATAGTTTTTCACATTAAAATGCTAATAAGGTAGACAGATATCTCATGGCTGAAGGGTGAGTAAATTGTGACAGAATTTACATTTTTGGTTGAACTATCCCTTTAAGCTAATAGACAGCTGAAATATTCTATAAGTTTTATTGTACAAAAGCTTTCACCCCCTCATTGAAAGTCAGACTTTTCATAGTTTTTATCATATGCTTAATGAAAATCATCAGTCGTATCAGCTAGAAAAGATGTAAAGAACAATGAAAAATCTAACTTTATTTACAAATAATAGTCCCAGGTGTTTTTCTTAGGAATGCTTAGAATTTTCGAAGCAATGCTTTCTCCTCGTCACTCTCCAGTAATTGTTCCAGAGCCTGTTCCAACGTAAATCATTTACTGCTTGCTGCTAAAATAATAAATAATGCTATAATTGTATGTGTGTGTGTAATATATATATTATAATTCTTCTGTCTCTCTCTCATATAAATCTCAGTGCGCTCTCGCTTCGTAAAGCCTTGTTTATACTCGACGCTTCCATTCGCTTTCTGTCGTCTCCTCCACTCAACGCTGTTGTCATTTCCCTTACTATATAGACCCCTTTTCAGTTAGTAAATATGATGACATTTTTTTGTGGGTGGAGCTTAGGTGGAGGCAGAAAGATTCCTCTGGCCGCTTCACTAACGCTAGTTAGCAAGTATTGTTAGCTTGTTTTTTAACAATGACTGGAGAAAATCCGATTTTATCTTAATGTGTAAGGTCACTCAGTGTCTATGACCGCGATTGTTATTTCCAAAAGTTATCTGGACGGAACCAGATTGGCCGACCCGTAGCCGTCTACCCACTCACTCAATGCATGGACGATCTGACAGGATTAACGTTACGTTACCTCGGGTAAGTGGCCTGGTTTCTACACCTACCTTATAGAGAAAACGATCATAAAGAGAAACTGAGGGCATATAAATCTTTAGATGCCTATATGGTCCAGTACAAGACTTGTGTGTATGATCCGCAGTTCTCCCGAGTCAGCGCAGAGATGACAACAATATAAAAGAGTGAACTCGTTACAGTGCAATTTTAATGATGTGAATATTTTCTAGAAATAAAAATTCCAGATACAGCATATTCATTTTTCATCAATTCTTGCACCAAACAACACAACAAGATAACATTTAATAATAGTAACAATAATTTAAGCTCCTTATTATGTAGCCAAATCTGTGCTGGTTTGTACTGGCCGCCTCCAGTTTTCACTTTGTTTTGCCTCCAGCTAGCGCCGTGATGTAACTGTGACGTCGGCACAAAAGGGGTCTATAGTACCACCCCTTGCAAGGCTACAGAGTCCTCCGATTTGCTAGAATACGTCATGGTAACCTTCCCCTGATTGGGTAAGGAAAATATTTCTTCATCGGCAATTTTTCCATTGGTTGTTGCTTGTGAATCTGACAAAAAACATCGATTTCATTGGCTTTTGACGGTGTGTATACAAGCCGGATATCTCCGGGTATCCGGTTATCACTGTTTCCAGCAGAAACTGAGGAAGACGGCAAAAAAGGCCGCACCTCTCTATCATGAATAATTTTTAAGATAAGTACACATTTGTAAAAGTATGTCATTTTGGGTGGTACTGCCCAATCCGTCCCCAGAGGGTTAAATAGCCAATTCTCGGGCCGCCGGTTTTATCGTAGTTTTGTCCCAAGAGTTGTGCAAAAACTACGATAAAACCTGACCTGAGTTTGGTGGTTGTAGCTTGAAAGCCCTAGAAAAGATATTTAGAGGATGTTTAAATTTTTGTAAAGAATAATAATAATAATAATAATAATAAGCTTAAATGGAAGATTAGCCGAGAAAGCCAACACAATAATTAACTTTTAAAATAGCATCATATGTCCCCTTTATAACACTTTCTGATTGTATGTGTAAGCACTTTGTGTAAGAGTGTCAAAGGTCTTTTGAGCATGTGAACTCAATGGCCAGTCAGGTGTTTAAATTAGTCAGAATCCACTCAACAAATTTTTTTTATTCAGCACGAGTTCTGCACGCTCAAGAATCCTTTCGTTATTACCACAGTATAAATGGACAAAATAGATGTTTGTCTCTAACAGTGTACCCACTCTACATGCTATATTGCAGAGGTATATGTACAATTTTATGTGTCGGTTGAGTGACTCAAAAAAAATAGCATCATAATGGTGCTAAATAATATCACATTAAGTGATAGAAGGTATTTTTCCTGTTTCTGGAGGCAGTGGAATGAAAGCTTATATGTTTTTTTAAGAGAAATGTGTATGTTGTCTGTAAATCGATGTCTGTATGTATTGTGCTTGTTTCTACTTTGTTTGTTTTTTGATATGGACCCATTGGTCTAAAATAAAGAGTAATTCATTCATAATATAAACATGATGTCAATAATAGATTCCTTGATAGGTTCAGTGATTCTAATGGCAGCGATCTTTATGTTTATAATAAATTTTTCATGCTGCTAATTACACATTGAAAAGTTTCTGGATTAACAACCTGCCTATTTAAATGTGTGATTGAATCCGATTGAAGGTAATAACCATAGCAATGGGCGGAAAAAAAAAAAATCTGATACTGTATGTCAAATTAACTGTGCATTACGTTTTGGAGTATAAATGCAAAACAACAGACCTGTCACTGGCAGCCCCGAGAATAGGCTATATTTAAACTTCTCATAATAACAAAATAGTTCCTTAATGTCGTGTTTTGCACCATTGCTTTCAAAAAAACTAAAATCGAAAGAGCATTAAGGCTTTGTGTCCTTATCAAATCTCAAAAGATTTTCTGACGGCGCTGCGTAAAGAGAAGTGCATTTGGCTCACGATCAGTACTTGATCAGCTGTGCACAGCTCACAGCAAATGAATGCAGTGAATTCTGTACATGTGCTGAGTTTAGCGTGCATTTGGGAACCAGTTACGCATTATTTTAACATTTGCATAATAGACAATTAAAGCATTTCACTAGATTTGTAATATGACACGTTTTGTTTTCAGCCAAAATAAATGCTTACGTGTTTACGTCTTTCAAGTATCGAATTTAAGGCAAAACTAATTATGAAAGTTTGATTTATTTTTCAGTGCATTTGTTTTACAATATATGGCTATTACTGCCACAGGAATATTATTATTACTGTGTAGTGTAATGTCAGTAAATATGTTAATAGTTTTGTAGTTTACTTAGTTTAAAGCGTTTTTTTTTCACTAGGGCATACACAATTATTATTACTTTTTTAGATGTGTGCATTCACTTAAAGGTACAATATTTACGAATTTAAATCACTTGCACAGTGTGATAATATTTCCTGCAGTTGTGTACTTAAAATATCCTAACAGGTAAACATAACATGTTACGGCTCTGTTTTGAGGTGTTGAAAAATTTGCTGTGCAAATAAAGTGGAGTGTGAACAGAGAAACGGTAGTATTTCCAAAGATTATTATGCGCATGTAGGTGATAGAACCAGTACGTTGTTGGAATGTCTTTATGACAATTTTCTGCCTCATCAGCCACCGACACCCGTTTGGCTGCTGACCTCTTAGAGGTGGTGGAAGAACAGTTGTATTCGGATAGGCCTAGGGGAGTGGGGAGACCACCCGTGGATATCCCTGGCGAGGTCATAGAGGGGTATCTTATGTATGGGTTAAAAGTTAAAGATATCGCGGTCTTGTATGGATCTAATCGATGGAGGGTACATTACCGAAGGCAGAAGTGTGGACTGAAGTAAACAACAACTTAAATATATTTTAATATACTCGTAATAATCTTCGGAAATACTACCGTTTATCTGTTCACGCTCCACTTCATCTGCTAAAGAATTTAACGCTAATATTAGCTCTGTCGCCACAATTTTTTTTCAACACCTCAAAACACAGAACATGCCCCGCCTTGATGCAGTGATTGACAGCATTTTCAATGTGCACACTGAATTTTGCTACGTTCATTGCGGGACATGTCATGAAATTGTAATCGCAAGTGTCTTGACTATGAGTGTAAATGCAATTAAGAAAAATAACATTTGAATGATCATTTTGCCACAGTTTTTGCTTGAACATGTTACACATATCTAATCATTTCTGTAGTGCAGTTTCATTTTAATTGTGCCACTTATTAAGCGTTTTAATATGCATATTAAAACTAGAGTATGAAATGGCAAATGTAAATTATGTAATTTAATTTCATTTTGCACCAAACGTTGCTAGAATGGTAATGCAAAATGTAAATTTAAATACAGAATGCAATGCTATTTTACATATTGCATTGTCATTTTGCATATTACATTTCAAATTGAATATTGAATACCCATATCCTTCCAAGTTCCATAGCAGACCAGGGGTCCCCTTGTTTTAGAGTATTAACTCAAAATTAGATCCCCCACACAGAGATACAGTAACAGGAAGTTGCATGACATTGGAATGTTTTTTTCTTTTGTATGTCTATGTCCTTTTAAAAATGTCATAAACATGTCCATATTGTTTTCCTGCTTCCCTGCCCCCCCTGGTACTCGGCAGTCAATGGTTCAGAAGCTCTATTCTGAGGAAGGACATGACCGAACATATTTCTCAAAGAGCAGCAGTAATCAATTCCTCAAACTTAAGCATGTGACTGGCAAACTCCAAGATATCAGCACAAGGGACACAATTCTCACACAAACACACCCGATCTCTAGAACAAAAAAAAATGAACAGCACAGAATTGTCTGTCACATTATAATAAGTTTATTTTGATTCTTATTTAGCAAACACTATCACCTCATCTTCAGAGTTTGAAGTCAACTTTTTCACTCACAAGCCAATCTGGCAACTTTTTTATCAACCATTCAGAATTTGTACTAGCTAAAACAAAAATAGCCTACTTACGAGAATTAACTCAGAAAATTGCCTTTCAAAGTGACAGCTTCGGTTTAAATACATTTATAATAAAATCAAATACATTGGGGTGAAATTTCAAACAGTGTTTTTGTGCCCTTAGGCAATACAAGAAAAAGTGTTTATCTTGTTGTAACCTCAAAGATCACTCCAAAATGTTAAATGGTAAACACACTGAAGATTAGTAGACAGGCTGTCAGTTCATAAAGTGATCAGTTGTTTCATCACAAAAACAATAAAGCCAATCCGTTCTCATTGCCGAGCACCCGATAATGATAGTGAAAGTCATGCACCAATATATCATGTAAAATTTTTCCCATGCCCTTTGAGTCAGTATATTGATGGCCAGCATCTCAATAAAAACAGTAAAGGCTCCTGTATAGTAAAACAAACCTATTTATGAACTATAACTTGTCAAATTGGATTTTAAGTTGATAATGGGTGATTATCAACAACATTTGGCAGATAAGTGAAAGTTAATTTCAAACCCTGCTCATCACTAAAAGAAACTGTCTTCTAAGATATATGTAAACCATTATTTTATCCACAATTATAACCCACAAACCTTTTTGATGGATCCTTCATAAAAACTCTTAAAGGGATAGTTCACTTTGAAATTAATTTTTGATATGTTTTAGCTTACCACAAGGGCATCCAAGATGTAGGTGTCTTTGTTTCCGCAGTATTTTCAATTTTGACATTTTTCAGTCAAACCGTTGTTGTCTATCAGTCATACACTGGAGGCAAAGAGGGTCCACCAAAAAGCACGCACAGAGAAGTCAAAATTAAACATGATTTAATGACTCGTAAATGTAAGTCCACATTGATGGCCTAAGACACGAAACGAGCGGTTTGTGTGAAAAAACAGTATTTATATCGTTTTTACCTCTTGTAATCATACCCATGACAAAATGATCTGACTGCACGGGCGCTTCGGTCTGAACATGCTTGCGCGCCTACGTCACTCTTTGTTTATCCACAAGTTTCCGAGGGGCGCTCCTGTAAAAAATAAAGTGGGTGAAACTTCCGGTGACGCGGCGGAAGTAGCATTCCAATGGTATTTTGTGTGTTAGTTAGCGAAGAGGCTAGCTGTTTTTCGGAGAATTATTTCACTATTTAAAGACGCAAATCTTTATGAGAGATGTCGTTACGGAGCTCAGGGACAACATGTGCTGTTCGCGGTTGTATGTATAGCCGGACTAAACTAATTTAGTGGCTTAAACGGGATTGTTTTGAACATAAGCTGAAAACGAAATCAGAGTGATCCAGCCAACGACTGTAGTTTCCATCATCTCCCAAAAGACGACGAATCTTCCTGTGTACATTTGTTTAAATTCTTAATGTTCTATAAACTATCAGCATGTAATTGGCTGTTCGCTACTGATGTTACACCTAAACTCAGGATCAAAGCCTGTGTTGACAGAATACCAAATGTGCCAGTTAATGTATTCAAGTAGCACATTCATTTATAATTTTGAATAAACTCCAAAGCACAATGACTAAGTGTGTATTTTTTATTTTAATTGTTTGTCAGCTCGCACAACTGTCTGTCACCATGCCTTGATGAGTATTGATTATTAATAATGTTATTATAATACTCCCAGCCAACTACTGCGGAGGGTAAAGGTACTGTTATTTCACCCTTTTGAATTTCGTTGAGGTTGTGTTCCCACATCGTTAACTAGTTTGGATCGCTATAACTTGAATGACTGTCAACTGTTGAATGAACGAGTGTCAAGCGTGTCAAATCGCGCTTTGTTTACTTCCAACCGGAAGTCGCGCCCACTTTTGACGCAAGGCCTCATGGGGCGTAGGAAACTTGTGGATACAGAGATTTCGGAAGTTTTACCTTTCACTAAACATATTTAGATATACGGGAAACCGCAATGGAAGACGATTTCGGTATATCTAAATATGTTTAGTAAAAGGTAAAACTTCTGAAATCTCTGTGTAAATATTGAGTGACGTGACACGCAAGCGATCACTTCCAGCGTAACATTGAACTGATTCAGTTCGGTTCAGTTGGACATTGCACAACTGATTTAGATCACTTGGACGTCACTGTGATTACACGAGGTAAAAACGATATAAATACTGTTCGTTTTCTCACGAAAACCACTCGTTTCGTGTCTTAGGCCATCAATGTGTATTTACATTTACGAGTCATTAAATCATGTTTAATTTTGACTTCTCTGTGCATGCTTTTTGGTGGACCCCCTTAGCCTCCAGTGTGTGACTGGGACAACAACGGTTTGACTGAAAAATGTCAAAATTGAAAATACTGTGGAAACAAAGACACCTACATCTTAGATGCCCTTGAGGTAAGCTAAAACATTAATTTCAAAGTGAACTATCCCTTTAAATCCCTCTTAAAGACATTTCTTAAATGACAGTTCATATGAATTGTAGAATATCAGGCATGATCTTACCTGTGTTTTTCCAGCTCATTGTGCGATGACCTGAACAGGAAATAAATAGGAACAAAAATGAGCGTGTAAACCTCGGCATATAAAAAGGGGGCAGAACTGGAGAACTCAGTAGCTCTGAACAACTGCCATAGGATGTTTTTATAATGATAGTGATGTTGTTACAATCTACTGTGGTGTGAAATAGTGGTGATGTTCTTCATGAAATGATGTGGTCCAAAAGTAGCATCAAAGAGCTGCATTTGTCTGTTAGCACACGTGCCATTAGTCAAGATGTTGTCTATTGACAAAATTAACAAAAATGCCCTTTTTTTAATAAATATTCAATAAAATTATCAGTACAACCGAAGAAGCTAATACTATACATTTTGAGTTTAAATATATTTATAAAATAATGCTATGCTTTTGATGCATCCTGGCCACTCCACATGCTGTTATGCTCTGAATTCTATATTATAGACAAAACACAACAATTTGGCATTCCCTTCCTGTGTGTCTATTAGGCCAATATCACTGTAAGTAAGGCACTGTGTTTTAGTCCAGAGCATAAATGCTGGCGTGTATGATAGGGCAATAACATGTTCTACAAACAAACAAACAAAAGATTACACTCAATGCGAGATAGAAACAAAATATATGGGTCATAGCATCAGTTGTTTATTGCGTCGAAGCTGCAGTGTGCACTCTCTGCACGACTAGCATCATCATGTGTTTTACGTCTTCCTTATGAGTCTGTTTATTATAAAAACATGATTGAAAATACAGCTAAAAGGCTAGCGCAGAATACATGGTGTTGGGAGAAAAAAAAACATTAAACTACTAAAAATCCCCACTTTTATCTGATGTTTTTAGAATCTGGGAATCAATTGGAAAAGTATAGTAAGTAAATTTTGGTCAAAAGTAAAAAAAATAAAAATAAAAACACAAATTTCCTGGATATCCCATAGATTTCCTCTTTTCAGTGCTTTCTATGCACATGTGGGGGAAGGGCAGCACACTAGGCTCCTGCTGTTTTGCTTTGACATTGCAAGGAAAGGGGACCAATGCAGCAAAACAGATCCAGGGGTCAACTCTCCAGCAGCTGACTTGAGTCTATTCACACCACACCCAACAGTGAGAGTTTAACCACCACACCTGATCTACAAGCACACTGTCTATGACATGCATGTCACATCAATGCTCATATTTAATAAAGTCAATAAAATTGTGATTTGTGAGAAAAACATCACTTCTGAAGTCACTGTTTTCAGTGTGCAAGAGTGCGTGATCAAAAAATGTTTGACAAATCATTTTGCATACACACTTTACTTCCCGTTAAATATTACAAATCCTTAAAAATGAGCTGACGTTGGCAGTAGTGTTTAAACAAATAGTTTTTGTTAATGAATTATATGCATTTACATGAAAATGATTGAGCAGAAGGATGACAGCAGTGGAAAAGGGAAAGCAGCAGCAGCAGCAGAAAGTTGACGCTGTACGCGTGGCAATGTTTATACACAGCCAAGCCCATCAACAAAAATGGCGATTACACGTAGAATAGACATAGTTTGAATGCATCCATTCGTTAATAGGAATGTCCTTGTATTGTATTTACCTATTGTTGTGGTTTTTTCTTGAAATGGGAGAAGATTTAGTTTTCTTTCTGGAGTCGCTGTCGTACGGCAAAACAGACGCATAACCGTGTTCAGCTTCTAGTGAGAAAGTAAACACAACCAGCATTAAATATTATACAGACTTGTGTGATTCAGCGAACAACAATTTAGACGGTTAGAAAGTTAGACACTTAATATGTTTTCGCGTCAAGCCGTTTAAAATGACCAATTGTGTTTCTCTTAACTTATTGTAAAGCAAACAACCAATTCCTCGGGTTACATTTGACGGAAAATGAAAACGAATCAATATTTTAGGTTGTGATGAATGACACATGTAAGTTAAGTCATCTTATCCCGATAACTGAATATTTATTGACTTTAGTAGCTCACAGTAACAAGATGCTATCGTCCTATTGGGCTTGAATTAAACTAACGTTACACTTGATCAGCTGGCAGGTTTGTAAGTGGCATTCGACCCCAGCAAAGAAAAATTGCAAATACAAAGATGGTTTTAGTTGACCACACAGACATCCATATACCTCTGTCTCTTCTTTCCAAATACTCTGCTGCCTCAAGAAGAAGTAGAAGAGAATTAAGTTCCATCCTGCTGTATTTACAGAATTAAAAACAATACAAAAACGCATTAACACTGTATAACAACAAATTTAAAACAAATGGGGGGAACAAAAACAAAACAAATAAACAAAAAAAGTGATGACGCTCGATATGAACAGTTCAATTCCGAGTCGTAGAGACTCTTGACAAAAATGAATGCAGACTGCACGTAAACTAAATTCTGAAGCTCGATTGATGGCTTCCTCGCCCAATCAGATAACAGAAAAGTATGAAAGGCGGAACTTAAAAACATGTGTATCCAATCAAAGACTTCAAAGAGTGAAGCTCATGGGAAAGATGTTGACACATTGAGAAATGTCATCTGATTGGTTAGTCAGTGATAGTAACAAGGTTGAAGCCATGCCCTAGCAACAGTACGTGTGACTCAACCCCTTAATCGCTCATTGGACTGACGCACCCTATACTAGTACCTGGTTGGCCAAAGGAAATACTGGGTGTGTTTTCTAATAACCTCGTTTACTGAACTATGCTGGCAGTGACAAAGTTTTCTCTGGAAGAACTCCGCGAAAGGAAATGTTTTTGAAAATCAAGTTTCTGAGGTTTACTTAGACACTACCACATTAAGGATAATACAAATCGCCGCCTATATTCACGTGTAAAAGTCAGATGTAGCCTAAATTAGTTTATTTTTCTTTAAATTAAACCATCAAAGTTAGATGATACCCATACCCATTTCTGATAGAAATGACGCCAAGGGCGCGGTCGACTCTGAAATGGTCATCCTTCTTTCGAAGTGGCTATTTCCTGAGGTTCAGAACAGTCTATAACAGAAGGGTATATATTCAGATTTTGTAAGTGTTAGAAAAAAATATTTATATATTTTCTTTGTATATTAGTAATGTATTCTCGAAAAAAATGTTTTGTTTTTGATTATTTGCAATAAAAGTAAAAAAAAAAAACTCAGCTATAATGTAATACCATTGCAGCTAAATACCACTAAAAATTTTGCTTTATAATGATGGCTATCACCAATCAAGTTTTTCTTGATTATTTTTTTTAGCAAGGACCTTGGTTCTTGTTGTCATTTAGCAGAATTTGCAAAACAACAGTTTTCAAAACCAAATGTTTATTTCCAAGTCATAAAACACATTTATTAATTTCTCAAGGCTTTTAAAATTAGGAGACATGAGTAGCTTACTGAATTACAGTATATGATTTTATTAAGTATTAAATAAGAAGTTCACCCAAAACTGAAAAGTCTTTCATTATTTACTCACACTCATGTTGTTTATCATGTTATGATTTTGTGAACCATATCAACTGCTTCATTACAAATATCATAAAAGTTTAAAGCTTGAACATATGACAGATTATTAGTTTTGGCTGAACTGGCCTATTCCTTTTAACAATATATTCTTTTAGGGAAGAAAGAGTATAAATATTGAGCTGTGTTATCATCATCATCATAGACCAGTGAAAAGAGACAGTTAAACACATTATTTTTTTAGACTGGGAAATGAGAGAGGGGAAAGAAGACGAGAGAAACAACAAGAAGAATGAGACAGAAAGTAGAAATCGCTGACCTCCGCTCACTCTGTGGACAAAAAAATAAATAAATAACACAGCTGTTTCTAATTTGTAACTCGGCACCGAATGCTGACCTACATTCTGCTTGAGATTCTGAACTCGGCAAAGGAGAGAGAGGGAAAATAAGACAACACACAGAGGTTAAGTTGAAAACATGAGCATTGATTTGTGGAGGAGCTGAGTAGGAAAATCTAAAATAAGATAATTTGTCTCACTCCAAAAGGTATTGCAGTTCCTTGGACACACTAGTCACCTCGTCTATGCTTGAAAACCTTTATACAACCCTGTTGTATAGTGCCCAAATGCCCATAGGGTTAATCCGGCCCTGCATTTGTCGTGTTATCCATACGTGCTTCATTGCGAAATGCCAAAATAAAATGCAATCAAATCAGCCATTTACTGTAAGGGAATTTATTCAATCACTACCACTTCTTATACATGCTTCATGTTGTTAATTTTGCATGAGGTACAGAGGAAACTTTTTAATTTAAAGATTTGTTTTTGTTTTTTAATGAGCGCTTGGTTCTTGGAACAGTCAGCATGTTGGATGTTCAGGAAGGATGTGTATATCATTTACATGTTTAAGTTTTACCTTTTTTACTGTTTGTTTTTACAACAAAGCTCAGGCGAGCTCACCCAGGCTGCAGCAGTTCCCTCAGAGCGAACCAATGAGCTGCTGGTTAGCCCGCTCATGGTCTGCACCTGAACTGCGTTGACAATGGATACAAAAATTAGGATAATTTTTTTCTGAGAATAACTTCTCAGAAAAGATGAATCTTTCCCATAGCGTTAGCTAGCTTACGAGAACCTCTCGTAAGAGAACTGTTATCTGTGCTGTTGTCCAGTAACTCCAGTCGGAATTTTCACCCCAAAATGGCGGCCGGGTTACCGAAGCGCCACCTAGTGGCTGTTACCAAAAAAGCATCAGAGTTTCGCCTCTTGTTCTTCTACAAGCTAGCTTAGTAATAATTGTTAGTAATAGTAATAATCGTCTAGCTAGCTTAGTAATAATTGTTGAGGGAAACGAAGGCAAAGTGGTGATTTGTGTGCATTTCGCAATTGCAAGAACAAACCTAATAAATGTTCATCGTGAAGTTTACAATTCAATTGAAATTCTCAAACTCAAAAAGTACATGGAAAAAAGAAAGGATTCAACTTTGGATTATTTCTGCGGGCTTGGACAAGGAGACACCGGCAGAGACCATTTTAGAGCCAAGCGACTTTAAAGAACCATTTGATCGAAACGGTGACAGGTTTATGACAAGGAATGCAGTCCAGCCGTCTTTCCAGCTGCACCAACAGCAACAGATGTACAGGTAATACATTTTGTTAGGCTACTCTAGCTATCTAATGAAGCTAGCCCTTTCATAACTGATAAATCGACACTGACAATGTTAGTGGAGAATAGATAACAGCTCAATGCATTGTGTAGAGTGTATAGTCTACCGTAAAACTTCAAATAATAGCCGAGTCCCAAACAGACGCCTGTATAAACTCAGATATAAACTCAGATTAAGACTTACAGCAGCACCAGTTTATAACTCAAAAATTGCAAAAAGAACTATAACAAATGAACCAGTCAACACTGTCTTAAAAAGTACACCATGTTAAAATTGGCATCGTCGGGTAAAGATGAAAACATCTCATGTAGAAAGAACGATTTCACCCTGTCCTTGAATAAAAGCTCTGCCTCCGACGAAGTATGCCATCTTTGCACGTGTCTTCTGAACCTCTGGCCACAGCTTTCTCCTCCTCTCACGGTCTCCAGCTGAAAAGTCCTCCATGAAACGCAGATCATTCTGTTTCAGATATGAAGAATTCTTTGCGGCCTTCCAGACAGCGTCTCTGTAAGAACGGACAGAAAACTGCATAATGGTCGCCTTGGATCTTCCCACGTCACCTTATTGAATCTTCCAGAGACGATGAACTACGTCAATAATTTCTGGAAGCTTGTCCTTTAGGAAGGCACTAGGAAGGACTTTTGGACAGATCTTGATCACTTCAAGGCAGATGTCCTCGTGCACAGATTCAGGAATCCCGCCAATCCTCAGATTACGCCTTCTCAAATACGTTTCCATGTCATCCGTCCTTCGTTGCATCTGCACTATTGGCCGTTCAACATCATCCAAACGTCGCTCAAGACTTGCAACCTTGTCAATAACAGCCTTCAATTCGGCGGACATGTCTGAAATGTGAATGTCATGTATGATTCACTCTGGGTGATGGGCAATGCTGGAAACTCCTCTTTAACTAAACTAAACATATCATCCTGAGACGCGACCACGTAATCATGGCCACCACTGGCCATGCACGCATTACGTTTAGCAGCGACCGACGAGGGAATCAAGTGACCATGTTTACGCCCAGGTATTAACACAGAAGTGAGGAAAACATAAAGTCAGAGTCGTACTAAATTATGAACAAAGTGTACAAATAACTAAAAGTTCTTTTTGCACTGTCTAACCACAGTTGGTTCAAGAGCTCGGACAAACACGTCTGATCAGGTCGCCATCTTGGACTTCCCCCCACGCTGCTCCCATTGGAATACTTGATCACTCGAGTGTCACTCCTCAGCGTCATCAGCAGCACTCAAAGGATCTGCCCTTATGTTGTTGAAGTTTGGTTATTTAATAAATTCATAAATAACAATAAAGGTAGGCTATACTGTTGAAATGTGTGAGATGTGTGGCTTATATAAACTGCAAAAGGTAAAGGATAAATTAAAATGATTGTGACCGATTTGAAGGGGGAGGAGATTTGATATCTGTGTCACGTTTATTCAATAAAACAGTTTCGCATAGGATACATCTGTGTATCCTCACTCATGCCTCCTCTGGAAGTCTCACTCCTCGATCCTCGACTCCTCACAGTGCAATTAGAGAATTGAGATGTCCTTCAAGATGGCCTAGCTCCGTTGGTTTCCGGGTCATAGGAGGGAGGACGGAGGAGCGAGGAGACGAGGAGGGATATTGAGAAGCACCCATTGACTTTGCTTGAACACACTGCCGTCCTAAACACGACTTCCCACCTACGAACTTCCCATATATGGAACTGGAACTTCCCCAGGAGGACTTGAACGCTCTAGGGTCGTCGTGGTGAAGGTAGGGGCAGAGACTATGGCTGGTTCTCAATATCCCTTCTCGTCTCCTCGCTCCTGCGTCCTCCATCCTATGACCCGGAAACCGATTGAGCTCTGCCATCTTAAAGCAGCATTATGTTATTTTTGAAATTTTGCTCTCGGGGTCCCCTTACAGTTGGGAAACAGTATTGTCTTCTAGTACTGTCGTAAAATCTGTCATGGTTACACTACGGAATACATGTGTGCATTTGTTGACAAGCCATACCCCCGAACTCTGCAGAAGGAAGGAGTTCTCACATCTTGGGCAGACTCCAGTGTTTTGTGTGAAATGTCTTCATCAAAGGTACATTGGCATATATTTCAGCATGTCTAATGAATATAGTGTCATGGGCTTTCTTTTTTTTCAAATGTCAAAATATCGCGTATATAGCTCATGTTTACAAGCCAGCGTCTTTATAGTAATGTTAGCCTATTGGCTACTGTTTTACATAATGGATATGCTAATTCAATTCAATGTTTGTTGGCAGATAATAGCCATGTCATCAATATTATAATATCAAGCTACCATAGATGAATCTGCATATTTGAAAAAAACTATTTGTATTATAGCCTGAGGCAAGATACTTTCACCAGAAAAATAACAAACATGACTATCAGCCAGCAGACATAGGATAGTTCCTGACTGATTATTTTGTTCGTCTAATCATGTATTATTTACTTGCAAGAATGTAGCTCCCACCAAACTCAGGCCCCGTCCACACTACTGCGTTTTTGTTTAAAAACGGAGACCTTTTGCTACGTTTGCACCTCCCGTCCAGACTAAAATGGAAAAAAACGAAGATCTAAAACAGAGAAGTTTAGAAACACTGCAGCTCCGTTTTGCGTTTTGAATCTCTGGAGGGCGTTTTAGCGGAACAAAACGGAGGAGTTTAGAAACGATGACGCAGAGGCTGACGCTCGGCTCTATGATTGCCTCCACGTTTCCCCTATTGCACGCAAGCTTCTTTTCCTGTCCATACGGTAAACTCTCTACTATGCGACAGAGAGTCACTTGGTTTTTGACGCAATCGTCAGCCTACTTTTACAAAAAACTGCTTCTACGGGGCCATAACATAAGCTACAAGGTAATGGAGCATTTTATACATTGTCGTGTTTCTTTAGAAATAAATAATGTACAAATGGGGTCTTCAAACGCCTCAGATGTAAAGTTATTCGCTGTCAAAGTGACGCCAAAATTAATGGGAGTCAATGGAAATGCTAGCGTAAGTGAAGTTCTGTTACAAGATGGCAGCTCCTGCGAGGCTTCAACTTCCGGTCGATAGATTACCCTCTTGGAAGCACCCTATGCTGTTTCTCTTTTGTTACTCTAATCTAGAGTATGGAGTAGACCAACTCACTTTCTGGAGGTATACTGCCCCCATCTGGAATGGAATGTGGAGTATGAATTGATTTTTTGACACAATAAGGCACCTTTCATATTTCAAAAATAATTTTATCGAATTATGTATAATAGCTAATGTTGTACTCATTAACTTAGTGATGTAATAAATCATATGATTGACTATAACTGAATTATAGTCTGTTTCTGATATGCAACATATCGCTGATACCTATATCAATAGTGAAAGTGGAATACTGTTTCTGATATGCAATATCACTGATAGCCTATCATGATTTTGTTCCATGCACTATTGAACGCATGACCTAAATTAATTCATGTAAAATAATTATTATAATACATTTTAATTTATAATAAATAATTCATAATAATTTGGTGCATGGATTCATGTGGTAAAATTTTTAAATAAAAATGGATTAACCAAAAAAAAAAAACACAATTAAAGAGCAATTCTTACACCAGTGTAAAGTTGTAGTGGAAACATCAGTATTGTGGTGACAGAGACATCTGGTGACGTAGGCTACTGGGGAATTGAAAGACTACAGACACATTACAACACTGGTTAAATCATTAGTTTTCCCTTACAATGTGTTTTTTTTTTTTTTTGTATTCAACTTTACAGTATTTAAAAACACACAGATCTCTACTTATAGACAATTATATCACATCAGACACAATGTGTGGACGTGCAAAGAAAAACTACAGGATTGAAAAATCAATCACAGTTATGTTGGATGTCCAGAAAGCGTCAGATATAAAATCCAGCACATTTTAGTAAGGGTAAATGTAAAGGTCAACCAAATTACATTATGGCCTTATATTTTAATATTTAAGTAAGTTAACTATTTACACTACCACACTTTTCTTTTATTTTTTCAGTTTATGACTATACATGGTGTCAAAATGTGCACAACTCCAAAAAATGTATTGTGTTGTTTACCAAAGAAACAAACTCGTCAATCTCCGCCTAGTTTGTCATTGCTATGAGATTGGACATGGCTCTGAGATTGGACAAAACAGTTCATTCCAGCCCATAGACTGTAAAAGTTCCAGCCCCTTCAGTCACTCCCATTACAAATCCAACTCATGAATATACATTTAGTAATGCTGACGTTGCTTTGTAGGCTTCCTGGAGCGTTGGACCAGTCGGACCAGTCGGGGACCAGTCACGTAACACATTTAATATTCATGATTCACAAGTCACGTTCATTCGTCCACTTTAGAACAGTCCTACTTGACGAAACACACGTTACGTAATTAATATGCATAAGGCTCACGCTACTCATGTGACGTGCTCTGACTGAGCTGTCTGAAGTTGAAAACACTGTCCATGTTATTGCTTCCTCTCTGCAACGTGCGTGCTGCACTTCTAATGCAAATTTTATTTGTTGACATTTTGACTGGAATTATTAAACAATATATTTGAACCCGAATCTTCTCATTTCCCTCAAGGATTGTGTACTCTACTACTAGCTACATTACTGCTAGATTTTAAGTGAGAAGCGAGCCTTCAGTTTAAGGTGAGGTTAAGCTCAATGCATTTATGACTGAAACTTAAATTAAAACGGTCAGATCAGGTATGGTCAGACACGATGTGTTTTGTTGTTGTTTATGTAATCACGGGATTTTGCACGTTTGATATTGATGTGGTTACTAACTTACTTGTTTCCGTGATCTGCAGGCTTAGGAGGACGGTAAACAAGCGTAATGGCGACTGAGATTGAAGCCTGGACCACTGCCACCCAAAACGATGGTACGAACATTAAACCAATGATTGCCTTTACAACTGCTCATTTATGTATTCAACCTGCGTTTAGCTAATCAATGCATAGGGTTGATCTTTTACGGTGTCGTTTTTGCAGACGACATAGGTTTAACTTTGCACTCATGTTCCACCATGTGCTCTGGCAGAAAGGCTTGTATGTGTGTGGTATGAACTTAATACTAAGATTTCACTGGTTGTTATTGTGAGCACATAAGCTAGACAACTCTTTTCATGCAAAACGTTTTGCGGATATGTATTTCTTTTTTATTTTTATTATTATTATCTGATACACATAATGTAGTCAGATACATGCAACATTATTTCCCCATATATTACATAAATTAACTATCGTTAATAATATGAACTAGCTACAACTTGGTACCAAAACAGTTAACCGCAAACGAGCTTTAGCATGTAAGATTGTCATATTGCTGCAAATTTTGCGTACGAACAAACCAATATGGAATGACCACTTGTGTCATTAAATACGTTTCTTTTCTAATTCCATCTATTTATATCTGATCTTGTATGCTATAAAAATCATTACTCTTCTTTGTTAGGGGAAATTTGCTACAATATTAAAACATACGCCCCCTTGCTGAAATACCCGGATGTTTTTGTTCTTGCCACAGGAGTTTGAATATTAATGTTTCATGATATGTTTTCGCGATTTTCTTTCAGAAATACAGCGTCCAGATCCGTGCTATGTGTGATCAAAAGCACGTGCCATGGTCTTTGTTTTTGATTGCGCACAGAACTTCGCTTAAATGGCTTCCATTCATTTATCTTATCTGATAAGCATAAAGCATTTAACCGACCAAATGTGGGTTCTTGTAATATTTGTATTGCTATATTGTGCGCAAACTAAATTTAAATAATACATTTTTTTAAAAGGTTTAGGAAATTTTTGACACACACACACACACACACACACACGCGCACACATTGACAGAGAGGGGGTAAAATCTTTCCGTGGCAGGGACAGCTGCCACCGAGACCTGTCACTCCACCCGTCACCGCTAGTGGCAGCTGTCACTCGACCTGCCAGTGCCACCGCTATATGCGCCTGTCACTCGACCTGCCACCGCTATATTCGCCTGTCACTCGACCTGCCACCGCTATATGCGCCTGTCACTCGACCTGCCACCGCTATATGCGCCTGTCTCTCGACCTGCCACCGCTATATTCGCCTGTCACCCGACCTGCCACCGCTATATTCGCCTGTCACTCGACCTGCCACCGCTATATTCGCCTGTCACCCGACCTGTCACCGCTATATTCGCCTGTCTCTCGACCTGTCATCGCTATATTCGCCTGTCACCCGACCTATCACGGCTATACGCGCCTATCCCGTGATCTGTCACGGCTATATGCGCCAGTCCCGCGACCTGTCACGGCTACGCGCCTGTCCCGAGTCTTGTCACGGCTATACGCGCCTGTCCCGCGATTTGTCCTGGCTATATTTTCCTGTCCCGCGACCTGTCACGGTTATATGCGTCAGTCCCGCGACCTGTCACGGCTATACGCGCCTGTCCCGACTCCCGCGACATGTCACGGTTATTTCCGCCAGTCCCGCGACCTTTCACGGCTATAGGCTATACGCGCATGTCCCGCGACCCGTCACGGCTTTATGCGCCTGTCTCTCGACCTATCACTGCTGTATACGCGCGTGTCCCGCGACCCGTCACGGCTATATAGCCTACGCGCCTCTTTGCATGGTTAAATAAATCTAGATATGGGCTAGTTAATATTCTATGCAGCCTATTCTACACAATATAGTAGTAGGCCTAATAATGATTATATTTAATATAGGCTATATGCTGTTTGAGAAATATTTCGGAAAAAAAGAAACTCCTTTTATTAGCCTATTATAATTAGCCTACTATTAATAATTAGCCTATTATTTGCGAATTTCCCCACTGTAAAATAAAATAAAAACAATCAGGCGAGCTATCATGATTTCTGGAGCGCGTCTCATAAATGAACTGAAACAAAAGCCTATCTAAAGCTTGAAATATGCAAATGTCCACTTTAAACGAATTAAGCAAATACCGATTAGCCTAGCCTATACAGTCCGAAAGGTGCATTTCTCTAAAGCGCAGAGAGATATGTTTAGCCCACACTATAAAACAGTTTATTTAAACAATAAAAATCCATCTTTATTTTTCAGACACATTAATTATGATTAGCCTATAAATCACCTATAAATCATCTGTTAAATCATTTGCCTTGTCCCCAAAAATGTGCCGCATGATTCAACCATGCCTCCTGTTTAGATGCGGGATGCATTGCATTGTTTTTAAAATCCTTTTTTTTTAAATGGATAATTTCTTGCATTTTCTAAAAAAAACTAGGCTACTTTTATCTTTAAAGTCCATTTTTAGAGGAAAAATCTCAGTAGGCTATACCAAGCGAAAAAAAATAAAATAAAATAATAATAGCACAGTTCAAAAACTGTAAAAGATTTGGTTATAAGTTATAAATAATTGTATGTTAAACATATTACTGTCTTCGGTGAACTCTAGTAATAAACGCAAATAATAAAGCTATCAAAATCCATTTAGCTACATAGGCTAGGCCTAGCCTAAGACGCTTTTATCCACACAAAAAAAGAACAGAGCAATTCGTCAAATGTCAGTCTAGACAATAATAATGGGCTAAGATTATAATAAACACAGGTTTTTGACGCATCCAAGTGTTTGTGGAGCGCGCATGCATGTCACTGAGTCGCAGCCGCAAACACTGGCATGTTCCTATCAACAGTGGAACAATTTCTAGCATTTCTGGTCATACAGAAAAAGTACTACATTAGCCTATAGGCTACATAATATTATTTGTAACTACTTTTATTTGTGTAAACTCACAATAACAAGAAAACGGTGTATTTGTAAAATAACAAGAACACGGTGTGTAAAAATAAAATAAAACAATCAGGCGCGTTTTTCTTTCATGATCTCCGGAGCGCGTCTCATAAATGAGCTGAAACAAAAGCATATCTAAAGCTTGAAATATCCACTTTTAAAGGAACAAATTCGAATCGAAAGCAATACCGTCTGATTATACAATCCGAAAGAGACATTTCTCTCTAAAGGTGCATCCGCTTCACAGCGGAGATGGAGATGTTTAGCCCGTCACTAGAAAACTGTTTATTTAAACAATAAAAATCCATCGTTATTTTTTTAGACACATTTATTATGATTAGCCTATAAATCACTTATAAATCATCTCTATATGGTTCCCGAGACATGCTCTTCTCATTTAGCACTGCGGGCAAAATATAGTTTTTTTTTCTAATTTTATTTTAGAAAGTAAAAAAAAAAATTCCATATTAATTTGCGAATATTTTAAATGTTTAATAAAGGCAAAAAGTCAATGTTATTTATATTTTGTGCACAAACACTTGGATATGCGTCAAAATCTTGTGTTTGTTTGTGATAATCTCAGTATTATTATTGTCTAACCTGTATTATGACTGACATTTGCCGAATTTCTTTGTTTCTTTTTTTTTTGATAAAAGCGTCTTATAAATATCTAAATATGTAGCCTAAATGTAATAATAATAGCCTAATTATTATTATTAGGCCTATTATTTGTGTTTATAACTTTAAATGAGTTCACTTAAGACAGGAATATGTTAATCATAAAACAATTTATGAATGTTTTATTTTTATAGGCCTATAACTTTGTGTTATATTTATTTATTTTTTGTATGTGAAGTCCTTTTAAAAACAATGCATCCCGCATCTAAATAGGAGGCCTGTTTGAAATTAATCATGCGGCACACTCTGGACGAGCCACAAATCCGTGAGTAGCCTACGGATTACAAACCCGTGAGTACGGATTGCGAAAGCGTGGGCACGGTTTATCAATTTAGGTAGGCTACAGATTGCAAAAACTGAGGGCACGGTTTACAAATCTGAGAGCACGGATTAGGAACTCGTGGGTACGGTGTATTAATTCGTGGGCACGAATTGTTAAACCGAGGGAACAGTAGAATTCGTGAGTAGGATACAGTTTATAAACTGAGGGGACGGATTGCAAAACCGTCACCTCGGATTGTTTTTTTTTTTTCCCCACAGGTGACTTCCCGGGCTCCGTAAATAATATTGCGTTCATATTAATTTTGGACTCATCTTATTTTTTTTATATAGGCTATGGTTTATTAATATGATTTGTACTGAGTTTGGTCTTTTAATATCACTGTCTTAGTGCACTGAGCACGAAGCGTTTTTTCACGTTAAGCGTTGAATGTCCTGAGGGACAGGCGCGTAGCCGTGACAGGTCGCGGGACAGGCGCGTATAGCAGGGACAGTTCGCGGGACATGCGCGTATAGCCGTGACAGGTCGCGGGACAGGCGCGTATATAGCAGGGACAGTTCGCGGGACAGGCGCGTATAGCCGTGACAGGACGCGGGATAGGCGCGTATAGCCTTGACAGTTCGCGGGACAAGCGCGTATGGCCGTGGCAGGACGCGGGACAGGCGCGTATAGCCATGACAGATCGTGGGACAGGCGCGTGGCCGTGGCAGGACGCGGGACAGGCGCGTATAGCCGTGACAGATCGTGGGACAGGCGCGTGGCCGTGGCAGGACGCGGGACAGGCGCGTATGGCCGTGGCAGGACGCGGGACAGGCGCGTATAGCCGTGACAGGACGCGAGACAGGCGCGTATAGCCATGACAGATCGTGGGACAGGCGCGTATGGCCGTGGCAGGACGCGGGACAGGCGCGTATAGCCGTGACAGATCGTGGGACAGGCGCGTATGGCCGTGGCAGGACGCGGGACAGGCGCGTATAGCCGTGACAGGTCGGGTGACAGGCGAATATACCGGTGACAGGTCGAGAGACAGGCGCTTATAGCGGTGGCAGGTCGGGTGACAGGCCAATATAGCAGTGACAGGTCGGGTGACAGGCGAATATAGCGGTGGCAGGTCGAGTGACAGGCGCATATAGCGGTGGCAGGTCGAGTGACAGGCGCATATAGCGGTGGCAGGTCGAGTGACAGGCGAATATAGCGGTGGCAGGTCGAGTGACAGGCGAATATAGCGGTGGCAGGTCGAGTGACAGGCGCATATAGCGGTGGCAGGTCGAGTGACAGGCGCATATAGCGGTGGCAGGTCGAGTGACAGGCGCATATAGCGGTGGCAGGTCGAGTGACAGGCGCATATAGCGGTGGCAGGTCGAGTGACAGGCGCATATAGCGGTGGCAGGTCGAGTGACAGCTGCCACTAGCGGTGACGGGTGGAGTGACAGGTCTCGGTGGCAGCTGTCCCTGCCACGGAAAGATTTTACCCTTACTGCATTGACATAAAATATTATTGAGCAATAATATGAATAATGATTGTAACACTGTAGCTCTTACAACTAATTTTAACAGGCATAATTAGGCATGAAAATAACTGAAGGATATATTCATTTGCTAAGCCTACTAAGTTGATTCATGTTCTTTTGGTTTCTCTGCCCAATATTTGTAAAAATTTAAATGTATTATTAAAGGGATAGTTCACTCAAAAATGAAAATTAAGTCATTAATTAGTAGTACTTGTAGGCCTGAGACGAGAGTTCAAGAGATTTGCACGACGCATGCGCGAGAACTGAACTGAAGTAGTTGAAGATCGCAATTCTTGTGCATGTGTCGTGGAAATTTCTTCAACTCTTGTCTCAGGCCTACAAGGAAGAAAAGGAATAGTCAAATAAAGTCGTTATTTTTGTTGTTGTTTTTTGCACAAAAATTATTCTCGTCGCTTGATAAACTTATACTTTAGCCACTGTTGTCACATGGAATATTTTTAAACATTTTCTTCATTGACTTTCTGGGCCGTCAAATTTCATTCCCTTAGGCAGCCTATGTAGCAGTGATCCACCTTTCAAATTTAATCAAAAATATTTTCATTTGTGTTCCGAAGACGAACGAAGGTCTTACGGGGTTGGTACAGCATGGGGGTGAGTGAAATGATGTCTTATATTAAAATAAACAGAAGTCTATAACACATACTTAGAGATACAAGAGCTCATTTTTATAACTTTCTTCTAATCGATGAGATTTTAATTTGATTAATAAAATGGCTTATACATCAGAGCATCTCTATTGGAAAGATACATGTATTATAAAAAAAAAATGTTTGCATGTTGAATGTGTGTATTTGTTCAGCTTGTAACAAACAAATGAGATAATTTTGACCCCATACTATGAAAACCTGCCAATTTTTGGATCCACAATCATACTGCATAATGTGTAATACACAGATTAGAAAGGCAAATTTGCACTACTGACTGGATGTGTTGTTGTAAACTGGGTCTAATGTACACCCCCAGAAGATGTCAGAGGTGAAAAAGCCATAGTTGTCAAAATAGATAAGACGTTTTCCTTTTATCATGTCATATTGTCCTTATTGACAGTTAAACTGCTGGTGGTTAAACACACCTCCTGTTCTCCTGCTTGCTTAGTACTTAATACAAAAACGACTCAACATTGTTGTTGAGCAATTTTTTTTGTGATGTTGTTTAAACCTCTGGTGGCCTAGTCAAAATTTTTACAGAACATAGCTACAAAATGTTGAAGTAAAACTTTTGATATGGCCCTGCTGTGCCCATTTTGCGTTGCTGTTCCTGGTGCTTTTTAACTGGTTTAAACACTGTAGTAACTACAGTGTGGCTTCTCGTCTGATTGTAGCTAGTATTTTAGGACGGGAGTATTTATTACCATGAAGGCCACTCCTACTCCTCCTTTCAAACACCCCCATCCACCCCTATGTAGACTGTACACTGCCATATGTAGTCAGGCTCGGCAAGAGCACCAGAGAGGCGTCAGAAAAAGCAAAGTCAGCTTTTCTGCTAACCTTCTGCTGCTGCTGCCCTGTTTATCTCTTCATTTGCTTGTCATTTTCTGTAGTCCATTGAAAGCAGAAAAAACACTTTTACACTGTAATGTTGTTTCAAACCTGTATGCGTGTTTATTTTGAGTCTTTCCCTTTAAAACAGGGTAGCAAATTGTTTGTCAAGATGTCTGTTTTTGGATGAACCTCAGCTCATATTTATTGCAGTTCTGAGATTAGCAAAGAGATTAGCTTTGTGACGTTGACTTGAAAGTGGACTCACTTTTTACCTTGTGTTCTGAAATATGTTTTTTTATACATTATGAGAAGTACTGCATTTCATGGGATATACTATCACGTTATAATTTGGATTTCCATAACACTTGCTCTGTTTGTGCATTGCATTGTTTAAAATCTGCTGCTCAGTAAATGACAATAATGTGTATAGTTTTTTCCCCCATTGTATTTTAAATGCCAAGATTGTGCAAGAATCTGAAATTCAGCAAATTAAACCTCTTGAATTAAGATGTTTGCATGCTTTTAGAGCTTAGAACTAGAACTTTTTTATGGTTTATCAGAGGTGAATTTGAGACATGACCAGGTGTGCAGGAAAGATAAACATTTCTGCATGATGAAATGAAAGCTGATTGATGATTAAACTGCTTAGGATGATGCATATATAATGTCACTTGAAAATGTAAATAGTCTTTTTTTTAGGCTTAAAGGAGTAGTAGTAAGGGCTTGTGTTTTTCAGGAGCTTTTACTTGCATTTAAAGTAGTTTATTAAAAAATAAAACCAACAATATTCATAGCCATTTGTGCTATTGCCACACAATGCCAAATTATATAAAAGTTTATACAAAAGTATAAACTAGATTAGTGCACCAAGCTAGGAGTATCTTAATAGTTGTCCATTGTGTCTGTGTCTGGTACAGGTGTGTTCTCACTTGAGAAAGAGCAGGATGGGGTGGATGGGACTTATGGCAGTGAGGATCTGAATGAGTTGGAGGTAAATGGGAACTGGACCCCTCAGGAAAAGGCCCTGCATGAGGCCAGACTGAAAGCTAAGGCTAAACGGCGCCTGCGTAAATCATCCTCCCGGGATTCCACTCGGGAATCACTTTCTGAATCGGTTTCTGGAGAGCTTTCTACCGATCCACACAGCCCCAAGGGTAAAAACGCTGTAAATGATCGAAAGTCACGGACTGGAAAAGGTCGCGGACTGCCCAAAAAAGGTGAGATTGTGAAATAAGAATTGTTGTCTAATTATTTGTTTTTTTCCAATATATCAATTAATTAAAGAATGATGGACACCAAATGTAGATGCAATACTAAACCACAGAGCAGGATCCATTTAGCCTCCAGTGGCACAATTTTCCTATTTTTTGATAGTAACTTTGTGTGGTATGACCAAAATCTTACATCACTGTTACAGTATTTATCATCATGACATATATATATTTAATGGATCCGATTCCAAACCCAAAAATATGGTAACGGGTATAAAAGTTGCCTCTTATGTTCTAGTTTCTATTGGATAAATGTTTTATATTTCAAATTCCTACCTTTTGCGTTTTTGGCTATCTTATAACTGTTTTATTCTTATTGCTCCTATGAATAGGTGGAGCAGGTGGTAAAGGTGTGTGGGGAGCAGCGGGTATGGTATATGAGGTGGAGGAACCTGACGCAAAAGACCCCAACTATGATGAATCTGCACAGGTAAGAGTACACCTACTGTTAACCTTTGCATTCTATACATGAAGAATACTAGTACACTTTACAAAATATTCCTTTTTTTTATGGGCATTGAATGTATACATTAACAGTACCAGTCAACACCTGGACCCAGATATGCTGTTTATTTGTCAGCAAATGTCTGCCAAATGCAAGTAGTTTGTCCAAATTTATAATACGCATATAAAAGTAGGCAAAAAGTACTTGGATTATCTACTATTACTTCCGACAAGGTTCTGAAGTGTGTATTTTCTGGAAACTTTGCTATCACCTGAGGCCATGGTACTGGATTTGTGAATGGCAGTGAAGTGACGCAACTAGACGTGCCGGTATTCGGTAATGTGATAAATTGTGGTAATGAATATGCACGATATTGTTATCAAGGGGACTTAAAAATACTTTGAAAAATAATAGATCTAAATTTAGATTTTTAGAACGCACATTAGCTTATTTTCCATCAACCGCTTAAAGGGATACTCCACCGTTTTAATGTCATATTAAACTGTTATTCCCTTAACTAAGAGAAGTTGATGCATACCTTTCTCGTCTCATTGCGTGTGCTCAATCGCTGTGGCGCGCGAGACACTTTGATAGCACTTAAGCGACCAATAACCTCCACGTTTTCCCTATTTAAATACAGTTACATCAGTAGCGTAACTTGACCAAGAATGGTGACACAAAATAAAACGTTGCACTTTTTTAAGCGTGTAAAGTGTATAACTACAATGTATGGCGGAATAACACAGCAAGTGATTGGGAGCACTTCGACTCGGCGCATATATTTCTATGGACTCGGCACAGTAGGGCTGGGCGATATGGCCAAAAAATCATATCTCGATATTTTTTGGTCAAATGGCGATATACGATATATATCTCGGTACTTTCTACGTTTTCTATTTAGATAAAGAAAATCTTTATATTTAAAAAAAAAATATATATATATATATTCACATTCGGCCCAATGATACCCTACAAACAATGTTGATATTGAAGGATATGGAAACAAATATAATATAGGATATGCAATATATTATGTGCAAAAAGCTTTTGTTTTTATATTGACTAAAAGCTAAACTCAAAATGAAAATAAAAACAAAAACAAAAGCACAAACTAATTATATTAGCCTGCATTTGATTACCCCATTATAATCACTTTCACTTTCATTAAAAATATATACTTGTAGGTTTAAAATTCCACATATGGCACATTTATTTTCTCCAACAACAAATATTTTAGCAATATGTTTATTTTAGTCAGAATTATTGCGTACTACGTAGTACTATTCACGCGCATGCGCGCGCCGGCGCTCGTTCAAGGAAGCATAAATTTTAGCGGAGATTCACTTGCAGAAGCTCGTCCTCTTCTGACATGGACATATTTGTTGTGAAATGGACATATTTGCTTTACTTTCTAACATTTACAGATGGAGAATATACCTGTGAAATGTAAGTTGAGCACTGAGGAAAGCACCACATCTCAAACGCATTAAACAGCGCAAGTATATCTGTCAGTCAGCAACAGTGTCTGTCAGAGCATTTGACAGGGCGGCAAGCTGCCTTAAACTTGCTAACTATATCAAAGTGATTTTGACGCAATTAATATAAGCTTGTGTCATGTTTAGGACAAATTGTACTACGTAGCCTTGCTACTTTCACTGCAGCAGCTCACACTGCAACCTCCGCTATTTTTCAGATGTGCTCTTATCAAACTACTGTATCGATATAAACGGTATTGCCTCATTCCATATCGTTTCAAAAAATATAACGATACATCGTACATACTCGATATATCGCCCAGCCCTACGGCACAGTAATATCATCATTCTGGAGAGGGAGAGGATATTTCACGAGTGATGATATTACTACGCCGAGTCGAAGTGCTCCCAAGCACTTGCTGTGGTATTCCGCCATACATTATGAAAAAACGGTGGAGTATCCCTTTAAAAAACACTGCGTACGTATATGCTGCGCAAAATGTGTGCGCACTCTGTTGTAAACAATCTCCACTTGTATAAGCATTGTGTGCATGCAATACAGTGCACACACTAGTCTAATGTAAACAATCCACACATGGAGAAGAAGCATAGAGGAAGGAGGAACGCTGCCAACGATTTATCCCCCTTCTAAAAGCAGGGCTGCCAACACACATTGACCGTGAGACTCACACAATTGACACTTTTCCTGAATATTATAACCCCAACTTTTATCTGTGTGCTGCACATTTTACGGAGAACAGCTTCCAGAAACTAAGAGAGTACAATGCAGTCTACGCACAAAAGCTTCTCCTGAAATGGAGCAGTTCTCACTTTGTCGGATATGTTGTCTATTGTTTGTGGATTACAACTTGCAAGTATGTCTTATTATTTCTTGTTGCGATTTCTATCAACAGTTCCAATAAGTTTTATGTTGTTGCTACAATGTAAGCAAAGGGCGAAGCTTTAGCTCCACTCGCCTGCTAGCCAACATTAGCCATATTGTTAACTGTAGCTTTTGTAAGCTCTTGCTTTTGTAAGGCTGTTCACCACCCCTTAGGAAAATTAACGATGGTTTTGTGATCGATAACTGTTTGTATTGCCATAGTTGTCCAACAAGTATCATGATTAAACTATATAGACGAAATACTCACTCACATGGTAAAGTAAACAGCCTTTAATGAACTGGGCAAAATCATTAAAACCATTTAAAAGTAGATATACACTTTTGGCAACACAGCCTTCTTCAGGACTGCTCCATAATTTTTAGATCTAATCAATATTTATATCGGAGTCGAGCAGCTCGTGGTCATGATAAGGGCGTGGCATTTCCCGAACATGCACTTAGTGGTGCCAATCACAACAATGGGCCAGCCAACCAATTGCAGCACATTTCGTATTTAAGAAGGAGGGGCTTCATTGAAACAGGAAATAATCACCATGTTCATGCCAGACTGGGGAAAGGTGCTGGAATAATGTAAAATGTGAAAAATACTGTTTTTTTTTTTTTAACAATCAAGCATGAAAGCATATTAACACCCCAAAAACAAAATAAAGTCTTTGTAAAAGGGCGTAATAGGACCCCTTTAATGGTCGTGAAGTACGTTTTAAACCAAATGTAGCACCTGATATACAGTTTGTGGTTTCAGACACGGCTCATGTATACAGAGCCCAAATCAATTATGGTGACGTCAATAACATCATTCCTGTGTCATGAGATGACCACCAATGAGGTTTGATATTTTGTTGAATGGCGTGAGTGCGAGTAAGTGACAGAATGACATTTTTTGTTGAACCCATAGTTTAAAGAGCCCCTATCATAGCATTTGAAATGTTCCTAATTTTTTTAGGGGTTCCCAAAAACAGTCAAACGTGCATGCAAGGATAAAAAACACTTTATTTGTCTTATAATATGCATTTATTTTTAACTGATTTGTTCAACGACTCCCATATGATTCGTTCGACGATTCATTTTCCCTAACACCTCCTTTGAGTGATGCAAATCTGTGGCGATTGGTCAAATTACCCAGTCAGTTGTTATTGGTAAACCATAGACAGAGACTGTCGGCAACGGAACGCCCATAACCAGGATTATAGCTTGTCAAGTGTTGAAAATTGTATAAAGTGTTTGAACAAATGTGTTAGAAAAAGTGCACTTTCCACACGGTCCCTTACTCGCGTCTCCATCAAGAGTGAGCTTTGATTGATTAATACTTTATTTATCCTGAGGGAAATTCAGGTATCCAGTAACGTACAAAACATACATAAAAATATACATACATTAAAACCTATTAAAATAAAACAATTAAAATAAAATTAAAAATACAATTACCCTATAACAACCATAGCCACAGTAAGCAGTGCAAAGACAGTAAATAGTGCTAATGGAGTGCAGATGCAGGTAGACCATACAAATACAGATGGAAGTACAAGAAGTACAGATTGGGGTAGAAAAATTGTCCAATTATCTATTATCCTCCCTGTTGTACAGTCTGATGGCCAGTGGGACAAAAGAGTTTTTAAGTCTGTTGATGGAGCTGGGCTGAGACAGCAGTCTACCACTGAACACACTCCTCTGCCCGATGAAGGTGTTGTACATAGGGTGGTTGGCATTGTCCAGTATGGACAGCTTGTCCAGGGTCCTTTTTTCTGCCACTATTGCCAGAGAGTCCAGCTCTGAGCCTATTACTAAGCCAGCTCTCCTTACCAGTCTGTCCAGTTGACTGGCGTCTCTCTTCTTGCTGTTTCCTCCCCAACAAACTACAGCATAAAAGAGGACGCTGGCCACCACAGACTGGTAGAACATCAGCAGGAGTTTATTACAGATGTTAAAAGACCTCAGCCTTCTCAAGAAGTACATACGACTCTGCCCTTTCCTGAGCAGGGTGTCCATATTTGCTGTCCATTCCAGCTTGTCATCCATTTGCAGCCCCAGATATTTGTGAGTCCTAACCACCTCCACATTAAGCCCATCGATGGACACAGGCTGTAGATGTGGTTTCTTCCTTCTGAAGTCCACCGCTATCTCCTTTGTCTTGGAGGGGTTCAGCTGTAGATGGTTGATCCTGCACCACCTCACGAAGTCCGCAACCAGGCTCCTGTACTCCCCCTCCTGTCCATCCTTTATACAGCCAACTATCGCAGTATCATCGGAGTATTTCTGTACATGGCAGAGCCCGGAGTTGTATTGAAAGTCAGATGTGTACAAAGTGAAGAGGACAGGAGAGAGCATGGTCTCCTGTGGCACTCCCGTACTACTGACCACAGTGTCAGATTTCCAGCCCTTCAGTCTGACGCACTGTGGTCTGTCCATGAGGTAGTCCGTAATCCACGTCACCAGTTTCCGTGTAACATGTAACACCAGTATCCATATAATTCCTGGCGAAACTCACATTGCGGCGGCTTTTGAGGAGCAGTGCATATTATATAGAGCGAAGTCATATTTGGTTAAGTCGTTTAGGAGGTAATTGCCATATTTTCAATGACTGTCTGGTGAATATCAAAAACAAAACTAATTTTACCCCGCTTAGAAGCTGTGCGGAGTGTACACAACACAATATAACTATATTGTGCATGCTACAGAAAACATAACAGCAAACATTATGAATATTATTTACAGATTGTGATTCGGAGGAGGACGAACCTGATCCATATACAATGGATTGCAAATATTACTCGTTGCAAATATGAACTCTGACCACTGATTCTTCACGTGCTCGTCCCTGGACAATGGAAACAAGTGGCTGAACTTTCTTTGCAATATAGAACACAGCGTCTTCTCGACATGATGCGATCAAGCTGAAGTATTTGAATGTTTTCTAGAGTCTGTTCACGCAGTTGTTGGGAGCAGCCAATGACCTCTCTACGTCACGATGTAACAGCTAATGACTCGTTTCAAAAACAATTCATTTCATAGACACTTTTAAAAGACAATTACTTTATATACGGTGCACTTTCAGATATAAATCTTTGCAGGATGTTTTCATTCCCTTAGAGCTATATTCCACACTACATGAACAGTCATTTTCAAAAATCCATGATAGGTGCTCTTTAAGAATCAGTGTTGCTCTTGTTCAGTTGGGTGGAATGTGAGGTAAAGGGGTTCTGGCAGCCCTGCTGGTAATCATGCTGTTTGAATACTGCTGTTATCTTAATCAGTGCACTGTATCACCCAAGTGCTGAACAAACAGATGGACTTCAGCAATAACGGTTTACTGGAGAGATCTACTAGGGAAAATAAAAGATGAAAACACCTTTTTTAATGATTTAGTATTTGTTTAATTGATTTGTTATCCTTTTATGTTAAAGTTGTTTTTTCTAGTGTCAGACTCTCGTTTGTTTATCAGGGAGACACAGTATATGCTACAGTAGTACCGGAGCTGGACGAGAGAGAACTCGAGAAGACCATCAACCCCATTGTGCAGGAGTACTTTGAGCATGGAGACACCAAAGAGGTGGAGGTGAGCTATAGCTTAAAACAAAGCCAGATGCCAAATAACAGAAACTTTGTTTCAGATTAGTAGCTAAACATTACATTCCCATTCATTGAATACCATTAGAGTAGTGCTTCTCATCCAGGAAGCTGGTGCCTTAAAAAAAGATGAAAAATATTTATAATTCACCCCGTTCACTCTAATGATGTTAATCAAAAATGTTTTGTCTTTTTATTTGGCCTCTAAATATATATATTTTTTGTTTTAGACATTTTCTACGATAATGTGTGCAAACTCCTCTCCTGGTTGTACTTTGATATGTTTTTGAGCTTACACACAGAATTCATTTGTTTATCTGTTAATTCAGGGGTGCAAAACACAATCAGGTCCACACAGTCCTGTAGAATTTAGTTTCAAACCTGCTCCAACACACATACCTGGGCTGCATCCGTAAAGCACACTAATCTCTTAGGATGTCTGGAATCCTGAAATTTAATTTATAGAACTAGGACTGTCGGGCCTTTAAATATTGAAGTCAAAAAAGTTTAAAAACCACTGCATTAGACAATCATATTTGGTCTGATATACAGTATTCTAATTACTCCTCAGAATGTAAACTAGTTAAATGAATATTTCACCGAAAAATTATCCCACAACTTACTCCCCCCTCAAGCCATCCTATGACTTTCTTCTTTCAGCCAAACACAATCAGAGTTATATTAAATAATATCCTGGCTCTTCCCTTCTTTGTAATTGCATTGAATAGTGCCCGGTTTCAAGCTCCAAAAAGCACATCCATCATAAAAGTAATCCATATGACTCGAGTGGGTTAATAAATGCCTTCTGTAGCGAAACGATGGGTTTTATAAAACTGCCAACGACCATACATAATCACAAGAGAGTATATTATGGGATCATTTTCGTTTTTGGGTGAACCTTTCCTTTAATTCGCCTCCCAGCAATTTTCTACTGTCTTTGTAAGTTGTTGATCTAAACTTTTATTTTTGCTTCTTCCTTTGTCTGGTAGATGCTTCTCAAAGAGCTGAACTTGGGCCATCACAGATATGAGTTCTCTTCTCTGGCTGTTTCTCTGTCTCTGGAAGGCAAGGCCAGCCAAAGAGAGCTCACATCACGTCTTCTCTCAGACTTATCTGGAAAGGTGCTCTCTGAAAGGGACATGTCACGTGCGTTTGACAAAATACTTAAAGAACTGCCAGACCTCATCCTGGATACACCGGAGGCCCCACAGGTTAGGGAAAAATGTCATATGACAATGAAAAATTCCATAAAAAGGACAATATTATTAAAAGTTCAATCAAGTTTTTTTTTTTAATTATTATTTATTCATCCACATGTCATTCCAAACCTGTATGAGCACATTCTTTATAATACCTGGTTCCTTTCTTTTCTTCAGATGCTAGGTCAATTTATTGCACGGGCCATTGCTGACCACGCTTTACCCATGAGTTTCCTTGACTGTTACAAAGGCAAGGTGGATTGTGACCATGCCAGGTGAGCTTGATGTGACGGTCTTGGTTATTTGGGTAATTTGCTTGGATTTTCACCTGGCAGTCATGTGTCCAGATTATGAATAAGTATTCTGTTACTCAGTACATGAACCTAAATTTTATGCGGAACCTTTGCATCACATACCAAATTGTAATTAATGTGAAAAGTGTTGAATGCAGCACTTAGAATTGCGAGGTGCTTTATTTTTAGTTAAATTCAGGGAGTCACGATGATAGTAGAATTTTGGGTCAGAGAGTGGTATTTGGTGTGGGAATTTACCACCTGCCACCAGCCAAATGTGATTACAGTGGCAAAAAGATTCGCCTTATCACTACGTAATTGTGGTGACTACCTCTGATTGGCCTGTGATGAAAAATGCTTTTGCTTTGTAAAAATGAAGCATACTTCTAGAGGTAGCATTTCATTATCTTGTAGCACAGATGGAAAGAACCATATCCCAATAAGAGTGAACCCACAAGCAGCCTAATTGGCTAGAGGTACTAGTCGACTAGTCACTCAAGCAGTTTGCACCTTCCTAATAGGGATTTATGAATGGTGTCTATTTGAATTAACAAGTTAAAATGGCTACTATTAGAAGAACTAAAGTGGTAAAATGTGCTCTAATCAGTCATTGTGGCTTGTGGGCAATGAAGGTAATTTCCCACCCTACATGCCATGGGGCCCTTGATTGAATATGCACTTTTATCTAATATGTGAAATCATTCTTTTTGTTCTTATTTTCTGTATTATCTGCTTCTGACCCACTGATATAATGCTCCCATGTTTGTGTGTTCATGCCTTCATTACTGTTAGAGCTGCACTGGACAGAGCATCAGTTCTGCTCTCCATGAAGAGGGAAATCATGCGGCTTGATAATGTGTGGGGAGTTGGTGGCGGCCAGAGGCCTGTCAAACATCTCATCAAAGAGGTAAAGCGAGGCAGTATGTATTTCAAATCCCTCCATCATTACCGATGATGGTACTAATGTAGGCCTATCCTATGATCAGCCAATCTTTAATTCAAGTGCTTTTAAACAATTCAAGCGCAATAGGCTTTTATCACTCTTCCCCGTTCGAATAGCGGGGGAAAAAACATCTGCTCCAGCCTGTATCAATGGCTGTGCCCATAGCATGGGATTGGTTTGTTTTTGTAAAATTCAGCACATATACCTCTTCTAAAGACACCAGCCTCAGTTTACAATCATTAATTGAATATTGTGAAACAAAGAAAAAATTTGTCATAATATTCCGAAGCATAGTTTGTGATTTAAAGGGGAGCATGCAAGCCATACTGTATGTGTGAGCGCTATACTTTTACTAACGGGCATTTCTTCATAAATATAACAATTTTTGATAAATGCATTATGCATAATTATATATGGCATTATGCATTGTAGAACTTTATGTGGGCCTACTACACATTTAGGAACAGATATTGGGTTCTGCCCAAAGTCAAGCAACATAAAAGTATCGTAAAATTAACAAGTAACGTGAAAAGTTACTTTCCATATGGGGCAACTAAGTAAAGTAACGGATTACTTTTGTTTAAAGAAGTAACAAGTAGCATCAAACATCTATTTGGTCCTTTCTGTGCGTCTTAGTCCAAGGATCATCGCTGCCGATTTTGGACAAAATTTGCAGTAGGAGTTGACGAAAACTTTAAAATGACAGTCAAGCAAAATTCCCCTTTGGCTAAGCCACGCCCTAGAATGTAGATTGACCAATCACAGCCCAGCCAAGAACGAGCTCCCACAGAGGTCCGACACTTTTCCACAGCGCTCCATTGACTTTCAACACAGGCGTCTCATATTTTTGGTCTCGGCAGGCTATTACCGTCGTAGTTTTATCCAAAATATGGTTAAACGTTGTGCCTCGGGCATTTGTAACAGAGATACGCGTTTCCCTGAGAGGTTTGAGGGGGGTGTCCGTTTTTTCCCTTCCCAAAACCGAAGTAAAATCCTGACAGTGACAAGTGTCGTCTTTGGATTAAACTGTGTGGACGTCCTCAGTCAGCAGATAAACAAGCACATCTTTTTTTACTGTGAGTGTGAAGTTAGACCGTTTTATAATGTTTTAGGTTATGATTTCGGTTCTCATACCGGTTGTTGATACGCTAGCACACGCTGCTAATAAATACAACGTTATACTCGTGTAGTCCGTTTGCTTTGTAATAACGATTATAGAAGTGAATAGAGACCTACCCAGCTTTGCATGAACAGTGTTGCTCCCTGATATTGTTAGTCCCAGCCTCTGTCTCGATTAGTAGGAAATGCGGTGGTTCATTTTTTGACTGTGACCGGTAACGTTATGCTTTTGCCTCTATTTTGGATGCCTTGTTGTTTCTTGCGTTTCACCTGTATGTCTTGAATATAGCCTTCGAACGCATATTGCAGCCCCTTTTGCCTACTTCTATCGGACACTTTATTTACTGCTTTTAGTGCTTTATAAAAGTTTGATAGCATTTCAGCAGGAAGAGCTGTTACAGCATAAGCCACGCAGAGCGCAGATGAAGTTTGACGGATGTAGCAACAGTAACTAAGGGGGGCGGAGCTTAGCCAAAGGTGAATTAAGGAAAATTATAAATAGAATATTGTTGGAATTAGTATAACCCATGAAATATAGAACAAAGAAAAGAAAACAAAGTTTTAGTAAAAACACTATCTCTTGAAGGCTAGGTGTTTCTTCAAACTTCTTGGGCACAAAACCCACATGTAAATGAAGAAACTCAAATTTTGTTCCACATCCTGCACCTTATTTGCTGTTTATATATTATGTTGCTGTTTGTTTTACAGATGAACCTGCTGCTAAAGGAGTACCTGGTGTCAGGTGTGCTCTCTGAGGCTGAGCACTGTCTGCGAGATCTAGAAGTGCCACACTTTCATCATGAACTGGTCTATGAGGTATGGATGAACATTTCGTGAAATAGTAAAATATTTAAAATAGTGTAAAATTAAAATATTTTAATACGTAAAATAGTGTCATCATTGTCATATATGACAATATATAAAAATGACTATATACAGTTGTGCTCAAAAGTTGACATACCCATTGCAGAATCTTCAAAATGCAAATTATAAAAAAAAAAAAAAGAAATCATACAAAATGCATTTTTTTTTTTATTTAGTACTTTCCGAAATAAGATATTTAACATAAAAGATGTTTACATAAAGTCCATGAGACAAAAAATAAATAAATAGCTGAATTTATAAAAACTACCCTTTTCAAAAGTGTACGTGCCCCTGATTCTTAATACTGTGTCTTTACCTGGATGATCCACAACTTTTTTGTTTTGTTTTGTGATGGTTTTTTGAGTTCCTCGTTTGTCCTGAGCAGTTAAACTAACCAATGTTCTTCAGAAAATCCCTCAGGTCCTGCAAATTCTTCAGTTTTCCAGTATCTTTTGCATATTTGAACCCTTTCCAGCGGTGACTGTATGATTTTGAGATCTTTTCACATTGAGGGACAATTGAGGGACTCAAACAAACTATTTAAATATGTTCAAACATTCCTTATATATTTTTCCTTTAGCACTGTCCTTTGGAGACAACAAAAGATAATTTTAAATGAGTATTTAAATTAATTAATACAATCTACCTTGATCTTCAAACGCAAAAAGTTTTCATCCCTGGCCCTTAATCCATCATGTTTCCTTCCGGAGCATTAGTGAATATATTTAACATAAAAGATTATGTTAAATATAACATAATCTTTTGTTCACTAATGCTCCAGAAATGTTCACTAAATGTTCACTAATGCTCCAGAAGGAAACATGATGGATTAAGGGCCAGGGATGAAAACTTTTTGCGCTTGAAGATCAAGGTAGATTGTATTAATTAATTTAAATACGCATTTAAAATTATCTTCTGTTGCCTCCAAAGGACAGTGCTAAAGGAAAAATATATATATACCGGTATTTAAACAAAATAAGAAAAATTGTTATCTTCATCTTGTTCAAAAGCTTTAATTTAACATCTCTAAATGCATTGTGTTTACTTCTGTAAAATATCTTATTCAGGACATTACTAAATAAAAAATGACATGCATTTTGTATGATTCCTCTCATTCCTCTTCATTTTGATTTCTCTCACCTGTTTTTCTGTCTGGTTGATATAGGCTGTGATTATGGTACTAGAGTCTACAGGTGACACAGCCATACAGATGATGGTCAAACTCCTCAAGGTGTTGTGGCAAACTGGCCTAATCACTCTGGACCAGATGAACAGGGTTTGTACAAACTTAACATCTTTTTTCTTTTTTTTTCTTTTTTAAAGCTATTGTGCAGCTGGGTGATATACTGGTACCAATTAGCTAAAACTGCCTGAACATTCTACCATTATTCTTCTAGTAATTTCAGATCCTAATGATTGTTTACTATAGTTATTTTTTTAATTATTAGCCAACAGATGGTACTATTTATAATGGCATAGAACCATTGACATAACATGGAAACACGTCTTTTGAGATTCTGAGAAAATTAGTTTTTTTCCACATACAATATGTGCAATGGCACATGTATGTGCTAGAGACAGCTGTGTTCTGCTTGCTGACAGTTACACACGCACACACACAAAACCTTTAAACGAGTATATAAACTTGCATATGGTTTTTCATGGTCCAAACCAAATTAAACGGCAATCGCGGACTTCTCTGCACAGGATATGCACGATTTCACCTGCTGGTATTCCAAATGCTCTAAAAAGGCATCATTTATGCCATTTGAAATTGTTACAAATTACTTTGTATGTTTTAAAGCAATATTTAATAATGAACTTAACATACAATTTTTTTTTTATTTGAGAATATGTGTTTTTGTTTATATAATAAAAAAAGTATCGTTGTGGAATTGAATTGTGATTACTAAAATTGGAATCATAATTGGATAGTGAGGTGCCCAAAGTTTCCCATGATTCAATACGATAGTGGATGGTGACTTATTCCAAGTTTTTTTTCCTGTCATCACTAAATTTGGGTTTGTTAATCTTTAGATCATGGTTGTGTTCAAAACTGTTTGCTTTTGTGACGTCAGTAGAAGTTTCTCAGCGAAGCTTGTTTGTCAACTTGTATTGATTTCCAAGTTGACCTGGTCATTTGAAGGTTGCAGCTTCAAACCCTGCAGAGGAACGTCTGAGCCATTATCATTGTGCTTGTGAGCAAGGGACATAAACCCACATAGTAGTCACAAAGTAGTCTTTATTTATTAATTTTCCGTATTTTTAATAATCTGGCATTAAACTTGTTACAGTTTTAATAGTTTAGCTTTATCTGACTTTCAAGTCAATAATTCACCTTTGGCTAAGCCACGCCCTAGAATGTAGATTGACCAATCACAGCCCAGCCAAGAACGAGCTCCCACAGAGGTCCGACACTTTTTCACAGCGCTCCATTGACTTTCAACACAGACGTCTCATATTTTTGGTCTCGGCAGGCTATTACCGTCAAAGTTTTATCCAAAATATGGTTAAACGTTATGCCTCGGGCATTTGCAACACAGATACGCGTTTCCCAGAGAGGTTGGAGGGGAGTGTCCGTTTTTCCCTTCCCAAAACCGAAGTAAAATCCTGACAGTGACAAGTGTCGTATAATGTTTTAGATTATGATTTCGGTCCTCATACCGGTTGTTGATACGCTAGCACACGCTGCTAATAAATACAACGTTATACTCGTGTAGTCCGTTTGCTTTGTAATAACGATTATAGAAGTGAATAGAGACCTACCCAGCTTTGCATGAACAGTGTTGCTCCCTGATATTGTTAGTCCCAGACTCCGTCTCGATTAGTAGGAAATGCGGTGGTTCATTTTTTGACTGTGACCGGTATTGTTATGCTTTTGCCTCTATTTGGATGCCTTGTTGTTTCTGTATGTCTTGAATATAGCCTTCAAACGCATATTGCAGCCCCTTTTGCCTACTTCTATCGGACACTTTATTTGCTGCTTTTTAAAAGTTTGATAGCATTTCAGCAGGAAGAGCTGTTACAGCATAAGCCACGCAGAGCGCAGATGAAGTTTGACGGATGTAGCAACAGTAACTAAGGGGGGCGGGGCTTAGTCAAAGGTGAATTGAATTCCAAAAAATTCAACAATTTGGATCTGACCAGGTTAAATATGGAATTGCTCCAACATTTTTCATCAAGTTGTTTGTGAGAGAATTAATGGGTTTGCATGTTATACACAGGGCTTCCAGCGTGTTTACGATGAGCTGCCAGAGATTAACCTGGATGTGCCTCATGCACACTCCATTATGGAAACCTTTGTGGACCTTTGTTACCAGGAGTCAGTCATCACTAAGCAGCTGAGGGATTTCTGTCCAACCAGGTCAGAGACTTGTCTTCCCTATTTATCGATGTTGTAAATTTGTTAATGTCTGACACTTGATGTTAATTCTCATCCTGTGAACACTAGCATTATAACAAATGTATTCCTGTGGCCAACAGGGGGCGTAAGCGCTTTGTGAGTGAGGGCGACGGAGGGATCGTGAAAAGCTAGAATAATCAGGAGAGCTCCGCAGGACCCTGATGCTGAGCAGGCTGGGATCTCCTGCACTTCCCTGGGAGTCTGTCCTCACTGTCTTCATTGCTCATCTTCCGAGTAGACAGAAATATTCAGCCTCAGAAATGATATCATGTCGAAGAGTGACAACTGAGAAATGCTGTTCTCTCCTCTATTACAGGCTTTGTTTCATTTGTTTGTGAATTTATGTGTGTTTGTATGCAGCTTAAATGCTGCAGGGAAAAAACGAAGTGAGGGGAAATCAGCCACTTCAGATGGCCATGAAATACAGTTTGGGTTGAGGGATTAATTTTGCTTTATCTTTTTTAGCTTAAGTTGTTTTTCTGTTTTTGTTCACAAGTGTTCACTTGTTAGTGTTCACAGTGTTCTCCCAATTATTGCAATTTAATGCATAAAATATGAAGTACTTAGAATAAGGTATTAAAAGAATGTGCTATTCAACAGAAGTGCTTAATCTAACTGTTGGGCCAAAATACAACATTTTCTGAAGTGATCGGGGTCACTTCTAATTGTTTTCATTTGATTGCATGTTTATATTCAAATTTGTCTTAGTGCATAAAGAAACCATACGTTTACAGATTCACAAGGATCTGGGAAATTTTTGGTTAGCTGCATACAGACTTTTTTTTTGTTTCTATTTTTTTTCTCAATGCTTATTCATGGTTTATGTCAAATGCATGTCAAGAAATCCTAACTTTAATGTTTCTGGCTAGTGTTGACATCTTTGTATGTTTTAGCTGCCAGGAAATGGAGGAGAGAGAGACCATCATCACCTCTCAGTCAGGCTGATGCCTGTGAGATTTTTGTCTCCCATCTTTATAGCATCCTAAAGTTTTGTACCCCTGTTTGATGAAGTTCAGAACATCCATTTTCATTTTTAGTCCTTGTATTTATTTGGACAAAGAGAAGCCAGCTGAGACAACTAATGGTAATATCTATCATTTTTGAAGTGGTAAACTTTCCAGCAATGAATACTTGGTGTCAGCTATAATGGGTGAACTATGATGGGTGGACTTTTTATTTCTTTGTTATGCGATCAGTCTTTGTGTCTGCTTGTTCATGGGACACTTTTTCCAAAGCAAAAACATTATTTTTGTCAACCAGCAGTTCCAGAGTTCCAGCATTGAAGACACTAATTATTTCAATAAAAATTCATAATGCTCACATTCCTGTTTCTTTGTGATAGTTGAATTTTTTGATACTGAATTGTCACCTTTCGTGTGTACTTCAGCAGTGCTCACACATTTTAGGTAATTACTTTTAAGCTGATTACTTTTGACCTAATTTATTTATCACATTGATTTGTAGAATTGTTTTTTTTTTTTTTTTAAATCGGATCGGGTTCACTATGCACATTAATTATATAAATTTCACTGTAGGAAAAAGTTCACGTGGCCGTCGTCAGATTTGGAAAGGCTCTTTCACGGTGTCTTCAGTCGATTTCAGTGAGGCTCGTTGTTTTCGAGTTGTTCCTTCACTCAGAAATGAAAATATGTACATTCTTGTACCCTTGACTCTTTCTGGATTTTCTCTACGTTTTTTTCACTCTAAATGATACGTATGCTTATGATTTCAGCTGTAGCTGGTTATCCTCAGACATGCTCTAAAACTTTTTAGATATGGATTTAACAAAAGGCACCAAGGCTCAGTCTTTTAGGCTGTGGGCGGGACTGTGATGCTCTAAAAGAAAAGAGAACGCACTGTCAGTGAATGTCCTCCCGACGTTGGTATCCAAACTAAATAGGCTATTTAGCAAGAATGCAAAGTGTGTGTGTGCCATGATGATAATATTTAGGCGCATCTTGAGAGAGTCTAAAGAGAGTCTAGGGTGGATCAAACTGTGTGTGAGAGAGGGCGCGATACTGTGTGCGTGTGTTTGTGTGTAAACAGTGAAGCGCATGGACTCTATCAAAACACTTGTTCAGCTGCTTTCTTGAGGGCTTGCAACCAACTACCGCACACATCTTTCCCGAACCACCTTTCTTCATGTTGTAATTGTTATTATCAGTGCTTTGTCGGCACAACGGACAAACAAACCCAGCCCGCCAGAACGGAAGTGGGTTGCATCAATGGGAGGAGTTTAGGATTTAGATTGGAAACGGCTCATAAACTTATACATTGTTGAGTTTCTTTAGAAATAAATAATGAACAAATGGGGTCTTTGAATGCCTCATATGTATTTGCTGTCAAAGTGATGCCAAAATGAATGGGAGTCAATGGAATGCTTTGAAATACTTTTTGCCTCGTTCAACAGGTTTTTTGGTCATCTAAATTTGAAAATATTAATAGGAAAAGACTACGGTCTATAACAATTAATTTTTGCATTAATAATAAAATTAGAGAGGTATCCTACAAAATTGTACACAGAATTTACCCTGTATGGAGTTACTTTCTGAACGTTTCTATTTGAATATTGAGGTGTGAATTTTGTGGCAATGCCAAAATAATCTGTAACTCATGTTTTTTAATTGTATTTATTCGAAAATGTTTTGGTTGGATGTTTCAAATTTCATTTTCAAAGTTGTTTGAAAACATGCATACAAATTGAGCTGTTTGATGTTGTATTTATTTATTTTATTTTTTTTCTTCTTCTTTTTTTGTGCAGGACAATGTTGATTCCAAAAGCATGATGTGCTTCCTTATACAACTTTTCATATTACTTGGAAAAAATCACATTCATGTGGAAAAAAGGGCTAGAGCTAAGGCAAGCTTTGAACACTATATAAAACAGAGATTAAAACAAACAGTTCATACTCCAGACCAGTTGGTGGCAATAGTAAACTTTGGTCGCCATAAACATCACAACAAGAAGAGGAGTACAATGTGTGTTTGGTGTTTACCGTACGTGTAAATTTTTTTAATTGTTTGTTTCATTTTTCTGGATGTGCTCACGCAGAGTGGGAATTATTCACGCGCAATTAAAAGGGTATTGTTGTTTATTTCCTTTGATTTATTTTATGTTATTATACATATTACACACGGATGTTTAATATTGTTGTGGAATGCTAAATGGCACGATACAATACACTATCATTATCTAAGAATGTAAATAAGTACTCTGTAGACCTGTGTTTACCCATTTCTGATTAGATCTAAGTCTTGATCAAGCTTCTTTGATTTAATAATTTGGTGTTAATTTATTTCGGAGATAATTTTAGCTACCCATATAAAGCAAGACATTTAACTGACCTAAGAATGAAAAGGCATTTAATATTTTAAAGCTTTTATTCTTTCTCTAGTCTCTAGTCTCAAAGACATGAGCAGCATCGGATATTTCCTCTTTAGCAGATACTGTGTTAAAGATGAGCAAACCAGTCTACTTTACCAAAGCTAAAGAGGACGGAAATCTCTGGATAGAAAAAAAGAGAGAAGTCAAGCAAACACTTTCTGGGGAGGAGGCCAGAGACTTCTACCAAACCCTGCTACAAGAGAGAGATGGAGAAAGGCCAAAAGAGAGAGAAGCAGCTACCATAAGGAGAAGAAGAGCAGGTAGAGATGGAGATAATAAGTAGAATTACACAGCATCAAAAAAAAAAATATATATGTATAAAAAACTAAGATGAGTTGATACATACCTGTCTCGTCTCAGGGCGTGCACTCAATCGCTCTGGCACGCAAGACAGTTTGATTGCACTTAACTTAGCCCATTTTATTCATTAGGTGCCAAGCAGAGAAGCGACCAAACACCTTCACGTTTTCCCTATTTAAATACAGTTACACAAGTAGAGTAACTCGACCAAGAATGGTGACACAAAATAAAACGCTGCACTTTTTTAAGCGTGTAAAGTGTATAACTATAATTTATGGCAGAATACCACAGCAAGTGATAGGGAGTGAGATTAAAGACACAGCACCAAAATAGCTGGAAATGGTCATGAAAAATGAAACTATGACAGACCTAGTACCTGCTTAGCATGTATAATGTGAATATTCTTTATTAATTTTTATCACAAATCGCATGAAAATCACGCAGAAATCATATTGTAATTGTATGGTTCTTCTCTTTATTTTTCACGTGTAGAGACGTTTGTTTCACTTTTTATCACGGAGATAAAAACTAGGAAGTGGATTGTACAAATATTCATCGAATGAGAGAGTGGGTAGATCACTGATGTAAATCAGGAATTGGGGAGACAGAGCTCAGTGAGAAATTAAGAGAAATTCTATTCTGTATGGCAAAATATTTAGCAATCATGTGAGAATAAAGCAACATTCCAAATATGTGCAATTTTTGACAAGGAACCCATAACAGACACTGTTCAGTGAAGCTATGTGAACACAAAACCGCAGCAGACGTGATCGAGTGAATTCATTCGTGTTGATAATCTATTCACAATATAACGTTAAGTTGGCCGAATGGGGAAAAGCTAGTTATGCTAGTTTTAGTTATGCTACACCAGTGGTTCTCAAACCTGTGCTGGTGGACCCCCAACACTGCACGTTTTCTTTGTCTCCCTAATCAAACACACCTGATTCAACTCATCAGCTCATTAACCCATGTGATAATGAGCTGGTGTGTTTGATTACGGAGACAAAGAAAACATGCAGTGTTGGGGGTCCTCCAGGACAGGTTAGAGAACCACTGGGCTACACCGACGTGAGCCTCCGTTAAATATATACGAACCCTGAAGGAGTGTATTTTGGCACAGAATAATGATCAACTCGTATTGTGACATTTTGGCCATGTTTAGCAGGAGAATCCAACTCTTTAACAGCTAAATAAGTGTCAGTATGCATGAAATAGCATTAGACATCCCCTTTTATTTATAATAGTTGTAGCTGTTTAAGATGCATTACTCTACAGTTTTATCATGATAACCCATTATCTTTTGACTTGAGGACCCAGTCGAAGAAGAAGAGAAGCACAAAGACAAGACGCTTCTTATGTCCAACCGGTCAGCACCTCAGAGCGTGATGGACACAAACTTCTCCGATATGCCCAAGAGGGCAACATTCGGGCCTTGAAAGACCTCTTACGGTGTGGCTATGATGTCAACTTCCGTGATGATTTTTACTGGACGGGTGTGATGTGTGCAAGTAAGGCAGGAAAAACAGAGGCTGTTCGGTTGCTGCTTCAACACGGCGCTGCTTGGGTGGGAGTGGTGGACAAACAGGTGCATGACTTTCAATTTTGAAAAAATATCTGCCTCTGGTGGAGATAAGGATGTATTGCTTTTTCCTCCCCATTGGCTTCTACTTATTTGTTAACAACTTGTCAATATGGTCAGTTGATTGATAGTGGAGCTATGATAAATAGATCAGGTTGTACTGCTGGCCCCTCTAACGTAACTACCAAAGTACTTAGATGATTAATTGATCTGATTGTAATTATTATGCACGTAGATATCAGTCACTCAATAATGCCCCAGGAACTAGACTTTTGTGCATTATTACTAATAAGTCTAGTAATACTAATATTATTATTAATAATAAGATGTTCTCTTTGGGAGATGTTGAATTAAGCCTAGTTCTTACTACATTATTTTAAGCCCGATTTGCAAATCGTTGAGCTCGCCGACAGGTCAGGGTGTTATGTCCAAATTGTGGGGGATTAGCCGGTGATGAATGCTCACCAATCTGTTAGTGTGAAAGAGCCAACAACGCATCAAAGACGCTCACAGACACTTCGCCAAGCCCAGAAAAATATCTAGCATGCTAGATATCCAGAGCACTCAACCTCAGAGATGTCATGAGCTACAGCCAATCAGAGCAAGGCATGGGTTGAGGTCAACGGGTAAATCTTATTTTTCATTTTTTGCGTTTTCAAAAAGTTTGCAGGCAGCTCTAGTTTCTGTCTGACGTCCATATTCGTGTGTTGTGTTCGTCTTCTTCGCTGGGTATTATTGTGCAGTACGTGCGTGCTGTTTCGCGTCATTTCCGGTTCATTTTATCGAGTGATTTTTCGTGACACAACATGGTTTGTCGACAAGATAGAATCGTTGGGTGACAGAGTTGTTGTCAACTCGTGTAGTGCGTTACCTCCTCCTGTTGCGGATCAATCACGTTGTGTCGTGTGGTGTGAACAGCTCATCAACTTGAACACTCCTCTGATTTCAAAGAGAGCAAGTTCAATGTAGTGTGAACCGCACAGTTTAGCCAGATGTTTTAAAATCATGTAGTGTGAATTAGGCTTTAGCTGTAGTTAAATGGATGGTTTAGATAGTGTTTCTCAACCCTGCTCCTGAAGGACCCCCAACACTGAACATTTTCTTTGTCTTTTATCAAACACACCTGATTCAACTTTTCAGCTCATTAGAAGAAACTCAAGGACCTGAAATGGGTGTCCTCCAGGACAGGGTTGAGAAACACTGGTTTAGATGTAAAAAAAAAAGTGCTTCATTAAAGAAATTAGTGTATAACAGACTTTTATAACACTACGAGTACTTTTAAGGCCCATTCAAGAACTATAATTGTGGTAACTACTCAAATTCTATGACACTTTTTTCATCTAATGAACTATAAAAGTATTGACAGCTAATCAGAATCAACCCAACATTAAAGAACTTGAGCATTTAAAGCAGCAGATGACATAACCTTTACTATTATTTATATACTAATGTCATTTTTATTATTTTCAATTACCTGTTGTTTTTATATTTTAATATTTTAGTATTTATATTTTATTTTATTTAATCTTAGTTAAACTATTTTAAATAGTTTTAGTTTTATTTAACGATATTGCCACTGAATACATTTCAAAAAGAGAAAATGTGAACTTTTATCACAAGAGCAGTGAAACATTTACTCAATACATTGTTATTCATAAAATTAGTTTAAAAATAGTTATATATGATCCCTAATGGAAGTAGTCCTGCTACTTAAAACACAAAATCCTGAAACACTATTGATGTAATATTTTGCAAATCATTTCCTAAACATTATCTCTGGTTGTCTTGTTTTGTCTCCCTCCTTTTTTTCTTTCTCTCTCAGGGCAGAGATGCTCGGGATCTGGCCCTACAGGCAGGTCATCAGGATGTAGTGAGAGAACTGGAGCAGTTTAGCATGTCAGAGACTTCAAACACACCTACTACAAACAATGCAGACAGGTTAGATGGTTTACAGTTATAACTAATAAGTGTCCAGATGTCCAAACACAACAGAAATTCACACTTAAATATAGCGGTTAACGTTATCATTTACATGCATGTTCTAAGCCTGTTTTTGCATAAATGTACACTTTTTCTTTCTTTTTTTTTTCAAAATTAACTTAATTAAAATGTCAATACATCATCATTCCTTCTTCCAAAAAGTGTTTTATTTTTTTATTTATTTATTTATTTTTTTAATCAAGTTGTTGTAAAGTTTACTGTTGCTATGTGTTCTATTTAAACTCTCTTGGCTGACTCTACTGCAAATGCTAGACTATGACACTCTTCTTTGCTCCGTTAATACATAAAACATTAGCCTTTATGTGTATGTTTCGGTCATTGACAATATTTTAAATTTTTATTAATTTATAAAGTAATTGACTTTTTTCACTTCCAGGAAATAAGTCTTGTAAACGCAGTTTACGTGCATTGGTGGTTATTGGTTTGCATGTAAACCGGGACAATGGTTTAAAAAAAAAGGGCCTTTAGTCCCGCCCTGTACCAGACTACTATCGAAATCTGGCAGTGGCTGCAGACCTGACCTGGCTTGAGCTCGCGTAAGAGCAGGACATGACAAATTAACAGTGGCAAATGAATGTTCAGCGTCCTTAATGGTGGATTGCAAAAGTTCATATAACACTGGCAAGTCTCTTCCTAGAATCATATCAGCTGGTAAATTGTCCACTATGGCAACATTCAGCAAGTACATTTGATTCTGTACCTCTACCATTATCTCAGCCCGGGGATACTGCTTTACATCCCCATGCACACATTGAACAGAGGTAGTGTTCACATAATTGACATTATTTACAAAGCATGATTTCAACATTGACAGAGAACTTCCAGTATCTAAGAGTGCTTTTAGGGCATGTCCATTAGCAGTCACATCATATCCATTCTGACCCTCTTCCCCAGACACAATCTCACAGTCCCCTTCTCTAGGCACATAACAAAAGCCTGTGAGCTTCGCTTTGCGAGCGGGACACACAGCTGCCTTGTGGCCCGGCTGTTGGCAGTAAAAGCAAAGCCAGTCTTTGGCCATTGACTTTGGACCTTGTCCCTGATCAGGAAGTCCAACACAGCCCCTCTCAGACCCAGTGTTATGTGAAACGCCACGTACAGTACCTTTGAGTGGTTGAGTACGAAGACTGCCGCGATGAGCATTCAGGTATTGCTGAGCCAACTTTGCTGCCGCCAATCCTGACCTCGGCTCGTGCTCTCTTACCCAGGTGCGTGCATCATAGGGTAGCACCCGAAGAAACTGCTCCAGGATGATGACCTCTCCGATCTCCTCTTTGGAGTGCTCCTCCGGTCGCACCCACCTCCTGTACAGATTCTTTAGCCGCTGGTAAGTCTCTGTCGGTGACTCTGTCGCTGGGACTGTAGATGATCGGAAGCGCTGGCGATAGGTCTCTGGAGATATATTAAACTTCTCTAGCAGTGCTTCCCTCAGTTCAGTGTAGACCTCAGCCTGCTCCTCGTCCATTGCAAGGTATGCTTCCAGTGCTCGCCCTGTCAGCAACGGGACCAGACGGTAGCTCCACTCCTCCTCGGGCCACCTCCAGGTCCTGGCCAGGGAAGCGCTGGAGAAGAGAGACCAGTCGTTTACCTCAGCCGTAAGCTACTGCCCAGGGAAACTAGATATTCAGCGGTGGAGAAGGAAGGTCTCGCCATCAAGTGGTCCCTGGACAGTTTGCGCTACTATCTCCTTGGTCGAGAGTTTGATCTAGAAACCGACCACCGGGCCCTAACTTGGATTCAGTCTATGAAGGACCACAATGCCAGAGTCACACGGTGGTACCTCGCCCTACAACCATACCGCTTTAAGATACGACACAGACCGGGCAGACTCAACGTAGTAGCCGACTACCTGTCCAGGTTTCCGGCCAGTCCGCGGCTAGGAGAGGGGGAAGGTGATGTGATAAAGTCACCTTAGCTGCTACCGCTGGGGAAGCAGCACTGGCACGCTCACATATATACACCCTTAAATACTCCATTCATCTACATCTTGTTCCTTCTCATCATTGCTGCTATCATAGAAGCGGGTGCACACGCGATTATGATAGCACATGGACATTCATCCCATTTCTCCCATCTCCTTTCCATATTCATTCCCCAGTCATTTCATACACTTACATTGCACTGTGGTGTCGTTTCGTTCGTGTTGTTTGTCTGTGTGGGCGTAGTCAGTCTTCCGGCCGGGAATCCAAACCGAACGAGCGAGCGGTGGTCGTTTATGACGGCATGGCCGTGCCACGTCGGCGCATCAAAACCGGAAGCTGACGAAACCATTGTATAGTGTGGATAGGTGTTCATGTATGTATTTAAATGAAGAAATTATGTGTTATTATGTGTGTATGTGTATGTATGTGTATATATTTATAGGGAATTAATTAGTATGGATTATTATGGATAATCCAATAGATGCAGTATTGGTGTGTAGTGAATGTAAGATGTTACTGAAATTGGTGTGGCCCAAAAAGGGGCGGGGTTTGGCCTATTTAAACCAAGCCAAACCTGAAGTCTGGACTTGTTAACCAAGTCGGAAGCGAGAGTGCAACTGTGGTGCCTCAAGCAAACGAAACCCTTTAGTGTGTGGTAGATACATTTTATTTAAAAGAGTTTTCATCTTTATTTTGTTATTTTTGTACTTTTTAAGGGATCTTCCCTTTTCTTTTTGTACGCACCTGTATAGATATATTTCACTGTGGACAGTCTTCTTATTGGCACTGTAAAATAAATTCCACCTTGCACGAAGTGCTTCTGCGAGTGCGCCATCCTTTTACATCCAAACGGACACACATTTCTCCCCGAAGACGAGCTGGTGGGCTCGTCTTCATCACAAAATGATTTTTAGGAGTTATCAGCATATCAATGTGTACAGTAATCATGCTCAATGCTGTGTTTTTTCTTTTCTTTTGTATTTCCCCCCATTTATAACATATTTTACATGATGTTCTATTGTTTATTTAAATAGTTTAAATAGTTTTTTATACCTATTTATACTTATGTGTGTGTCTGTTTCCACAGTGTTCATTCTCAGTGGTGCAATATGTGTTCTCTGCATTACACAGACAACACGGAAGCACACAACAGGTCCACAGTGCATCAGTTCAGTGAGCTCCGCCCCCCAGCCACCCCTCAATACTGCCTGCCCTCTTCCAGCACTAGCTATAAAATGATGCTCCGCTTGGGGTGGGACCCCTCCTCTGGTCTTGGACCTGTCCACTCTGGCCGCAAAAATCCAGTAAGCACAGTACTAAAGAGAGATCAGGCAGGACTGGGATATGGTGTGACCTCACAGCCTAAAGTCACTCACTTCAAGGCCAAAGATCCTCAGGCAGTGCAACACAAACATAAAGAAAAAAGACTGAGACAGGAGAGAGAAAGTACCCTCAGTGCCAAACAACTTGAGAGGAAAGAAGAGATAGAAAAGAGATGGGAGAGAGACTACCGTTCTTCATTTAACTTTGACTTCTGAACTACCATGACTCTTGTGCGGGATTTCATAACACAAACCATTTTTATTTTTCAGTGAAATTCAGTGGTCTTTTTACTTTTCTGCTGTAACTGACACTTGATCAGTTAGCTTTGGCAGTAACAAATTGTATTCAGCCTACATGGAACACTAGAAATGGAAAAAGAGTAGAAATGTGTACAGAGGACAAAACAGTTGTCTGGCAAAAAACTGGAACTGGATGACACTTTATTTAAAAAAAATTGTCAACAAATTACAATTACATAATTAGATTATAAAACATGAATAAACGTGCATTGTTTTATTTTATTTAATGTAATCAATCTCAAATTTTGAATTGTGTCATCTTTTGTATTCAGTTTTAATGCATTCATAATGTATATATGTATATAAAAGTATAGTTTCAAATCCAAATTTATGTGCTTGCTCATGACACACCTCACACAGTAGCTGTTCCCTAACTTTTCGTTATAGTAAAACTAGGTGTTGATATGTTTAAGATACAAACAGGACAAGAAGTTCCATAAAATTAGTTGTTGACATGCACAATCATACACTATTGAAGCCTGTTTTGTGCCACAGTTCAGTAAAAAAACAAACAAACAAAAGATTCTTTAAGATTCTTAAGATCTGCTTATGGATTTAAAGGGATAGTTCACTTAGTGAACTAGTGAACTAAGGGATAGTCCAAATTAAACATAATTTAATGACTCGTAAATGTAAGTACACATTGATGGCCTAAGACACGGAACGAGCAGTTTGTGTGAGAAAACGAACAGTATATTGTTTTACCTCTTGTAACCACAGCCACATCCAACTGATCTGAAGGCACGGGCGCTTCGGTCTGCGCATGCGCCGGAAGTGATCGCTTACACCTGTACGTCACTCATTGTTTACACAGAGATTTTGGAAGTTTTACCTTTCACTGTGAAGATCTAAACATATTTAGATATACAAGAAATCGCAATGGAAGACAAAGTCATGTTTAATTTGGACTTCTCTGTGCGTGCTCTTTGAGGTGGGCCCCACAAATCTCCATTATGGAGACTGACAGGCAACAACGGTTTGACCTAAAAATATCAAAATTGAAAATACTGTGGAAACAAAGACACCTACATCTTGGATGCCCTTGAGGTAAGCTAAAACATATCAAAAATGAATTTCAAAATGAACTATCCCTTTAAGCCCTTTATCCTTTAACTCATTTGCTGGCATGTGCGCATGTCTCTTTATTCTTTGATTTCAAATCAAGAAACTGATAGTTTTTTAATCTCATGTTAAAGCATTTTTTTCTTTACATTAAAGTTTTTATTTTTTTCATCCGGTATATGACAAGGTCGGTTTACTTGGCGCCATGATCAAGTACTGCGATGTTTGGCTTTAGCATTGGAAGGCAAGCGTAGTATGGCCAATAAGTTGCCGCCTGCAAAACATTACACGCAGAAGACAGTTTTCCTCCGCCCAGGCGAGCAACCACCAAGAAAAGGTGTTACCACTAATTCTCGCCCAGGACAACTGGAAGCTGCTGGCTGATCTTGATCAATAGCTTATCTTTCCACCTGAGATTGCTACCACTAACTTACGACCAGATATTGTTTTGTGGTCTGGATCAGCACGCATTGTTCAGCTGCCATGGGAGGATGCGGTAGATGAGGCATATGAGAGGAAGAAACTGTGGTATGCTTATCTAACCACTGAAGCAGAACAGCGAGGATGGAGAGTCCAGGTTTATCCAGTGGAAGTGGGTTGTCGAGGTTTTGTGGCACACTCTACAACCCGGTTCCTCAGAGATATCGGATTCAGTGGCCAAGAGTTGCGTCGCAGAGTAAAGAACTTATCTGAAGCAGCAGAGGGGAGCAGCAACTGGCTGTGGTTGAGACGGAAAGATTCTGCTGGCTATGTACAGTCCGCCACGCTACGGTTTCGTAGAATTCTTGAAGAGTCTGTTTGTATAGGTTGCATTGTAATTACAGTCATTACGTTCCTGTGTATATTGTTTGAATGACGTTGTTGGCCAGATATTGTGTTTTGCGGTAGGAGGTATTCCATATGGAACCGTTGCCACTGAAACTGCATTATAACGCACCAGTGGGGCTCGACAGCCTTAGTCAAATGGGTTGGCGCGTATGGTTGGGTCGCGCGAGATTGTGGTTAGGTCTCAGCAGCAGGAGGAATGTAGAGATCAGTAAGATGGGTTGAGTTGAGTGGGGGATGGAGTTGCCAGAGTTACTGTCGAGCCCCCTTTAGGTGTCGTGGGCTAGTCGACGAGACACTGAGGAAGGAAGGTGCCCACTTGAAGACCCTAGAAATGACTCAGCTCAATCCAGATGGTTGTCATGTTGGTCCACTAGGGAAACCACACTGTAGTTGCAGCCGTCGTGTGTGCTGACGGCGGCAAATACACTGCAGCCGTCAACGCCGGACATAGGAGGAGTCACACCACCATATGGAAAGAAGCGTAAATGGATGGAGAAGCATAGTTTACTGTAAAGCTAGTTTTGCTTACCTTGGCGAAAGCCAAGTATAAATCAGCATGAAGTTTTAACATCTACTCTCGTGTAATGGAAATCATAATCTCTTGTAAAAGCATTTTTTTCTTTGCATTAAAGTTTTTATTCTTTTCATCCGGTACATGACAATATCATACTACAAATAGCTTATAGATATGTAAATGCTACGTATTATGCCAAAATATATACAGTGGTTGCAATTAACAGAAGGAAACGGAATACTAAATGAAAACAAAAGAAATGAAAAATAAGAAAATGAGGAGTTAGAGTTACTGTGTCACATGGACAGACGTCACATAAGACCAAAAATCTTCCCAGACAGGGATACACACAGGGACACATGCTCTTTTCTTATGTAGTTTGTAAAGCAAATGTTCATAAGAAGCTGTCTTTGTCAACATTGACCCATTCTTTTAACTCAGGGGTTCTTTGAGTTTTCCAGTCAGTACCATTATCACCGCGACAACTGCCAATCCACCACGGCAAAAATAAACCAGTCACATTTCAATGTCGTTCGTGAAATGACCGCCATGTGGCACAAAGGGACATTTAGTGAATGGATATAAATAAAAGTTTAATTATAAAAATAAATAGAAAATAGCAAAGTTTTACAGCAGACCATTTTATGAATCAAAAGTTAAAATAGGCCTCTCGCAGTCAGTGAAAATAAATTAGGTGGAATACTAATCTCGCGTGCTAGCACACTGCTGCTGAGTGAACAACAGAACGGGGCACTTCTCTGTGAGAGAAGTCGTGGTCGAGTGGTAGAACTTAGGTTTCAATCATTTCGATGACACTGTTTCAAATCCTGCATAAACAAGGTATTTATAAAATTTCTATTTTATACTAAGGAACAAATCTCATCCAACAGATTCACAGAATTTTCAGAATCTTCAAAAGAAATAGAAATGTAGACTACGTCTGAATTTACGTCTTCAAAAAAAAAAAATAGAAATTAAAACTTCATGGGGTTCCATTTAAGCAGAAAGACTTTTGTGACCTTTACAGAGTTGTGACCTTTACACGTTTTGTCTATCAAGATAATATTTACAAGTTAATCCAAAATTTATACATTTTGAAGCCTATATACAGTTTTTAAAAAACACAAGCAGGTTATAACTGTGTTCTGTGTCATAGATCAAAACGTGAAAATATTTAGAGGCTTTGTTCACCACAGACCTTATTTCAGGCGATTTAGCAAAAACCCATGCAAAAATCCCATAGACTTTTGAGCGAGGGAACCGGTAGTGCTAAAATGCTAACTCACTTCCGCGTTTTGGCCTACAGAGTGACGTCGTAACTTCAGCACTCTATAGAGCATCACAGTCCCGCCCACAGCCTGAGAGAGCGCTGGTGCCGGAAGTAAATTTCCCATTCATTTCTCCCATTGACATTTTGTAAAATCCATATCTAAAGAGTATTAGATCATGTCTGAGGATAACCAGCTACGGCTGAACTCATAAGCATACAACATATCATTTCGAGTGAAAAAATGAAGAGAAAATCCAAAAAAAGTCAAAGGTACAAGCCTGTGTACATATTTTCATTTCCGAGCAAAGGAACTACTCCTCGCATAAACCACCGCGACTCACTGAAGTCGTCTGAAAGCCACCGTGTAAGAGCCTTTTGAGTGACTTCCAGCTGACGACGGCTGAATGAACTTTTTCCTCCAGTGAATTTATATAGTGAATGTGCAGGAAAACTCCTTTTCCTCGATTTACTGAAGCTTATGCACATGCTAAAACATTGAGCATCTGGCTCGCTCATTGGCTGTGTTGCGGCTACATGGCGCGGGGTCGTCTCTGAGGTGCGACCAGAGCCCGTCTAACGGAGAGCCTTGGCACTTCCTATTAGCCCTATGGGCTCTATGCACGGCGTTATTTCCGGTGAAGGTGTAAGGATGCTCGATAACTTCCGCCGATCATAGAGTCCAATGCAATAGCGAGAATTTATATTGAATTTTATACTCCATGGTTATACTAATGCAACGTTAGTCACAAAAACAGATAAAACAGACACCCCTCGTTGTGTTTATGCTTCTTTTTAAAATTATATTAAATGAACATAACTATATATAAAATTACATCTAAACGTAGGCTATGTACGTTTTTCGTTTCAAAGACGGGAGGACAGTAAATATTGAAGACTCTGCCATAATCCCGTTTTCTCCGGTTTTCCTCCGCTTTAATCTACACAACCGGAAATGGACGAGCATCCTTGCGTCAAATGCGGAACTTATGCGTGCATATAGCCCATTGTGTATCATCTTGGTTGCTGTTCCATTAGAATTCCACTAGAGGTGATCGCGGGCGAGCGCAGAATGAATGGGAGTCTATGGGGCTAAATAAAGTTAAGATATCATCTTAACTGTGAAAGGTCTACTTTCATTCATGTAAAGTAGGCCTACACTCACAATAGTGTGACAAAACGTTTTCTGGCTCATTTGAACGAACACTGGAGAAACAAACGTTTGGGCATTTCTCAGTGGGCATTTCTCAATCAATAAGATGACATGGGTTCAAATCCCAAACAAACATGGACTACTGTAGCTAAATTTTATATTTAGGCTATTAATGCAGAGAGATTTGTCTAGTTCTAAACCATATAGTTTTTTTTTTTGCCAAATATAAAATTGCTATGCATTTCCATTTTACACTAAGGAACAATAGTATCAAACAGAATGACTTTACATCTGTATAATCCTAGCAATCATAATTTCAAAAGTGGTTGTGTAAATAAATAAATAAATATATATATATATATATATATATATATACATATATATATATATATATATATATATATATATATATATATATATATATATATGAAGAGTTCAGATGCAAAAGCCTCTAAGTGCCATTTGAAATTTTTAAGTTCAAATTTTTAAGTTTGTATATTTAAGTTCAGTAATTTCACTTAAATGGCAATGATAATTACATATTAATTGTTATTTAAGTGAAATTACTGAACTTAAATATACAAGTTTGATAAAAATCATTATTAAAGAAGAAAATTTCAAATGGCATTTAGAGGCTTTTGCATCTGAACTCTTCATATATAGTCTATATATATGGCCTATGTTCATGGTCTTCGGATGAGTTTAAGATATTTTAGATTTAGTCCGAGAGTTTACTGTCCCTCCATTGAAAATGCATGTTGGTGATTCTCTGAGATGGGTGTCTTTTTGGTCATACCATATTTCTGATCATTTCATGTGATAGTGGATTAGTCAAACCTTTAAGAAAATCACTTTTTATCTTTTTTTGTCTTTTTATCACAAAAATATTATTATTTAAACAAAAATTTTGCGGTATGGCTCTGTTTAGGGAGTCCTCTGACCTTTCATGAGCACCATGAAATAGCAGGGAGTCAGGACAGCAGTAGCAGCATTAGGGAACGCTTACACAGTTTAGGACTGTGAGAACTAAAATATCCCCTGTGAACAGAGCAGCAACATGACATAAGGAGGAGCTGGGGAGGTGGCGGGCAGCAGAAGCGAGCAGCAAGTATGTATGAGCAAGCTGATAGGGCGCCTTGTTTGAGCTTTGGCCATTGAGCAGTGAGGACAGCCCCAGCTAATGCAGCTCAGTTGGAGCAGATAAGCTGCAGCAGATCAGCTGTCAGCAGTCTCGAAACCTTCCACAAATGCACGCGAGAGATTCACACACGCAAACCAATACACAAATGCACGTGACAGAACCACACACACACACACACACACACACACACACACAAGGCAATCCACAGATGCACGCGACAGATCCACACAAGGCAATCCACAAATGCACGTGACAGATCCACTCTCAAACCAATCCACAGATGCGCGCAATTGGATCCAAGCATGCAAATCAATCCACAAATGCACGTGACAGATCCATACTACAGCCTAGTAGTTGGCAAACAGTTACAGAAATAATTTAAATACTTTTTAAAGCTGTCCTGTTAACCAAATGGTTTTCTTAATAGGCTATATTTGATTATACGTTGAAGAATAAAAAAAGAGGTTTGGTTTTACTCTATATTAATATGTAGGCCTATGTATATGATATTTAGTGACAAATGTTTCGACTTCAGTTGTCTAGCAAATCAGAAAACTAAATGAATCCTGTCCTTAGAAAACTAAATGAATCCTGAATCAAGACTCAGCTCAAAAGCCGGTTAGCGTCCTCTGGATGTGGACAGATCATAGACGGGACAGGCTTGTGGACAGATAGGCTTGTGTTCATTTGTAAATCAAGACCACGGAACAACAGTCTCAAGAGTCACATGATTCGCTGTAAATGAAATTACACACTGTAAAAAGAAAAGGTGCCTGGAGGAACCTTTTGGGGTTCTTCACTTTGCCACGCCGGCGGAACCGTCTGTAGATCCTCTAGGAACCCTTTAAAAAAGGGACAGTTCTCTGAGGAACCACCCAGGTTTCCTGAGGAACTCTTATATTAGGACCTGCATGGAACCACTTTGGGTGCTTCCAGGAACCAATTTTTATTTATTTATTTATTTATTTATTATTATTATTTCATGTTGTTACTATGGTTAGCATTAACTTCTATTATTATAAACAAACTGAACCAAATACAAGGTAAGAATTGTTTATTAAACTTTAGATCCATTTTAATACATACACTTCCATGCACTCGGGAAAATAAGCCAGTAATAGATTAATATCACTGAATAGAATACACAAACAAATAGTATAATACATACTGTAAGCAACATGAATAATCAACAATGTACAGTATATACAATAGGGTATACAAGAAAAGGGTATACATCTCAACAAAATGCATGGAAACACATCACATTAATAAAAAAAACCCAATTAAGTTAAGTTGTGTCAATGGACTTTTTTTGCCTGTGTAATTTCACAAATTTGACCGCACCTTTACTTGCTGAAACATAAAATGCAATCATTAATAAAATCTTAACAAGGGACATGTGAGGTTAACGAGTTAGAACAGTACAATTTTCCGTTCATTTTTCCTCTTTACTGGTGGATGGTCCAGGCACTTCAATGATTTTCAGGTCTCCAGGAGGATTATTTTTCTTGTTCAAACTTGTATTTCAGCTTACCAAGGTGCCTGCAAAGAACCAAAATTACTGTCAGCAGTGTTATTAAAGTGATAGTTGTGAACTGAAAATAATTTCCTTGTGACATTCCGAACCTGTTTGACTTTCTGTCTGTGGAACCCAAAAGCAGATCTCAGGCGTAATGCAACCCCAGTCATCATTCAGTTACACTGCAGGAGACAAGCAGAACAAAACTGTGTAAATCATTCATGAAACCATTCTTATGTACACTTGTTTAGTTCAATTCAATGCAACAATTTATGTAAAAATGCTTAAATATTGTGTTAATCTCCAAAAATGTCACAGAAAAGATCATAAAAATATGAAAAATTAAATTGAAAAATTGGTCCACAACTCATGTGTTATGAGTTGTGTTGCAAGTCTTCTGAAGCCATATAATAGCCTTTGTTTTTTGTCTAAAAAGACTACAGTTCGATTTTTTTTTATATTCAAATGCAAATGATTAAAGGGGAAATGAAGCTTAAAAAATAAGTTTAAATGATTTACAAGATGGATTTCCAATATAATCAACAATTATATAAGAAACATTACAAATGTAAACATTTAGAAGAAAAAAGGAAAAAACTTTGTATCTTTCGCCGCCAGGGTGCCGCCATTGTGCAGTTGACGTCACGGGGTTGGTTGGCTCAAGTTTAACAGGCTCTGGGCACTGAAAATCGCGACATCAAACTGTGTTTACACCAGTGTTTTGACCGCGAACGACTAATGTTAGGTACAGTCATTAGACAAAAAGACGACTTCTCATGTTATATGTTGACAAACTGCACATAGAAACATTGTTCGCGATGTTTGCCGTCAGATATTCCCGTCTCGTCAACATGTAAGTTAGCATGTAACGTTATTTGTTGAAGGGGAAATCAAACGTCCATATTTTCGCAGTGGTAGTGCTAGTAGCTACAGCCTACATACTAGGAAAAAGTGTCTCCTCTCTGACATCCTTCAGGGAAAGCATCGCCGCTTCCACACGTCTACCTCCCGGCACAGCATGGTAAACGTGCGCGCCGGTGATGCAGAATTGACCACGCAATACATGCTCAAGATCAACCTCTAGACAAAAGGTGGACTAACGTTACATGGTGTTGACGAGACGGGAATATGACGGCAGACATTGCGAACAATGTTTCTATGTGCAGTTTGGCAACATATAACATTAGACGTCGTCTTTTTGTCTAATGACTGTACCTAACATTAGTCGTTCGCGGTCAAAACACTGGTGTAAACACAGTTTGATGTCGGGATTTTCAATGCCCAGAGCCTGTTAAACTTGAGCCAACCAACCCCGTGACGTCAACTGCACAATGGCGGCGCCCTGGCGGCGAAAGATGCAAATTCTTTCTTTTTCTTCTAAAAAATTAGAAGATTTTTTCTTCTAAATGTTTACATTTGTAATGTTTCTTATATAATTGTTGATTATATTGGAAATCCATCTTGTAAATCATGTAAACTTGATTCACTGTTTCATTTCCCCTTTAATGAACTGTATAAGAAAAAATGTATATAGAATTATTGGAGCCAAATCGGTGATGTAATTTTTCTGAGTGACATGAATGAGATTTAAGAGCCTGAAGGAATATTTTCATAGAATAACTGATTAAAAAACACAAGTACACAGTCAAACAAAACAAATTCACACAGAAAAGTTCATAATAATAAAGTACTTGTAGTGTGGTTCCGGTAACTTCCTCCTGTAATTCAATGTACACTGTAAAAAATAAAATCGTAAAAAAAGGGTCAAATAACTGGCAGCAAAGGGTGCCAAATACATACCGTAAAAATAAAGTTAAATATCCTAATATAAATTAAGTTGTTTTACAGAAAAACACTGTTATTTTACAGCTATTATCTGGATTATTACGATCAAACACTCTAACTGTAAAAACAATGCATTGTTATGATCATAGTAAAATACAGTTCATAGTAAAAAACAGTCAATGACTGTCAGCAATGGCTGCCATACAAAAAACATAAAATGAATGTAAAATAGCCTAATTTAAATAAGTGCAAAAGTAGAAATCTTCATTAAGCTCTTTAACAGAAACACAGTTATTTCACATATTTCCTGAATTTTTATTAAGAAACATGTAGGTGATGTATGATTTTCTGTCACTATACATCACTGCATCAGCAACTACACAGTTACTGTCAGTTAATGATTTGTTTGGCTTCACTGGCTTCTGTGAAGCGATGACCTAAAAAGACGCATGAGGCCGTTCCTGGAAATGGGAAGGCTGTTTGCAGCGAGCTGCAGTCGCGCTGATGGTGGGTGACTACCTAAAGTAACATGCACCATTTCATCAGTTTTATTCTGCTCATCCTGAACTGAAGCACAGGCTCTACTCTTCAACACAATGGTGACCCACAAAACACACCATACAGAAACAATCCAGACTTTATTTATTGCATACTAACATTCTTACTGAGACAGATGTTTAGAAGTTGATTTTTTATGTAAAATAATAAATGTTGATGTCACCATAATGGAGATCAGTGTTTGCTTTAGTGGGGCTCTTGACCTTTTGCTTTTAACATTACTATTTCTCTGACTGCTTTAACTGAGTGTCATAATTGATACATATTTGTTATGGTAGGAATCCAGGAGAATCTCAGTTCAGAAGATCTGATCACTTAATAATGGTAATGTTTTTCATGTAATTGAATGCTTAGTGATATCACCTGATTTTTAATTCACTATGCCGCAGCTTGTCAGTTAACTTCGGCTCTTCGTCACAGCAAAAACTCAGTCAGTGTTAATTTAACACTCCTGGGATACAGGAGTACACACTCAAGAGTGTTAAAGTTAATGAGATAATTAAGTGATTAACTGAGTGATGATTGAGCATCATTGAAGACACCTAAAGCAGAATCACAAGGAGAAAATCTAAAATTGTAAGCCACCGTTATGGAGATGAGTGTTTGCTTTAGTTGGGCTCTTGACCCTTATTTTATACACTTTATATTTTAATTGGCTGTTGCATCTGAGTTATACCTGCCAGATGAACAAAGAACAAAATATTATCTAATAATTTTTGTTATATTATGACAATCATTATTTGAACTTAATGTTTGTGACTTATGTTGTTGGTTACATTATAACTGTGATTCTGTATAAATACCCAGAATTTGAGATATAATATAATGGATAGCTTAAAAGTTGTACAAAAAAAGAAAGTCTGTCTTTTAGGCAAACACAGATATCAAGATTCAGTCAATGCTTCTCAACAATGGTGGTGAGCAGAATATTCAAGTAGGAAAAGTAAATTACATTGACAATTCAGATCATAATTTATTCATACCGCAATGCATGATGGGAGCCATGAATGAGTTGTGATTGGTGGCAACAAGGATTATTATTGTCACCACGGTTGAGATACACAGGCTGATTATTAATGTCTGTGTTTCTAAATAAAGATAAAGGGATTTGATCAGAACAATTTTTATTACATGTTTTGCATTATAAGAAAAATACAGATTATCATATGCTGCAGAACCACTAAACTGTTGCTAACAAGTTAAACCGAATCATCTGAATAGGTTTCATTTAGATCTCAGAAGGATTATGTCAAAAAATAACCAACTCTTTCAGATCCCACTTTTCTTTGTTCATTTGACTGTTATAAATCAATAACAGCAGACAAACAAAATTTAAAGTGAAAGTATAAGTGTCGAAAGCCCAACTAAAGCAAACACTGATCTCCATAACGGTGGCTTACAATTACAATCCTAACTTCACAGAAAATAACTGTGATTTTTGACGACCATTTTCTTTCATTTTAAATTGTACTCAAAACACTGCAAAATTACAAATAATATCTGGAAAATAAAAATGCAGCTGATATTTTAGGTATTGTTACATTAAAGAAAAAATTCCAGTCATTCACATTTTTTTACAGTAATTGATTGTATTTTTCATACAGTATTTTTCTGTTTTCTTAAATTACATAAACATTTATGTAAAAGTACAAATAGAATCTGTAATTAAATGGTAACAAAACAGTTAAATGATTACATGACTGTAGCTCAAAAAACTGTAACATTAAAGTAAAACGTCATAAATTAAATAAACTGAAAAACACTGTTATTTACAGGTATGTCCTGCATTATTATGATCAAATACCTTCATTGTAAAAAAAATCATAAAAAATGGTCAAATGACTGGCAACAAAGGCTGCCAAACAAAAAACATAAAATTAAAGTAAAATATTCAAATTTAAATAAACTGAAAAAAACACTGTTATTTAAAGGTATTTCCTGCATTATTATGATCAAATACCGTCATTGTAAAAAAATCGTTAAAAAGGGTCAATTCACTGGCAGCACAGGGTGCCAAACAAAAACCATAAAATTACAGTAAAAATATGTTAATTTAAATAAAAACTTGACATCACCATGATTGAGATCAGTGTTTGCTTTAGTTGAGCTCTTGACCTTTATTATATGCTATTAGTTTCACTCTGGCTGCTTTAATTATGTTTTCAACATACATTTGTTATAGCATTGAAATTGGGAGAAAATATCAGCTGATGTTGGTCAGTTATTGGTGATGTTATAGTCATCATATGGTGACCTGATTCACTGATATGACAGAGAAATCTGTTGTGAGTGTATCTGTTGTGATTACATTGTAAATAGGTGTACTTAAGTTTTAGATTAAATCTAGGATTGTCGTATTTTCCCCATGAACCTTGTTATATTGAAACAATATTAATTAAGTGATTAATTTAGTGATGATTGAGCATTATTGAAGACACCTGGTGATAACAAGCAGAATCACTGAAGGAGAAAATCACAAATTGTAAGCCACCGTTATGGAGATCAGTGTTTGCTTTAGTTGGGCTCTCGACACTTATACTTTCACTTTAAATTTTGTTTGTCTGCTGTTATTGATTTATAACAGTCAAATGAACAAAGAAAAGTGGGGTCTGAAAGAGTTGGTTATTTTTTGACATAATCATTCTGAGATCTAAATGAAACCTATTCAGATGATTCGGTTTAACTTGTTAGCAACAGTTTAGTGGTTCTGCAGCATATGATAATCTGTATTTTTCTTATAATCCAAAACATGTAATAAAAATTGTTCTGATCAAATCCCTTTATCTTTATTTAGAAACACAGACATCAATAATCAGCCTGTGTATCTCAACCGTGGTGACAATAATAATCCTTGTTGCCACCAATCACAACTCATTCATGGCTCCCATCATGCATTGCGGTATGAATAAATTATGATCTGAATTGTCTATGTAATTTACTTTTCCTACTTGAATATTCTGCTCACCACCATTGTTGAGAAGCATTGACTGAATCTTGATATCTGTGTTTGCCTAAAAGACAGACTTTCTTTTTTTGTACAACTTTTAAGCTATCTATTATATTATATCTCAAATTCTGGGTATTTATACAGAATCACAGTTATAATGTAACCAACAACATAAGTCACAAACATTAAGTTCAAATAATGATTGTCATAATATAACAAAAATTATTAGATAATATTTTGTTCTTTGTTCATCTGGCAGGTATAACTTAGATGCAACAGCCAATTAAAATATAAAGTGTATAAAATAAGGGTCAAGAGCCCAACTAAAGCAAACACTCATCTCCATAATGGTGGCTTACAATTTTAGATTTTCTCCTTGTGATTCTGCTTTAGGTGTTTTAAATGATGCTCAATCATCACTCAGTTAATCACTTAATTATCTCATTAACTTTAACACTCTTGAGTGTGTACTCCTGTATCCCAGGAGTGTTAAATTAACACTGACTGAGTTTTTGCTGTGACGAAGAGCCGTAGTTAGCTGACAAGCTGAGCCATAGTGCATTAAAAATCAGGTGATATCACTAAGCATTCAATTACATGAAAAACATTACCATTATTAAGTGATCAGATCTTCTTAACTGAGATTCTCTTGGATTCCTACCATAACAAGTATGTATCAATTATGACACTCAGTTAAAGCAGTCAGAGAAATAGTAATGTTAAAAGCAAAAGGTCAAGAGCCCCACTAAAGCAAACACTGATCTCCATTATGGTGACATCAACATTTATTATTTTACATAAAAAATCAACTTCTAAACATCTGTCTCAGTAAGAATGTTAGTATGCAATAAATAAAGTCTGGATTGTTTCTGTATGGTGTGTTTTGTGGGTCACCATTGTGTTGAAGAGTAGAGCCTGTGCTTCAGTTCAGGATGAGCAGAATAAAACTGATGAAATGGTGCATGTTACTTTAGGTAGTCGCCCACCATCAGCGCGACGCTGCAAACAGCCTTCCCATTTCCAGGAACGGTCTCATGCGTCATTTTAGGTCATTGCTTCACAGAAGCCAGTGAAGCCAAACAAATCATTAACTGACAGTAACTGTGTAGTTGCTGATGCAGTGATGTATAGTGACAGATAATCATACATCACCTACATGTTTCTTAATAAAAAAATCAGGAAATATGTGAAATAACTGTGTTTCTGTTAAAGAGCTTAATGAAGATTTCTACTTTTGCACTTATTTAAATTAGGCTATTTTACATTCATTTTATGTTTTTTCTATGGCAGCCATTGCTGACAGTCATTGACTGTTTTTTACTATGAACTGTATTTTACTATGATCATAACAATGCATTGTTTTTACAGTTAGAGTGTTTGATCGTAATAATCCAGATAATAGCTGTAAAATAACAGTGTTTTTCTGTAAAACAACTTAATTTATATTAGGATATTTAACTTTATTTTTACGGTATGTATTTGGCACCCTTTGCTGCCAGTTCTCTTTCATAGGTTCACTCAACGCTGCGGATAGCGCAGTGGGATATTCTCTGAATATGCCGATTGTCTGAAGCCCAATAGAATCACGCCAATTCATTGGCTGATGGCGCTCGCGCAATCTGGCCCCGCCCCGACGCAATTACGTCGCATAATCATATACGCGCGTGCGCCATCCTCCCCTCAGATTTCTCTACCTTCACGAAGCGATCACATCGCCCTTCTTCTCGGTTTTTCTAAAGCCTATACGGATTATTCGGATTCTTGCACTTCAGCGACTGCACAAGTGGAACTCTGTTCGCCTTCCAGTGAAGCTGCAATGGAGTATCGACGTTGCTCTCCGCCATGTGCTCGCTTCATCGCAAGCGACGACCCTCACAGTAAGCGCATCAGGTGTTTGGGTTTCTCACATGCGCGCGAGGCCGTTTTGGGTTTTTCTAAATGTAAATTTTGCGATAATTTACTTCTAAAAACTCTCGGCTTGCGGTTTTTGAGAAGGATTCTAAATTCGTTTCCCACCGTCGCGCTCCCGAGGCTTCTCGAGGATCCGTGGCCTGGGGTTCGGATGTTGAGCTCGAGGATGTGGAGTTTGAGCAGACGGGCCCCGCTCTTTCTCTCCCTCCATCTCCCGAGCTCGCTCACTCGCCGGTCGAGTTCGCTCATGATTATTTGTGCCCCAGCCCGGGAGCACGCGATTCTGTTTCTTTCGGGCTGGAGGACGTCATCTTTACCGCGGCTTCCGACTCCGAGGATTTCGGGCCTGCTCTCGTCGATGACGTTATCCCGCCTAGCGGCCAGGAAACGCGGCCTACTCTGAGCTCGTGGATGTGCTTTTGCACGCCACGGAGAAACTCACGATCGACTGGCCTGACGAGCCCCGCGAATCGCAGTCCTCCAAACTCGACGAGAGGTTTTTCAGTGGCCCTAATTCTAGGCCCCAACGGAGAAAATTGCAGTTTTTCAACGATCTGCATCGGGAGATTTCCAGATCCTGGAAGCAGCCTTTCTCTTCGCGTCTCACTAATGCGTCAGCTGCTGATTTCACCAACCTCGTGGGTTCTGTGGAACAGGGCTACTCTGCCATTCCGGCGATCGAGGATACTTTGGCCAGCCATCTTGCTCCATCGTCGGCGCCATCTTGGAGGGCACGTCCTCTCCTTCCATCGAAGGCATGTAGAACCTCTTCCTCTCTCATCGGGAAATCCTACATAGCGGCTGGTCAGGCAGGCATGACCCTTCACACTATGGCCATCCTTCAGGCCTACCAGGCCGATATCCTTAAAGAGATGGATGAGGGTAGTGGTGTCACTCCTGGGGCTGTGAAGGAGCTGCGTAAGGCCACGAATTTGGCCTTGAGGGCCACCAAACATACCGCATGTGCGGTGGGCCGCTCTATGGCTGGCGCGGTTGCTGCGGAACGCCACTTATGGCTCAACCTCACTGAAATTCGCGATAGAGATAAGGTTTTCATCCTCGACGCCCCTATCTCTCAGTCAGGTCTGTTTGGGGAGGCGGTCAATACAGTGGTCGAGAAATTCCGTTCCTCCAAGTCTCAATCCGCCGCTTTTAAGCAGTTCATGCCCAGGAGAGTTAGGGAATCCCCCGCTCCCTCCCCTGCCCGAAGACCTAGAGAACGTTTTTCTCAGGGAGCGGAGTCCTCTTTCAGGAGGAGTGACCCAGCGCGTCCCCCACCTCCCACGGTTTGGGGAGCCAGCGGTCGCCCGTTCCGCCGTCAGCGACCTCATAAACGTGTGCAGCTAAAGCGATCCGACAAGCCGCCCGCTCCAGCTGCCTCGTCCCGCTCCTGACCCGTTGGTCGGGAAAAGGAGAGCTCCTCCACAGGCACGAGGTTGGGACAGACCGCGCAAGTGTTTCTGTCCACCTCCAACCAGCTCTCCTTTTCTTACCCTGTCTCCTTCGCCACCCTGGGTGTTTCGAAGAGCAGGCCATATTTCACCGCTTCTACGCAGCCCGGTGCGAGAGGAAGGAGACACCCTGGGTTTTCTCCCCTCTCCCCCGACACTCTCTTTGACTGCCGGTCACGTCCTCAGAAACGCTCTTCCTTTTTCTCTGGAGCAGGCAGGCCCGGTCACCCAGACCTCAGCATTAGCACCTCTCATCGCGTGTCAGGACGCCAAGCACGGCCAACCTTGCAACTCCACGACCTTCAGCACGACACCCTCACTCAGGTATGTCATATGCATTGCAACACCCCTCTTCCTCTTTCACATTTCTTTCCAGAATGGGAGCGGTTACAAGGGGTATCGCCGTGGATTCTTCGCACAGTTCGGTTCGGCTACACTCTCCAGTTTTGCCGCAACCCCCCTCGGTTCAACGGGATTTTCCTACTGTAGTCAACAGCGCCACTCAGGCTTCTGTGCTACAGCGGGAAATTTCTTCCCTCCTTCTCAAAGGGGCTATAGAGGAGGTTCCTGCGGAGGAAACCGAACAAGGCTTCTACAGCCGTTATTTCCTGGTTCCGAAGAAAGGCGGCGGCTTGCGTCCCATTCTAGACCTCCGCAGACTAAATTTCGCCCTCTTCAGGGGGAAATTCAAGATGTTGACGTTGAAAGCCATCATCTCTCAGATTCGACCAGGAGATTGGTTCGTGACAATAGACCTCAAGGATGCCTATTTTCACATCCAGGTCGTGCGGCGTCACAGAACGTTCCTCAGGTTCGCCTTTGGAGGGAGGGCATTCCAGTACAAGGTCCTTCCCTTTGGCCTTGCCCTGGCACCGAGAACATTCACGAAATGCGTGGATGCAGCACTGGCCCCCTTGCGGCTCCAGGGCATCCGCATTCTCAATTATCTGGACGACTGGCTCATTCTAGCCCAGTCCAGGGAGTTGGTTACCCACCACAGGGACACTGTTCTCCGCCATATTCAGTCTCTCGGCCTGAGGTTGAACGTGGAGAAGAGTGTTCTTACTCCAGCTCAGCACACAGTCTTCTTGGGTGTGCACATGGATTCCGTTCGTATGCAGGCCCGTTTGGCTCCTGCACGGATTTGCAGTTTGATGACATGTTTGGCCCGTTTTTCGCTTGGCCATCATGTCTCTGTGGGCACTTGGCGCAGGCTTCTGGGCTTAATGGCCGCAGCCTCCCCTGTGCTACCCCTGGGTCTGCTCCACATGAGACCCTTCCTGTGGTGGATGAAGCTCTCAGGCATCCGGCCCACTGGGTCAGCCTTTCGCCTGTTGAGGGTGTCGGGCAGTTGCTCTCGCGCCCTGTCGATTTGGCGGGACCATCTCTTTCTTCAGAAAGGGGTCAGCATGGGAACGGTATTCCATCGCCAGATGCTTACGACGGATGCCTCTCTAACCGGTTGGGGAGCAGTTTTCGAGGGCAGGCCAGCATGTGGGGTCTGGACGGGCGAGACCCTCGCTTGGCACATAAACTGCTTAGAACTGAGAGCCGTCTTCCTGGCTTTGCGTCATTTCCTCCCTTTTCTAAAGGGTCACCATGTCATTGTCAGGACGGACAACATGGTGGTAGTTTCCCATGTAAACCGGCAAGGAGGTCTCGATCTCGCACCCTGGACAGGCATGCGCGTCATCTTCTATTATGGTCTCAGAGCAGGTTCCTTTCTCTGAGAGCGGTCCATGTCCCAGGGGTTCTGAACCTCGCAGCGGATTTTCTATCGAGGCAGAAACTCCAGTCGGGGGATTGGATGTTGAACCGTCAGACAGTTTCCCTGATCTGGGAGGTGTTCGGGAAATCGGAGGTGGACCTCTTTGCCTCGCAGGAGTCATCCCAATGCCCACTCTGGTTCTCCCTGAATCCTCCAGCTCCGTTGGGGATAGATGCATTCGCCCACCCTTGGCCAATGCAGAAACTCAACGCCTTCCCGCCCATCAAACTGATCCAGGCGGTCCTGGCCAGAGTGAGGGAGAGCGGAGTCCGCCTCCTTCTAGTAGCCCCATTCTGGCCATCTCAGCCATGGTTTTCGGAGTTAATTCCTCTCCTGGAATCGCCTCCCTGGAAGATTCCAATCAGAGAGGATCTGCTTTCCCAACTTCAGGGCAGGATTTGGCATCCTCGCCCGGACATGTGGAAGCTGTACGTTTGGCCGATCAGGGGTCGTCGACATTAGGCTTGGATCTCCCGACTGACGTTCAGGAGACCATCGCTAGTGCTAGAGCCCTTTCTACAAGGAGACTCTATTCTTCCAAATGGAAGGTTTTCGCGTCTTGGTGCTTGGCACGTGATAGGAACCCAGTTAACTGCCCTGTCGCTTCAGTGTTGGAGTTCCTGCAAGAGAGGTTTTCCTCCGGGGCGGCGGCTACCACCCTCAAGGGTCTATGTTGCAGCCATTGCGGCACATAGAGAGTCAGACGAGATTCACTTCCGATACCGATACCGATGCCGCACCTTTGGCTTTTGCCGATACCGATATTAGTCCGATATTTTTTTTTTTCGTGGTCCGACGTGCCGTATACGGCCCACAGGGTGGTTTATAGGTTTAACTTTGTGAAAGACAAAACAAAACAAACACAAAAGTAAACATAATACACATCTTTGGAAAGCTGAGAAACTCGTGATTCGAACGACGTAAACCATTTTAAGATACAATCAACACAGCGGGCACAATCTGTCTCTTTGTCAGACCACCAACAGCCAAAACAAACCAACACAAACTGGAAGAAACTCACCAATTAGCCATCTGTTAGTCCACATTCCAACAAAAATGGTTTGGTTTCACTGTAAAGCGTCCATACAATCCAATTTGAAGAAGTTTTTAGTCCAAAACAATTGTATATATGAATAAACATCCATGGAATGTAAATAGTAGCATTTCGCGTTAGCCGACAGCGCTATCACAACTTCGACGCACTAATGCTACGTTCACACCGGACGCGAATAGGGCGTCAGGCGCGAATGATTTCAATGTTAAGTCAATGCAAAGACGCTTTACGCGCGTGAAAAATTCCTGCGGCGCGAATGAGGCGTGGAGCGCGGCGCGGAAGACGCGAATACGCCTCATTCGCGCGTCAAGTTGGCGCGAATTGAGCGTTGTGCATTCACGCGTTTGACGCGAATTCGCGTCTGCCGCCCGAGTTGAAAAATCTGAACTTTGGCGTGAATTCGCGCCGCGTTAACCAATCAGGAGCCTAGCTGCTTGCTCACGTGGTGAAGTGTCTGGATGCTTCAATAAATTGTTTTGTTAATATGACTAAATGCATGGTGGGATTATGCACAACAAAGCAAATGTTTCATCACTTAAAACATTATTTCTATATGGAGACATGTTCATTTTGTATTGAATGTTATTCATTCCATATCTAGAAATAGTATTATGTTGTAAAGACAATCAACATATGTGCATAAATTCGTGTCTGGACGTGAGAGAGAGAAAAAAAAAATCACAGGACAGGTTAATAACTTTTGAAGGCTGGCTCTATTTATTATCAAAACAAAAATAAATGACAGCTAGATTAGATGGATGAGGGGCCGGGCGAGGGTGATCCTCGCTCAGATGCAGGACAACAGGTCATCAAACTGGGCGCGTGACAGGCGGAAGTACCGCTGACAGCGGCCGTCATCCAGCGCAGCTCCTGGAGCGAGCGAATGGTGAAACTCGCCAAACGGTTCGGCTCCGAAGGGTCCGGTGGACACAAATATACGGCGACGATGATCCCCACGCCGCTGTTCTGCTACCCAGAGTAAATACAGAGCGGTAACTCTCTTGATGAATGCTCGGTCGACATAAAAACAATGACCGCCAACGGATTTTGATTCTGACGCGCGTCACGCGCGTAAATTTCGCTTCAAACTTTACGCGCGCCAGTTTCGCTCTTGACACGCGAATTAACACTAGTGGTCAAGCGTCAAACTAGACGCGTCAGGCGCGAATTTGACGCGCGATTCGCGTCCGGTGTGAACGTAGCACTATTGATCCGTCTACAGTTGAAACGTAAACATTGGAGAAAAAAGAATGTCAAAATGGCCGCTGACCCATGAACTATTGATTGACAGGTCATTTTAGCCAATCGGCGAGTGTTAGGGGTGTCTTCTAAACTCCAACAGCCAACGAGCGTGCCTGGTGAAGATCGGTACCTACCTCTCTTTGAGTGACAGTTTATCTATCCAGTTGCAATAGAGAATGAAATGACGCTATTTTCTGATAGCCAATGAATTTCTGAAAAGACTGAAATGCAGCTTTTGTTCCGTGCGCAGAGCGAGAGTGATTCTCTGCGTGCGTGTGCGTAAACACAACAATCATCACGTGACAGGCTGCGCCGCTAAACTGGATATCGCTCATATTTTTTTCTCCCCTCCGATCTCCGATCTAGCGTTCTGGGCCGGTATCGGCGCGATACCGATGCCGTGGATCGGATCGGGACATCCCTACTCTTAAGGTGTCACTTTTGTTGGCTTTGTCTTCTTTAAAGCGGGTAGGGGACTTGCAGGCTCTTTCTGTTAGCGAGTCATGCTTAGACTTTGCTCCCGGGTTAGTCAAAGTTTCCTTGAGACCTAGGCCAGGCTATGTTCCTAAGGTTCTCTCTACAGCGTTCCGCTCTCAGGTTGTTAGCCTTAACGCTTTCCACCCTCCGCCTTTTTCCTCTGAGGAGGATAGGAAGCTTAATCTGCTCTGCCCAGTTCGGTCTTTGAAGTTTTATGTAGACCGCTCCAGCTGTTGGAGGAAATCTAACCAGCTTCTGGTTTGTTTTGGTGCTGGCCGCCGTGGGCTTGCTGCATCGAAACAGAGGATTTCTCATTGGGTCACAGAGGCGATATCGATTGCCTACCAGGCGCGTGGTTTGCCTTCGCCTCTTGGCATTAGAGCGCATTCCACCAGGAGTGTGGCATCCTCTCAAGCTCTTTTCAGGGGAGCTCTCTTAGAGGACATTTGTGTTGCGGCCGGATGGTCCTCTCCGCACACTTTTGTACGTTTCTACAATTTGGATCTTGACATGACCCCGGGTTCCCAGATTCTTTCTGTTTGAACCGTTTGTAGTCATTATCTTTCGATACCAGTCATTACAGCGCTCTTTGCTTGGCGAGTTTGGTATCCCGTTCCCACTGCGCTATCCGCAGCGTTGAGTGAACCTATGAAAGAGAACGTCTCTGGTTACTTACGTAACCTATGTTCTCTGAATAGGGAACGAGACGCTGCGTTAGCGGCCAAGCTCCTCGCGCTGCTGACAGTCTTCTTTTCGGCAGAGAAATCTGAGGGGAGGATGGCGCACACGCGTATATGATTATGCGACGTAATTGCGTCGGGGCGGGGCCAGATTGCGCGAGCGCCATCAGCCAATGAATTGACGTGATTCTATTGGGCTTCAGACAATCGGCATATTCAGAGAATATCCCACTGCGCTATCCGCAGCGTTGAGTGAACCTATTCAGAGAACATAGGTTACGTAAGTAACCAGAGACGTTATTTGACCCTTTTTTTACGATTTTATTTTTTACAGTGTACCTCCAGAACCTCTGAAATTAATACAAAGTGCTTCAAGGATCCCATAAGTTCCAGCAAGAACCGCTAAGATTGTCAATGCTCCTCCAGTAACCCCAACTCTATGAGAAAGAGCTTTGAGGCACTTAAATTGTGTTTTTAGGTTCCTTGAGTATCCGACAGGATATTTGAGGCACCTTTAGTTTTTACAGTGCAGGTACAGATAAAGCATTTGTGTATTGTGAACAAAGCAATGTGAGTAAGGACAATAATGCATGATTGCTGTGTGTGTGGATATCTTGCGTGCATTCGTGGATTGCTGTGTGTGTGTGTGTGTGTGTGTGCGTGCGTGTGTGGATCTCGGGTGCATTCGTGGATCGCTGAGTGTGTCTGTGGATCTCTTGCGTGCATCTGGGGATTGCTATGTGTGTGTCAATATTCGATGTAATATGCAAAATGACAATGCAATATGTAAAATGGCATTGCATTTTGTATTTAAATTTACATTTTACAATACAATTCTAGCAACGTTTGGTGCAAAATGAAAATGAAAATGAGATTACATAATTTACATTTGCCATTTCATACACTAGTTTTAATATGCATATTGAAATGCTTTATAAGTGGCAAAATTAAAATGAAAATGCATTACAGAAATTTACAAAAGGATTAATAGTTTGGAGTGAAGCATACATAGGCTACAATTGGTAAGTGAAGAAGTTTTATGCACTTATAGTAACTTATACGCAAGTTACCGGTACTGGTTACCGGTAGCTGCCACGATGTCTTACCTGGAGATTCAACCAGATAACAAGCCTGGAAACGACACCTCTGGCCATTTGGTTGGGTCATTGACCCAGTTTTTAATTAAATAAGGGCAATCATAACCTATTACATTTCATTTTGCAATGTACCGTTGCCGGTCGCAGGTGTCAATGACTCGCAATATGACATTTTTTGTCATTCAAATACATACGATGGTCGCGCTGCTTTCCCCCACGCCAAACACGCCCCCCAATTATGACGCGTTGCCGACTGTATAGTCAGGGTTGCCAGGTCCCAGAAATATTTCAAGCCCAATGACAACTCAAAACCCGCCCAAATGGAATGAAAACTAGTCCAATTTTATATATATATATATATATATATATATATATATATACAGTATATATATCTTTTATATATATATATATATATATATATATATATATATATATAAATTATGTAAATATATATTTACATATAAATATATGTGTGTGTGTGTGTGTATATATATATATATATATATATATATTCCCTCTATATACAGGTGAAACTTGAAAAATTAGAATATCATGAAAAGTTTCACCTTTTAATTTGAATTACTGAAATACATGAACTTTGCACGATATTCTAATTTTTCGAGTTTCACGTATGGTTGCAAATGAGAACTTGTTCTTAACAGATTAACCTGTTTAAATAAAAGTTAACCTGGTTATTTGTAAATATATATATATATATATATATATATATATATATATATATATATATATATATATATATATATATATATATGTGTGTGCTTAAAGTTTAAAGTTTTGACCTTTTGTCTCACCTAAAATCTTTATATCACACACTGAAACACAATCTCATACAATAAAGGTCAAGAACTTGTCCTCTCTGATATTTTCTGACCCTAGTAGTCACTTCCTAAATGATCAACAGTTGAAGTGCTTGAGTGACAAGCAACGTGGGCAGCCAGCTTCCTCTTTCACAGCAACATTAGTTCTTAGAAAGGAACTTTGCCTGTGTCAAATAAATGTTTTTTTTTAATGTTATTCACTCGCAGCATAAGCTACTAGATCACTGTGGTGAACTCTGATTTCACATTTGTAATATTTGCAGAACGTTTTTCTATCATCATTTGGAACACTTCGAAGGTGATGTGATGATGCTAGATTTGTGATGTTACGTGAAAAACACATGAGACGCGTCCACTCGCCCGCTCATAGCGCCCATCTATGATAGCGCCCGCCACAGTCAGTGGTTGTTGCCAAATATTCATTCCCGGGGTTCAACAACACCCACTAATAAACGGTTCCCTTTTAATTTTTTCTTTGTCTACAATTTAATTATTATTATTTTTGTGGCCGCAATACATAATAAATATAGCCCAAAAAAACGCAACCCGCAACTCCATAATTTTTCCCGCAACATTTTTTTTAAAATAGCCCAATTGTGCGGAAAACCGCTACCCTGGCAACATTGTGTATAGTGGAGCTAACTTTAAGCAGCACTTACTCAAAGTAATAACAATCATACAGACAAATTTGACTTAAATCATTTCTTAGACTACAGAGGACATAAATACAGACATAACATGCATTAATAAACAGATTTTACCTGGAAAATGGGAATGATGAGTAATAAGACACAGGACACTGTTACTTCTCTCACATCCAGTGTAATAATGGATGAGCAGGCGCAACCAAGGGGGTAATCCATCAGCAGGAAGTTGAAGCTGCCTCCGGGGGCCACCATTGTAGCGGGCTATCACTGTTAGCATCCCATTGACTCCAATTCATTTTTGCGCCGTCACTTTGACAGCGAATAACTTTATATCTGAGGGGTCCAAAGACTCCATTTGTCCATTATTTATTTCTAAAGAAACACGACAATGTATAAAAGGCTCCATTATGTTACGTTATGGCCCTGTAGAAGCCGTTCTTGTAAAAATAGGCTAAAAATTGCGTCATACCCAGATAGCAAACTGACATTGAATCAACGTGGAAACATGACATCGAAACAACGTTGATCTGACATTGTTTTGCTCATCGAATTAACGTTGAACCAACGTCAGACGCGTCATTCTTTCAAAACTAACGGAAAATCAACTTGAAATCAGTGTTGTTTGAACGTTATGAAAGCAAACCAATTTTCAATTTTCATTTAGCTTTGAAGAATGCCGCGTCTGACGTTGGTTCAACGTTAATTGGATGAGCAAAACAATGCCAGATCAACGTTGTTTCTGTCGTGTCTTTGCCTTTTTATAAAGACAGAGGACAATAAAGAAGAGTCATAGACATGAATTCAGGAACGGAACACTTGCATGTCTTTAATGCTCACATTCATATCACTTTGTTTGCCGCACATCACCACGTCATCATCACATGACTTCATTCAACACTTATGTCTTAAAGTGACAACGCGTTATACATAACACTCCTTCCCCTCCCCAAAACAGAATGTCATTTTTTTTCTTTCTTATTCACTACAAGTCAAGTCTTTTAGGTGGGCGTCTTTCCCTAGTGGGATAACGGCGTTCTGCATTTGACATGGACTCCGAAACAGATATGTTGGATCCTGAGTCTGGTTGTTTTTCCAAGTTCTGCTTCTGCGGACTTTTTTCAGGCTCGGGTGGCGCAGGTCCTTTTTCTGGTGTAAGTGGTGTATCCACAGTCACTTCTGGAACCATTGGATAGTCCGGACAAACAGTAGGTGTGACAACAGCAGACTCCACCTCAGTAGCAGATCTCAGAAAAGCTGATCCAAGTGTCTTTTCCAGGTAAGCTTATCAGATGTTAGTACAGTATATGACACTGGGCCGGTTTGAGCTATCACTGTCGCTGGTACCCACTTTGATCCTGAAGTATAGTTGGGTGCCAGAACATTTTGTCCAGGATGGAACAGTCTGCTTTTAGCCTTCATGTTTCTTCTATGAAACTGCTTCTGTTGCTGACGCGCTACCACCTCTTTGACAGTAGAAGGTCTCAGTAAGTCAAATCCAGAGCACAGTGAACGCTTCAACATCAGAGAAGCTGGAGAAACCTTTGTTGTCCCATGGCTGGTATTTCGGTAAGACAACAGGAACTCATTCAGGCGCTGCTGTAGGCTCCCTTGTCTTTGTGATGTCTTTAAGGCGTGTTTGATGGTTTGAACCATCCTCTCTGCAAGACCATTTGTGGCTGGGTGGTACGGAGCTGATTTAATGTGTTGTACCCCACATCGTTGTAAAAACACAGCAAATTCTTGCAATGTAAACTGGGGCCCATTGTCACTGACGAGCTGTTCCGGGTAGCCAAAACGGCTAAACATCTCTCCCAGTTTCACTACTGTTTTCTCGGCAGTCGTCGAGTGCATAACAACAACTTCAGGCCACTTGCTATGGGCATCCACCGCTATTAACAACATCTTCCCTTCGACTGGACCAGCAAAATCCACATGTACACGCTGCCAAGGAGTTTCTGGCCAGTCCCACGGGTGTAATGGAGCCAATTGAGGGTCATTTCTCACTTGCTGGCAGGACGGACATGACTTTGCTTTTCCTTCAATGTCCCCCTCCAGACCAGGCCACCAAAAATAACTCCGAGCTACTTCCTTCATTCGCACAATACCACAATGGCCCACATGGAGCTGCTGGAGGACTGATTTTCTCAACGAGGGTGGAATGATGACTCTTTGTCCCCAGAGAAGACATCCTGAATGAAATTACAGTTCATTCTTCCTAGACAGGTACGGCTTCAAATTGATGGTGTCCTTAGGCACGTGTCCTTCTGTGTGTGGCCCAAGAATAGTGGTTAAAGGCCGGTGATCAGTTAGCAGTATAAACTGCCTGCCATACAGATACTGGTGAACTTTCCGAACACCAAAAATGATTCCCAAAGCCTCTCGCTCAATTTGCGCATATTTGCTCTCTGCTTTGTTCAGCGTGCGTGAGGCAAATGCTATTGGCCTTTCCTCTCCTGAAGGCATGATGTGGGAAATCACAGCTCCCACCCCATACAGTGATGCATCACAGGCTAACTGCAGGGGAAGCTTTGGATTAAAATGGGTTAGCACACCGGACTTCACCAGAGCTTTCTTAGCTTCTTGAAAAGTGGTCTCACACTGCTGTGTCCATTTCCACGACTGGTTACGACACAGAAGTTGGTGCAATGGTTTCAACAATGTGGCCAATCCATTGACGAATCTCCCATAGTAATTTTGAAGGCCTATGAACGAGCGGAGCTGACTGGTGTTCTGTGGTGCTGGAGCCTCTAGTACGGCTCTTACTTTTGAAGGTGCCTTGTGCAGTCCATCAGCATCAATCACATGACCCAGATATTCAACTGACTGCTTGAAAAACTCACATTTGTCTTTTCTCACTCTTAAACCATATTCTTTTAGGCGCTGGAGTATACCATCCAGATTACTCAGATGTTCCGCTTCGGTTTTTCCTGTTACCAAGTAGCACTGCACCCCCGACAGGCCACTTAACACCTGGTCCATGGCCCTCTGGAAAAGCGAAGGGGCCGATGTGATGCCAAAAGGAAGACGCTGGTATCTGAAAAGCCCCTTGTGTAACAATTGCCAGTAACTCCCTAGAGTTCTCATCGACTTTCATTTGTAGGTAGGCTTGACTCAAATCAAGTCTGCTGAACCGCTTTCCCCCTGCCAAGCCAGCAAACAGATCATCAATGAGAGGAAGTGGATACTGGTCAGATGACAGTATAGGGTTTACTGTGATTTTAAAATCACCACAAATCCCAATGGAACCATCCTTTTTAAGCACGGGTAATATAGGCGTTGCCCACTCACTGTTACTCACTGGTACAATGACCCCACTGGTTACCAGGTCTTCCAGAGCGGTCTCGACTTTTGATCTTATAGCATAGGGCACAGGACGGGCTTTACAACACTTGGCCTTACCATCAGGCTTAATGTCGAGCTTGGCTGTAATGTCTTTCATCGTGCCCAGTTCATCCTTGAAAATATCAGTATGTTTTCCTAGAACATCCCTGAGCTCTGTGTTTTCCCTTGACACCATCCGCACCGTCAGCCAGTCCAATTTAATTTTTTCCATCCATTCTCGTCCAAGCAACGCTGGGTATTTCCCTTTTACCACATACAGAGGCAGCGTTGCTGATTGACCATTTAATTCCACTTCCACATCCATTACTCCTTTTACAGTCACAGGCTCCCCCGTATACGTTTTCAACACAATCTTGGATGGCTTTAAGTAGACATGTTTTAGGGTTTTGTGGTACACAGCATCTCATACGATAGAAACAGCTGCACCAGTGTCTATCTCCATACGCACTGGCTCTTCCTCAATGATAGGCGACATCCAATAGCCTTTGGAGTCTCCTTCTATCGCTAGAATGTTCAAAGGAACTTCCTCCGAGGAGGAATCAGTGTCTTCTGTGTACTTGCAATTTGACTGCATTGTATACACATTCTTCTTATTCTTTGATGTGCCAGGCATTTTTCTGAATTTTTGTGTCGCAGCATTTTGTTTTCCTCTGCAAACACGTTCTATGTGGCCTTTTTTCCACAACTGTGACACACCAACTCTTTAATCCAACACTCAGATGCAAGATGTCCAACTTTGCCACATCTAAAACATGTTACATTTGTAGGTGCTTTGCCAGGGGACTTCTGGAATGTGCTCATGTCAGCAGACAATTTATAAACTTTATCTGAGCCACTGAAATGCTGTGCTGCTTTAGCAGCAAGTTCCATGCCTACACTTATTTCAGTGGCTTTCTGCAACGTGAGATTACTTTCACTTAACAGCCTTTTTTGAATGGCTTCGCTTCTTAATCCACAAACGAGCCTGTCCCTGAGAGTATCATTCAAAACATCGCCGAATTCACAGTGTTCAGAAAGTTTCTTCAGTGCAGCCACAAACATAGTAACAGTTTCTCCCTCTTCCTGATTTCTACCGAAATCATTCCGCTATCACCAGCGGTTTATGCCGAGTTCAGACTGCATGATTTTCAAAGTAGTCGGGTCGCTGTTCTTTTTACACTGCATGACTATCTTGGCCAGAATTCAGTCACTGCTGTGTTCACACTGGACGATTGATCGGTGACAGAAGGTTTCACACTGCATGACTTTACAATAGGAAAAATCGGCGACAGACTCTGTTTAGCACGCTGCGCGCAAACTACGTTTCACAACAAACACACGTGAAATGTGAAAAGGAAACAACGCGACACCACACGTGCAAGACCGGAGTTCTCACGTGAGACTTTTTTTCGACCCGGTTGTGGTACAGCTGGTGAAACGTCAAAGAGACACGAGTGCTCCTGCCAAATTAATTTTTCTTCCAATTATTGCGTCCAAATAGACCGAGAAGAAGCTTTTTTTCTAAAAACAATGCCATATCATGTTGATATGTGATCTATAATTCCTCCCCGAACTCCCTGCTGCTCTGTATCTTGCTCTCTCACTGGCTGCCGGTGATCGCCGATGTAGTTTTCAGTCAAAACATTTTCACACAGCAGGATTTTGAATCGCCAACAGGTCCAGATATTTAGCATGCCAAATATCTCACGGGCGTCGGCGACTCGTCTGTGATTCTCTCAGTTCGCGTCTTTGCTCATTCACACTGCGTGATTGTCACTCGCGTGAACGAGCGCCGATTTGCCTGTGATTGTGGGCATTTGTCGGCGAGCCAAAATCGTGGCTAAAATCATGCAGTCTGAACTCGGCATTAGGTGAAAAATGTGTGCTCAACACAGCCACAATCTCAGCATAAGTGCTCTCACCTGGTTTCCTAGGCTGTGCGAGACTCCGTAGCAAAGTGAAAGTCTTTGCGTCCATCACACCGAGGAACGTCGGCACAATCTTCTCACCCTCAATGGCATTTGCTTGCAGGAAGTATTCAAATCGCTCCGTGTATGAGCTCCATTGTTCCACATTTTCGTCAAACTGTCCGATATTTCCAATAATGCCAGCCATAGCGTCTTTCGAGCTCTCCGTCTTTCAGGCGTCCCAGTCAGCTGTTTTCTGCACTCCACTATATTTATATGCGGCAATTCAAACACGCAGAGGTTCTTTCAAAACATCCTCGTCACCACTTTGTCGTGTCTTTGCCTTTTTATAAAGACAGAGGACAATAAAGAAGAGTCATAGACATGAATTCAGGAACGGAACAGCATGTCTTTAATGCTCACATTCATATCACTTTGTTTGCCGCACATCACCACGTCATCATCACATGACTTCATTCAACACTTATGTCTTAAAGTGACAACGCTTTATACATAACAGTTTCGATGTCATGAGAGACGTCATTTCCACGTTGATTCAATGTCAGTTTGCTGTCTGGGTAACCACTCAACTGTCCGTTGCACAGTAGAGACGTTACAGTAGGCAGGAGGAGAAGCTCGCACAGCCCCGCAGGTGATCTTTTACTGTCTAAAGTCACCCCATGGCATAAATAGAAGCAAAATGACAAAATAATTAACCAGAATACTTACCAAAAGTTGCTCCAGGTCGCGCTTCGCTGTCTCTGTGCATGTTTAAAATTTGTCTTGGCACAGCTACTAAAAGGTTTACAGCTGTCAGTCAGTTTGCTCACATGACATCTATGTCGTCAAGCTCAGTTTGAGCCTGCGCAGAATGCTTGGCTATCAGGAAGTGAGTGCCCATGTTGAGCTTCAACTCTCTCCGTTGAAATCAACGGGGTCGCTGTGTCCATTTCTTTTACTGTCTATGGGCACAACACGCTTCCCGTGTGATACATCAGGCATAATCAACTGATTCCCGATCAACAGGCTAACTCTTAAACAACTTTGAATGGTAACCACATGAAAACAAGGTGCAAAAATAAATAGAGTAACTATTAAATAATATCATTTTTGGCACGTTTTTGTGCTAATGCATCATCTTATGACTCAAATTGAAGACCAAAGTAAATTGAAGACCAAAGTAATCGCTAATAGATCATTGAGGAAATCACAGCGCTATTAATCTTACCAATATTCCATATGGGCATGAATTATGATGTGTTCTTCACCCTTTTTTTAAATATTTATCTGAATTAAAGCAAATTGCTTATTTTCCTCTTTTTAACATACAGAATTACATATAATGAACTTTTCTGACTGTACATTCTCATAACCATTACATATACACGTTTGTTTAACACAGTAGCATCTGACTGGCTACTAATGTTATACTCAAACAGCGTGGCATTAGTTTACGTTCTTGATCAAATCGAAAATAACGTCATAAAGCATACATGAAAAATACGTTTAAAACATTAGTACTTATAAAAAATTCAGGTCCATATAATGTTTTTACGCATTTCTCGTGGACACAAAATAACATAACTAGTAGCCTAGTGGCTATAAAGCCAGTGCTGGCATTTGAAAAAAACAAAACACAAGGCTACGTCTGGAATTATACATGCAAATACATTTAAAATGATTAAGTCTTAGCCTACAGGTTGTGGCCCAACAACTGCTGCCTCGTGTTTTAAAGTAGAAGTGGAACTGCTTCATGTTTTAGTAAGTTTCTTGTTGAATCTGGCATTGAATTCGTGGAGATTCTGGAAGCTGTCTTTTGGTAAAATGTGCAGCACAGAGAGCTAAATTATGATTACCATTTTCAGGAACATAATCAAACATAAATTGTATCCATTGTTGACGAAGTACAGCGACCGTGGGAAGCTCGAACACAGAAGACGTGAACACACACTCAACTAGCCACAGAAATATGATCATTCCCTTTTTTGCATTTTCCGGAGGGAGGGTTGATGTAAATGTGTAGTGACATCTAAAACCCAGCTGTAGTCCCAATCGATTCGTTTTTGTAGGCATTAAACTTCCTGATTTTTAAAAGACGATATCTCTGCTTACACTGAACTTTCAGCGCTGCAACTTTACAGAGACTGTTCATGCACCAACAGCAACATTACACACTACTTAAAATGAAAAAAGTTAAATCGCAATCAACCCCCCCTTTAAAACTCCGAAACTTCAGTAGAGAACCATTCTTTGTGTAACCTTTGGCTTTTAAAATTGTCTGAAGCTTTCTCCAATGGTCAATGAAGGACGCTATATTTATCCTACTTAGAGTCCGGCGTTCTTCACATTTCTTTTTAAAGTCCCCGTGAACCGGAAGTTGCAAACGATTTTTCTCCTGTGCTGTGACGTATTTCCAAGTGAAACGGAATATTGAACAGAGGGCGGGGTTTTACTCTAGCGCTCCTCCGCTCCATCTCTCGCTCATAGCAAACTAACGGTTTGAGGGGAGTGGTTAAGCGTTTCCCCACCCAAACTGTGAAACCTACGTCATCAACCGTTCCAGACCGGAAGTAACTTTTCAGATTTTGATTAAAGATTACCAAGGTAAAACATTTTTTAAATATATATTTACTTGCACGGATTAATTGTTCACCACAAGACTAGTAATATGCGCTAACAAAGTAAATAGGTTCAATTTTGATTTCACGGGGACTTTAAAAGCGGAGACAGACTGCAGTGAGACAGAGCTCCTTAGAACGCGCTTCGTGGAGTTCCGTGGTCCTTGTCTCCTGCCCCAGACATGTTGCTAAGATCAATAATGTTGATGTTTTGATCTTTTAGTGAGTTTTCCTAGTGGGGAATACGGTGTGTTTTAGAGGACACTTTTTCTCTTGAGTTGATTGTCGTAAGTTTATTTCCTTGTTACTGATTTGTATTTACTTGTTTTCGTTTATTTTGTTTTTGATTTATGTCCTTAAACTAATGTTTGAATGTTTCTTTAGAAAGTCGTAGGGAGGAGGTTGCCATTCTTTTTTTTATTAAACATTTTCTCTTGGTTATTGACTAGTTAGGGAGTAAGGGAAGTTTGTTGTATTTTCTTTGGGGATTTTCATTTGTTAGGTAATTTATATTTAAGTCGGCGTTAGTTAGAATTCATTTTGGTTTGTTATTTTGGCTTGAACCCCTCCTGAAGATTCACGCTTTCAGCTTTCTTTATTTCTGCGTAAATAAAAAAGCTTATTCTTTTGACACTATATTCTGGTGTGGTACTTTGGGACAGGAGAGGGGATATTTATATTGTTTTATTTGTTATTGGCGTTCCTAACCCTGGACTAGGAGGTCGTAACAGTTCACTTTAGTGAAATTACTAAAACTGAAAGACAGAAATGACAGAAGACGTCGGAGGAGATGGTACGTGTGGAAATCATAGACAGTGGTGGAAATGCGTGAGAAGGTACGTGCGGAAATGCGTAGGAGGAAATGCGATGCTACCAAGCCGACCAATCACCGATCTTGCGGTCCGCGTCGTCGCGACGTGTAGTTACATTTTTGAAGAGGTGCGCGTCAGGCGACGGCGAAGGGTACGCGGTATGGGACGCGTCTGTGCGTATGCTACGCCGTCCCTACTGCGCGTACCCTACGCAGAAGTATAAATTGGCCTTAAAGGCCTCATTATGCTTCTGCGTCAACTCCACGGCGTAGCTACGTCGTCACTACTACGACGTCGTGGCCGTTATATGCTTCTGCGTGAGGTTGTGGTGCTTCGCGGTGCATTTCGCCGCCCGAACGCTAGGGGGGTTCGCGAATCTCTTTGGTTCCGTGCGCCGTGAGCGAAAGAGAGAGAATGTTGTTGCAGCTGCCAGCTGGAGCTAATCGACGTTGAATAACAAGACGACACAAAACTTTATCCCCACAGAATCCGTTTCAGGGACCGTTTCACCCATAGACAGTAAAAGAAAGGTTCCACCCGAGCTGCCATAACGATACCTGTTCGGAATGACTTGAAGGATTTTTTTCAGTCTCCACATGGAACTGTGCTATGGCAGGATAATGTGTCCCGTGGCAGACTTGGTTAGTACTGTACTATCAATGATGTAACCGTGAACATTGTATTGAAAATAAACAACAAACTGTGTTTCAAAACAAACGTTGATTTATTGATTGATTGAAATTTATTGCGAGAAAGAAAGAAAAGAATATAGACATATATATTAACAATGAAATAAAAAAAACAGTTTATTTTTAGTTTAATTCTTTATTTACTTTCTTTAAGAGTGTTATAATTATCAGAACAAGGGGTGCAAATGTTAAAAATAGCGCTATCCACAAGTTTCCTACGCCCCATGAGGCCTTGCGTCAAAAGTGGGCGCGACTTCCGGGTTGGAAGTAAACAAAGCGCTACTTGACATGCTTGACACTTGTTCATTCAACAGTTGACAGTCATTCAAGTTATAGCGATCCAAACTAGCTAACGATGTGGGAACACAACCTCAACGAAATTAAAAAGGGTGAAATAACAGTACCTTTACCCTCCGCAGTAGCTGATTGGGAGTATTATAATAACATTATTAATTATCAATACTCATCAAGGCATGGTGACAGACAGTTGTGTGAGCTGACAAACAATTAAAATAAAAAATACACACTTAGTCATTGTGCTTTGTAGTTTATTCAAAATTATAAATGAATGTGCTACTTGCATACATTAACTGGCACATTTGGTATTCTGTCAACTCCTGAGTTTAGGTGTAACATCAGTAGCGAACAGCCAAACATATCCTGAGAGAGTTTATAGAATATTAAGAATTTAAACAAATGTACACAGGAAGATTCGTCGTCTTTTTGGGAGGTGATGGAAACTACAGTCGTTGGCAGGATCAAAGACGGGCTCTGGCAGGAACACTCTGATATCGTTTTCAGCTTATGTTCAAAGCAATCACGTTTAAGCCACTGAACTAGTTTAGTCCGGTTATACATACAACCGCGAACAGCACATGTTGTCCCTGAGCTCCGTAACGACATCTCTCATAAAGATTTGCGTCTTTAAATAGTAAAATAATTCTCCGAAAAACAGCTAGCCTCTTCGCTAACTAACACACAAAATACCATTGGAATGCTACTTCCGCCGCGTCACCGGAAGTTTCACCCACTTTATTTTTTACAGGAGCGCCCCTCGGAAACTTGTGGATAACAGGAGGGGGAAATCGGAAAAGCTACACTCCTGAAATTATGTATAATCCGACCAATCAAAGCCCTTGCTGTCTGCGTCGCCTCGACGCGTAGTTACAAATTTTTGGAGGTGCACGTCGAGCTACGGCGGAGGGGTCGGAGAGGGGTTCGCGTCGACGGATAGGTGTCTGCGGGGGTACGCCGTCGATTCGACACAGAAGCATAAAACAGGCTTAAGTCTCAATGAAAGCAGACGTGTTGAAACGCAGCCGGCAATTCTGCAAAGTATTAATACTCCTAAAAATACACATCTTATTAAATTTAACGATTTAAGATAAACAACCAAACTCAATCGTTCACTCACATCAGGTGGTCAAAGCTAAGTAAGGGTTTGACCTGAAATCACAACTCCTTTAGTTTACTACGCGTACACCCTTATACATTTAAAAGCAATCATAGAAATATACATTGCCGGTACGGTACGGCTCACTTAATGGGTGATTATGATGCACTTAAATCTCAATGAAAGCAACCTTGTTGTAACACAATCAGCAACTCAGCAAAGTATTAATGCTCCTAAAAAGATACACATTTTATTACGTTTAACGATTTAAAATAAACAAACACCCTCAATCGTTCACTCACATCAGGTACGTGGCCAAAGCCCAATAGACATAACACACCTACCATGTTCTCAGAACAATCGTTGGTGCAGGAAAGACCTTTATCAATGGATCAAATCTTTCCAAGCGCCAGCAACGGAAGAAACACAACTCGCTCCTTGAGCGTAAAACGAGGGCCAGACAAACCCCTTTCCTTACCGCCCGGGAGACTTAAAGCAGCCTACTCATTACGTCATCTGCCCATTTAAAGGGATAGTCTACTCATTCCGGTTACATTTTTAAGGAAGGAGGGGTTTCTTTATTGTTTATTGTACATTTATTTGCATGTCTGTTTGGTTTGCGCTGCGCTGTTTAAATTGGATAGTGCAGCGCTGGTGAGGATGTTCGCGCCGCGCTGACCATTGAGTGTCACTAGGAAACACACCGTGCGGCTCGGACCATTGAACTGCGCAGATGACATGTCAGTGCGGCACGAGCTCTGTAAAGCCCTGCTGTCTCGTCCCACTTTTGGTTTGTTTGGCTTCCCATATCTCTGCCGTGCACGCGCCGCGTGCTATGTATGTTATGCGCGCAGTATCTCGCTCTAGATTCCGGGAGATTTTAACTCATTTGCGGGCATCAGGGAGATGCTATCAATATGTGGGAGACTCTTGGAACTTCCGGGAGACTTGGGATGTCTGCAAATGTCTCCTTCAGCGTTCATTTGAACAGGCCTCAACTATAACCTCTGCAGCAGATATAAATATCCAAACTAGTGAAACAATATTTATTAGCAAGGTAACTTAGATCAGCAGTTCAAGACATTCAATCTGTAAGCACCAGTGATGCGCGGGTTGATCCAAAACAGGGGTTCTCAACTCCAGTGCTCGCGACCCACTGCTCTGCATAGCTTGCAGTAAAGAAATAAGAACTAAGCTATTTTAATTTGATTTTTTTTTTACAGCTTTCAAAAAGGTTTTAAGTTAGCAGAGTTATCCTAAAGTTAAGTTTTAAGTTTTTAAACTTAAACTTAACTTTTTAAATTGTTGTTGTTGAGATAGGTTGTTGTTGAGATAGGTTTCTTCTGTATTACCCTTTTCCTATCTGTAGTTAAAGTAAGATTATGTAGTCAGGGAATTTTACACCGTAATTTGTCCTAAACCAGGTCCTAACTGAAATTGCCATGCCAAACAGATACGATATTTCTGTAATACACCCCATGGTCTTTCATTTATAAGGATCATTTTTCTCCCCATTATTAGGTTATCTGGAATAATAAAGATACTTTAAAGCACAAATCTCTCTTTTATAAGAATTGGTTTAACTTGTTGGTCAATTATATAATGAAGGACAGCTTCTCTCATATTAAAAATTTCTCATGTTTTAGTTTCTCCATGGCCCGGTTGCACAGACAAATACCACCACACAACCCTTTTTCTAATTAGCTACTCTGTGATTCTTCTTACATTATCATGCTATCTGGCTTTGCTCATTGCTGATCATCATAGTGATTTAAATAGCAGGAAGGAAAAGGCAGACTACAGCCCTGTTAAGCTTTCCTGTGTATGTTTTTTTCCCCAGTTTATGGACAGCCTGCAGTTCTGACCTGTAGCTTTCTCACGTTTAACCAACCTTAAAAATAAGTAAGTGTTGCCTTTCTCAGTTTCTCTTTGTTTTTTTGATAAGCCACTGGGTTTAGGTAGATGTTTATGACAACATCAATGTACCATGGCAAATATAGCTATTTTTTTTAGGATATCACAATTTGTGTTTCTTGTTAATTTTTCATTTCGTATTTCTTTTATGGGTTTGTGCTTTTGATCTATCTGTGCTGAAAATAATTGTATGTTATGTATATATTTGGCAAGCATATATCTATCAACTTTATTTTTAGCTTGTTGTTCATGTTGTCTCTCCCCAGTCTTGTGCACATACGCCAACTGATACAATGGGGCATTTGCGGTTTCCTGCATTTCATCTGGTGATCTTGTACACTGTAAGGTCTCCATTGAAAATATCCTCATTACTTTAAACTGTTTAACTTGGAGAACTCATCAAACTTTATGAAGCATAAGACTTTGATTTTATTTCTCTCCAAACTTCTTTTGCTTTCAGACTGTTGTGCAGATAACTGAAGAGCTGATACACGTGAGCATGTTTCCTGAAGCTGCAGATTACTCATTTTACAGTTGTCGGAAAGAGATGCTGCATATGGTCACAAAAGCTGGAGGTTTGCTGCAGACAGAGCTTAACAATAATACAGCTTTTATGGAAATGTGGAAAGGTAGCACAACATGTGAGGCCATTCCAAATGGTACAACGGAGCACACGACTGCCCTGGAGAGATATGTTAAAGCTGATCCGGAATTTCATAAAACATTTAAAAAGTTGGTTCACACCAAAAGCAGGGTCAATTCAACTTACCAAGATATGTTTCCTTTCAAATCTCTTTTCTTCCTGCTCACAGATGCCATGCAACTCTTGAAAAGCAATTGTAAAACAGTGTACTCTGCTGCAGAGGAGAAATATAACTTCAACACAGGGGACAAAGTACGTTTTGAGAGTTTTTTTCCAGCAAACCTGGAATATAGTGCTGCAACTGAAGAAGCAGCAACTTTTGATACCATTGGGACTGTTTTCAATATCAATTCCTGTTCTGTGATCAACCTTGATGAAGTGTGTAGGCTTACATCAGAGGATATAGAACTTCTAATATCACCCACTGAAGTTTTCACAGTTGAGGATATCAAGACTGTTAGTACTAATGATGACGATTTTATAGAGATCCGCTTAATGCATTCAGATATGTACAGCTCCTCCAACTGCAGTAGCCTTATCAGGTAAGAGAGAGAGAGAGAGAGCAGTTAAAGGATTAGTTCACTTCAGAATTCAAATTTCCTGATAATTTACTCATGTCCACATCATCCAAGATGTTCGTAACTTCCTCGCTTCAGTTGAAAAGAAATTAAGAAATTAAGGAAAACATTCCAGGATTGTTCTTCAATGCAGCTTTAAAGGGCTCTACACGATCCCAGCCAAGGAATTAGGGTCTTAAGGGAAACATTTTCCTCCAAACTTCAAAATCGTCTGACCGACACCGTCGTTTTACCTTATTATTTAATTAATTATTTATTTATTTTTGCAAATGACATTTGCTTGTTGTAACTCTTAAAAAATAAACTTTATTTCTGATCTTTTTCAACATCGAATCTAATACTACATATATTTAACTATTCAAAATGTGTATTGGTCAATCTCGGGCAACTTTATTTATTTTTTTTACAAGGTTTAAGCAGAATATGGACGCATGTTTTCTCAACCCTGTTACCGAAAATCATGCATCATTTAAAAAGCAAGTTTAGAAGCATGTCAATTAATTCCGTTGTTTTTCCCACAAGAAACTGTTTATTTTAAAGAAATTGTTGGTTATATGTTTAAAACATTTATATTTGTATAACATTTAAATTATATAACATATATATTAAAGCAAGGTGTAATTTGATAGAAAAAACACAAAGGCATTTTTTCATTTTAAAGATGACCAAAGCCTCAAGCTTATAATTTTTTTTAGAATTAATTCATTAAATAATTGTACACAGTAAATTCCCCGGTGTTAAATTTAACACCGCTCGGTGTTTATATGGGAACCACCAGCAGGGTGTTAAAAGTAACACTGATACAGTGTTAAAGTTAATGAGATAATTAAGTGAATAATTGAGTGATGATTGAGCATTATTGAAGACACCTGATGTTAACAAGCAGAATCACTGAAGGACAAAATCACAAATTGTAAGCCACCGTTATGGAGATCAGTGTTTGCTTTAGTTGGGCTCTTGACACTTATACTTTCCCTTTAACTTTGTTTGTCTGCTTTTATTAATTTATAACAGTCAAATGAACAAAGAAAACTGTGATCTGATATTGTTGGTTATGTTTTGACATAATCATGCTGTGATCTGAAAAATCTAACTTTTCAGATGAATTGGCTTAACTTGTTAGTAACAGTTTATTGATCGTGCAGCATATCCGTATTTTTCTTTTAACCAAAAATATTTAATAACAACTATTCTGATCAAATCACTTTCAACTTTATTTAGAAACACAGACATAAATAGTCAGCCTGTGTATCTCAACCATGGTGACATTAATAATCCTTGTTTCCACCAATCACAACTCATTAATGGCTCCCATCATGCATTGCGGTATGAATAAATTATGATCTGAATTGTCTATGTAATTTACTTTTCCTAATTGAATATTCTGCTCGTCACCATTGTTGAGAAGCATTGACTAAATTTTGAGGTTTATGTGTGCCTATAAGAAGTTTTTTTTTTAACAACTAAAAAATAAAGTAGAAATCCTTTATATTATATCTGACATTCTGTATATTTATGTAGAATCTCAGTTATGTTGTGACCTACAAAATTAACCATGAACATATATTTCAAATGAATGTCATAATATGACCAACACCATCATATAAATTGTCTCTTTGTTCATCTGGCAGGTATAACTCAGATGCAACAGCCAATTAAAATGTAAAGTTAGTAATAAAAGGGTCAAGAGCCCAACTAAAGCAAACACTCACCTCCATAACGGTGACCTGAAAGTTAGGTTTTCTCCTTATAATTCTGCTTTAGGTGTCTTCAATAATGCTCAATCATCACTCAATTAATCACTTAATTATCTCATTAACTCTAACACTGCCTCAGTGTTACTTTTAACACCCTGCTGGTGGTTCCCATATAAACACCGAGCGGTGTTAATTTAACACCAGGGAATTTACTGTGTATATATTATGGGCCAAACAAAACTGATAAAAATAGTGCTTTAATTTAATTTTTTTTAGAATAAGAAAAAAATAGTAACAGGACTGAAAGTAACAGGATTTAAAAGTAACAGGAACAGGAGATTTTAAGCAAAAAGTTTTCAAATATATGGCATGTGGCCACATAGCATTGATGATAATAGCGTGAGGACACTGAACCATTTCAAGTGCCTTACCAAAAGTTAATATTTTTAAAATAAAAAAATTAAATCTAAGAAAAAGTTTAGGTAACAGGACTGTATGTTGAGATTGACCTTCTCATTCATAGTTACAATTTCATCAAATATACAGAAATAAAAATGAGAGGAGTGACTTATAGTCACCCCATTGCCTTCAGAAGATCCATGCAACTTACTGTTGAAAATGTGTCTAGTGGAATATTCCACGTTTTTCAGAGGGGGGATGTAATAGTCTAACAGGACTGAGTGAAAACCTGGTGTTCTGTGTCGTTTTTATTTATGTTTTTAATTATGCGTTTTAAATTTGTAGTTAGCTTAATGTGCATGACATTTTGCTTAATAATAAAATGTATTTTAGAGTTAATTTTCATGCAATTTTAAACATAATGTCCTGGGAAAAGAAAGGTCCTTTCGGTGGAATGGTTCAAATGGCATTTGACTTTGACTCTATGCACGTTCGCATTGTAAACACTAGGTCCATACTTCTACCTATGTCAGCAGTGACCTTTCAACGTTATTACGTAATGCGTGGATGAGCAGGATGAGCATTTGTGGTTAAAAAGTATAGACATTTTTTTTTTAAATGACCGATTGTTTTTGCTAGATAAGAACCTTATTCCTCGGCTGGGATCGTGTAGAGCCCTTTGAAGGTGCATTGAAACTGCAATTTGGACCTTCAAACCGTTGTACCACATTAAAGTCCACAATATGGAGAAAAATCCTGGAATGTTTTCCTCAAAAACCTTAGTTCCCTTTCGTAGTCACTCCGAGTTACGTCGGATGACTCACCTCTTCGAGACGAGCGAACTCTCTGGTGTTGGTGTGATGGCGGTATCCAGCGAGTTTCACATTGCCTGCGATCTGAGCAGTGGTCTGCCAGTGTGTGTGTGTCTCTCCCCCTGGTCGCTTAAACATCCGCAGAGTTTTCTCCTCTCACTAAAAGAGTGTGCATGCGGCACGTCTTTTTAAAGACGCGTCTTTTTAAAGACGATCTGCCCGTCGATTTCTGAGTGCGTTATTCTGATAGATTCAGCTGATGGGCGCCAGCGCTGTTTGACGTGTTTGGGCTTTGATCACGCTCAGACAGCGCTCGTGGGTGTGTCACGTTCTCTCAGTGGGAACGTGACCTTTGCAATGTATAACGGTCGAGACTCAATGAGAGTGAGCTCATTGACTCCCCTTATCCACAACCTGAACTATTTTCTCCACGTGAGATAATACTTCGACTGGTGGCCAGGGTGATCTAAGATCTCAGGTCTGAAACTAAACCGACGAAAATTCCTTGGTCCACACCCCGTCTTTCACGTTGCAACCCACGTGGTCCCGAGTGAGTTTGCGGCTGCCGAAAAAAAAAAATTAAATAAAAGGGCCCGCGTTCTCATTTGGTCCCCCAGTTGATGAAATCATATCGCCACATCACAAGGTGAGCTGGAGTTCTCTGGAGTTGGCTCGTCTGTGCTGCTGTCCTCGGATGTGCTAGCATAGTGAGTTAGATTCAGAGTTCACAGCTATGCTTCCCGGGCTGCCACGAGTGTTGGGTTTGTGTGGAAAATTCTGCCATTTCCAGAGCACTTTAGGCTGATGACTGGTTTTTGGGGGTGGCGAACCCAAATCCTTTCTACCCAGATGTGCATGAAGAGGCCATGAGATCGTGGAAGTCTCCTTTGACTTTCACGACTGCTCAGCGGCCTCTTCCGCCTTCTCTGCCCTTGTAGAGGCCGCAGTCTAGAGTACACTGGGGTTCCCCCCTGTGGAGTGTTCTGCGACAACACTTACGTGTCCCCACAGCGCCTCCACCCGGCGTGGCAACCCTAAGCAATGCCGTAGGTTCTTGTCTACTCCAGTGGCGGGGACCTATAGAGCTGCGGGGCAGGCTGCCACCTCATTGTGTGTTATTGCCAACCTTTGGGTGTGCAGTGACATGCACGAGGGTAGGGCTGATTCAGGGTTCATCCTTGAGCTGCCTGCCATCACCGACTTTGCTCTACGAGCGCGAAGGTGACCGCATGCTCCCTGAGTCAGGTGATGTCCACAGGCATGGTCAGACATTTCTGGCTTAACCTGGTTGATGTGCGCAAGGCTGAGGGAACCATTTTCCTCAACTGCCCCATATCCCAGGCTGGCCTTTTCGGCAGCGCGGTAGAGATTTCTGCCCAACAGTTCTTGGCCGCCCAGAAGTGTACTGCGGCTTTTGTCTGACCCTGCGGCTTTCTGCTGGCCGCCGGCTCAGACGCCTCAGTCCACTTGCCACCGAATGCGCCCTCCTGCGACTTCCGCCCCCTCCCGTCCGGCCCCAGCAGCGGCGGGCCGTGCCGTGGAGGTGGTCGCAGGGAGGCGCCCCTGCCCATACCAGCCCCGCTGCGGCACTCCCGTTTCGGGCAGCTCAGATATGGCTTGCAGTTCTTTCAGGGAGTGGTCACAGGCCCACTCCTTCCCCTGGTGGAGGGCTGGGGGAGAATCTTTTCTTCAAAGAGCTGCATTCCATCTCTGAGCACACAGAGCAGGATGGCTGTGTGCAACGCCCCCGTGCCTCACCACTCTCGTCCTCCTCTGTCTCTGAGGCGCGGATGGCAATGCGTGTCGTCTCCGGACCACGCCACTCTCATCCCCCTCTATCGCCAGACCCCTGGCAGAGCAGACCCCCGTGGAACGCTGGACCTTCCCTGGTCTCCTCTGTCGGGGCGCGGAAGCTGATCGTGCACTCGCGCAGGGTTGCTATGCCACCCTCACCTGTGCTGGTCTCCGGGGGGACGCCTGTGGCTCGGATGTTTCCACTAGTGGGTCACCCGAACTATCAGGCTCGGCTATGCGATCCAGTTCGCACGGTCTCCTCCCCGTTTCTGGGGAGTCCGTTTTACGATGGTCGGTGGCAATGCCCCGATCATGAGAGCGGAGGTTGCCACCCTGCTGGCGAAGGGTGCAATCGAGACTGTCCCTCCAGCCGAGATGAGGTCAGGGTTCTACAGCCCCTACTTCATTGTCCCCAAGAAGACCGGTGGGTTACGACCGATCCTCGATCCATGTGTTTTGAACCACACTCTTCACCGACTGCCGTTCAAGATGCTCACGGTCAAACGCATTTTCGAATGTGCTCGGCCCCAGGATTGGTTTGCAGCGATAGACCTGAAGGACGTGTACTTTCATGTCTCCATTTTACCTTGACACAGACCGTTTCTCGGTTTGCTTTCGAGGGACAGGCATATCAGTACGCGGATCTCCCATTCGGGTTGGCTCTGTCTCCTTGCATCTTTGTGAAGGTCGTCGAGGCAGCCCTTGTTCCCCTTTGTGAACACGGGGTTCGCGTTCTGAACTATCTCGACAATTGGCTGATCTTAGCACACTCTCGAGATCAGGTCTGCGAACACAGAGACCTTGTGCTCCGGCACTTAGTCCGTCTGAGCATGTTGTTGTCTCCACAGATGTCTCTGCCATGGGTTGGGGTGCCATGTGCAATGGACATGCAGCCGTGGTTTCCTGGACAGGACCCCAACGCCTTATGCATGTCGATTGCCTCGGGTTGCTGTCAGTACGCCTTGCCCTGCACCGCTTCCATGCGTGGCTCGGGGGTCAACACGTACTAGTCCGTTCAGACAATACCGCAGGGTGTTCTACGCTCGCGCCGGATGTCGCAACTCGCACGCCACCTCCTCTTATGGAGTCAGAAGTACCTGAGGTCCTTCGTGCTATTTACATTCCAGGAGAGCGGAACCTGGCAGCCGACGAGCTGTCAAGGATCCGTCCAATCTCTGGCAAATGGCGACTCCATCCCCAGTCGGTCCAGTTGATACGCGACCAGTTCGGGGATGCACAGATAGATCTGTTCGCCTCCCATGACTCATCCCACACTCAAAAAAATGATGTGTTGGCTTTACTTAACTTTTTTTGTAAACAGGTTCCACCGGTTCCACATAACTTTGTTTTGTTAAACAAACAGAATTTGTTCATGTAACTTCAACATCATGGAAGACATTTTAAGCCATCCAATAAAACTCTGAGCTGAGGGTTAAATGAACACTGAAGCTGTGTTAAAGTTAATGAGACAATTAAGTGAATAATTGAGTGATGATTGAGCAGTATTGAAGACACCTGATGATCACAAGCAGAATCACTGAAGGAGAAAATCACAAATTGTAAGTCACTGTTATGGAGATCAGTGTCTGCTTTAGTTGGGCTCTTGATCCTTATACTTTTACTTTGAACTTTGTTTCGCTGCTGTTATTGATTTATAACAGTCAAATGTACAAAGAAAACTGTGATCCGATAGTGTTGGTTATGTTTTGACATAATCAAGCTGTGATCGTAAAATTCCAAAAATTCGTAATTCTGATGGTTAGGATTAACTTGCTAGCAACAGTTTAGTGATTATACAGCATATTTGTAGTTTCTTATAACAGAAAATATTTAATAAAACTATTCTGATCAAATCACTTTAATCTTTATGTAGAAACAGATATCAATAATCAGCCTCTCTATCTCAATCGTGGTGACATTAATAGTCCTTGTTGCCCCAATCACAACTCATTAATGGCTCCCATCATGCATTGCGGTATGAATAAATTATGATCTGAATTGTCTATGTAATTTACTTTTCCTAATTGAATATTCTACTTGTCACCGTTGTTGAGAAGCATTGACTGAATCTTGAGGTCTGTGTGTGCCTTAAAGAAATGTTTTTTTGTAAAAATACAACTTTTGAGAAATCCATTATATTATATTTAACATTCCGGATATTTATGCAGAATCTCAGTTATACACTAACCAACAGAATAATCACAGACATAAATTTCAAATGATGAATGTCATTGTATGTCCATCATCATTTTAAAATTGTTTATCTTTGTTCATCTGGCAGGTATTACTCAGATGCAACAGCAAATTAAAATATAAAGTTAATAATAAAAGGGTCAAGAGCCCAACTAAAGCAAACACTCATCTCCATAACGGTGGCTTAAAATTTTAGATTTTTTTTCCCTTGTGATTCTGCTTTAGGTGTCTTAAGCTCATTATTTATTCATGCTGCAATGCATGATGGGAGCCATGAATGAATTTTGATTAGTGGCACCCAGAATGCACCCAGAAAATGTTTTTGTTTATTGATTTAATCATTTGAATTTCATTGAAAAGGCTAAAATTGTATGTTTTACAAAAGCAGTGCTGGTATGAACCATAAGGTAAACTTAACAGTGGTTCATGCAGTTTGACTACAAACCGGAAGTTTGGTGGTTCAATCCACAGTTCCACCTTTTCTATGTGATCACCTGGCTGTTATAACTCATGTACAGCCAAACATAATATAAAGTTAATAATATAGGGGTCAAGAGCCCAACTAAAGCAGACACTGATCTCCATAACGGTGGCTTACAATTTGTGATTTTCTCCTTCAGTGATTCTGCTTGTTAACATCAGGTGTCTTCAATAATGCTCAATCATCACTCAATTATTCACTTAATTGTCTCATTAACTTTAACACTCAGCTCAGAGTTTGATTGGATGGCTTAAAATGACCTCCATGATGTTGAAGTTACATGAACAAATTCTGTTTGTTTAACAAAACAAAGTTATGTGGAACCGGTGGAACCAGTTTACAAAAAAAAGTTAAGTAAAGCCAACACATCATTTTTTTGAGTGCATTGCACCCTGTATTACTCTCTGACCGAGGTTATGCTCGGCACAGACACCTTGGCACACAGCTGGTCGTGGGGCCTACGCAAGTATGCGTTTCCCCCAGTGAGCCTCCTCGCACGGATTCTGTGCAAGATCAAGGAGGATGAGGAGCAGGTCATTTTGGTCACTCCATATTAGCCACCAAGACCTGGTTCTCCAATCTGATACTCCTCGCGACAGCACCTCCTTGCCCAATTCCTCTGAGGAAGGACCTCCTTTCTCAGAGACGGGGCACCCTACGGGACCCTCGCCCCGATCTCTGGAGACTCCACCTGTGGCTCCTGGATGGGACGAGGCAGGTTGAGTACCCTGCCACCTGCGGTGGGGGATACCATCATTTCCGCTAGAGCATCGTCCACGAGGCACGTCTATGTGTTGAAATGGAACCTCTTCGGCAACTGGTGCTCTTCTCGCCCAGAAGACCCCCGGAGATGCTCGATCGGTGTCGTACTTCCCTTCCTGCAAGACGGGTTGGAGCAAAGGCTGTCTCCTTCCACCCTGAAGGTGTATGTGGCCGCTATTGCCGCATATCACAAAGTAGTTGAAGGTAAGTCCTTAGGGAAGCATTACCTGATCATCAGGTTCCTGAGAGGAGCGAGGAGACTCTCTCTCTCTTACCTCCGCATCCTCCTCTCGTACCCTCTTGGTACCTCTCAGTGGTTTTAAGTGCCCTGCAGAGACCTCCCTTCGAGCCTCTGCAAGCAGTTGAGTTTAAATTCCTGTCTATCAAGACAGTGCTCCTGGTTGCACTGGTCTCCATCAAGAGGGTGGGGGACCTGCACGCATTTCCGTTCATGAAGCGTGCCTGGAATTCAGGCTGGCCTACTCTCACGTGTGCCTGAGACCCTGGCCTGGATATGTGCCCAAGGTTCCTACCACTCCCTTCTGGGACCAGGCAGACCCAGCTTTGACACTGATCTGTCCAGTACGCGCCTTCCGTGCTTACGTAGACAGAACGCAGTGTTTCAGGACCTCAGACCAGCTCTTGTCTGTTATGGTGGGAGCCAGAAGGGAAGGGCTCTCTCAAAGCAGAGATTGTCTCACTGGATAGTGGACGCCATTGCTTTGGCTTACCAACAGCAAGGTCGACCGTGCCCCCTTGGTGTGACAGCGCACTCCACCGGAGTGTGGCTTCCTCTTGGGCTCTAGCGCATGGCGCCTCGCTGGCAGACATCTGCAGAGCTGCAGGCTGGGCGACACCTAACACATTCGCCAGATTCTACAATCTCCGAGTGGAGCCTGTGTCCTCTCTTGTGCTCGCTCATCCGGCCAGTACTGGACCCGCTCAGGTGTCTTCGCTTGCTCACCATTCCACTCCACGGACTGGACAAGTGCGATTATTCCTCAGCTGAGCCTTCTATTGAAGCCCTGAGTCCTCCAGCACTGTTGATGCTGGCGCCAGGGTCTGTTGCCTGGACGTCGGCTAGGTGCCTCCGTGTGCATGGTTCCTGCTAGTAACCTCCACATATGTATTTTCCACTGTAAGCCTCTCTGAGCATGTGTCTTCCCTCGGCAAGCCACCTTGCCACCCCTGGAGTTAATGTTTAGCCACCCTTTGGTTGGTGACTCCAGTGTTCCTCCATATGAAGAGTTCAGATGCAAAAGCCTCTAAGTGCCATTTGAAATTTTCTTCTAGAATGATCATTTTTATCAAGCTTGTATATTTAAGTTCAGTGATTTCACTTAAATGGCAATGATGATTACCTATTAATTGTTATTTAAGTGAAATTACTGAACTTAAATATACAAGTTTGATAAAAAATCATCATTAAAGAAGAAAATTTCAAATGGCATTTAGAGGCTTTTGCATGAACTCTTCATATGAAGCCCCGTGGGCCATATGTGTATTCTTAAGTCCTCCCTACGGGTAGGCTTACTGCGGCATATTTCCTCTGAGATATGCTCCCCAGTGTACCTTGATATTCCTGTGCTGAGTAGGACTCCTCGTCCGTGCTAAGTTCTAACGACAGGGGATCAGACTTTCACAGGGCATTGGAAGACAGCTGTGAAGGTGGCATGATTACACGGGGGTCATCCGACGTCCTCCGTCATTCAACGTAACTCGGAGTGACTACGAAAGGGAACGTCTCGGTTACGTATGTAACCCTCGTTCCCTGAGTAGGGAACTGAGACGTTACGTCTCTCTGCCACTTCCGCTGTACCGCTGGGTAGATGCCTGAGTTCAGTCTCGGCTCCTCAGCGAAGACATACTGCGGTTGTGCCCCTTCCTCCTTTTATACTCACGAGGTAAGGCGGGGATACGCTATGCAAATTCCGCAGACCCATGGCATTTCCTTGCCATTGGCTAATTTTTTAATACTCGAAGAGGATTGGCTTTCTTGGCGAAACCCCCATTCTCTATCATCCGACGTAACATCTCCGTTCCCTACTCAGGGAACGAGGGTTACATACGTAACCGAGACGTTTCTTTTTTTTTTGACTGAAGAAAGAAAGACATGAACATCTTGGATGACATGGGGGTAAGGAAATTATCAGGAAATTTTTATTCCGAAGTGAACTAATCCTTTAAGATTTATTTGTTTGAATAAAACTCATGTTGAAATATTAATTTCTAATTACCAGAGCATAACTAAAATAAACCTACTGACTTGAATTTTCTCTTTCCATCTAAAGCATGTCTAAAGAATCATCTTCAAGTTTCCTGAGTTCCAGTTCCCTGAGTGTGATGGCTTCTTTACTCATGATGTACTTCTACATGCCGACTCTATGAAATACTCTGTATGTTCGCAAAAATGCACAAACTCATGTGAAAAAAGTAAAAGCGGCAATATTTTTTTATTTTTTTTTTAAAGAATTTTAAAAACACATTCAGTTTTCTTGGCTTAAAAGGAAGAATTTATCACAATAATAGATTCAATAAATTTCAACATCATGAAATTAAGTAATTTTAACCGACCCAATTTAAGTAGCCTCAACGTGTATTTTTAAAGGCTTCCTGACATGATTCAGGTTTTTTTTATATTCATTAAGATTTCCATTAATATTTCATTTATTTTAGGGACATAATTAAATTGGTATAGACTATAACTAGCTATTTGCTAACAGTAGCATATATTAGCATCCAGAGGTGAGACCAAGTCATTGTTTTGCAAGTCACAAGTAAATCTCGAGTCTTTGCATTCAAGTCCCAAGTCAAGTCCCGAGTTAAGACAGTCAAGTCCCAAGTCAAGTACCGAGTCAAGACAGACAAGTCCAAGTCAAGTTGCAAGTCGTTGAGTTTAAGCTTCAAGTCTTAAAAATGTCATTATTGCTTTTTGCACAAATTGCTGTCTCAGTGTTAATAACTATAGTAAATGAAATGTATACTAATTTATATCAGGAAAGCTTTTAAAATATGATATAATATAATAATATATAATATTATCGTATTTATTCAAACTTAGTGGATGTTGATTGGTTGGTTGTCTGATTGGTTGAATGTGAAGAGTGGCAATGCAGATTTAAAAATAAAAAAATATAAGTAACTGTTCATTGGGAAAATTAATCGTGATTTGCTACACATTAAGTTTAAAATATTTTGTCCCTGGTTAAATTATTTTGTTAACGCGACAGTAATTGTACTAAAACATTCCTATTTCCTTGGCGACGTATCACGCATCACGTGACACTTTTTGGGGCTACGTGCCTGTCATTTACAAAATGTAACGTAAATCCATCCATTTCTCACGAAAGACATGAAAGTGAGTGACTGGTGAACAAGGAGAAGGCTTTATAGTTACCTATAGGCTAAAATGTGCGTTTGTTGTGGGGGGAAAATAACATGTCTCAATTACATTTGAAAGGTTTATTTCCGCTTACTTAGACATCAGTGTTTTTTTTCCCTCAAATTATAAATGATTCGCTAGTACTTGTGTATTTAAATGCCTGAAAAAGAAAAAAAGAAAACATTATTTGGTTGAAAACTGTCTGAACGTGTGATAATAAATGACAACTGACACGCGCTGGCGCTGCTGAGCGCACTCGATCACGCGCTCTCTGGCTCAGTGCCAAACGTGCAAAAGCTGCTCTAATCAGCGCTGTGATCATGCGTCAATGATACAGTGCTACTATAGTCAGTGATTATTACAACTCTGATCTGTGGTTTTAGGTCAAGTCTTTCCAAGTCACAGGGCTCAAGTCTGAGTCAAGTCGCATTGTTGTCAAAGTTTAAGTCGAGTCGCAAGTCATCTCAGAATATGTCAAGTCGAGTCGCAAGTCATCAAATTTGGGACTCGAGTCCAAATCAAGTCCGAGTCATGCGACTCGAGTCCACAACCCTGTTAGCGTCTTAAATGCTAAGTTCCCTTTCGTCCTGGGAACTCCAAGGTGTCGTCGGGGAGTTCCCTGACAAATTGGGATCACGCTAGGAAGCCTTCTTACCTCTGATAGAATTAACAACGAGCCAATAACCAGAACTGCGGGCTGGGCGACACCGAACACGTTCGCTTGATTCTATAGCCTACGTGTGGAACCTGTTTCCTCCCGAGTACTCGCTACGGCAAGTGGTGCAAGGAATAGGTTGTGTCGGCTTGCTACGCCACCCTGTGCCTCAGCCGGATACGTGTGTCTTCTGCTCCGTTGGCGCCCTACGTCGGTTAGCCTCGGGAGTTTCTCCATCACCCCTCCGGTGCCTGACGTGGCAGACCGCCAGGCGCCAGGTCTACTACCTCTAAGGGAGTGGTTGTGTAGACTGGGTGTTATGTCCAGTGGTCTCTTTGGTGACCCATTATGCCACTGCAGTCCAGCCGTGTCTTCCCCTTGACAGACTCATCTTGTCGTCCCTGTTGTGTACACTCCCATTTCCCCTTGGATTGGGACTACTTCAGGGACTGCCATATGTTTCACTATCCCCCTGGGCTAGTACATATGTGTATTCCGGGCCTTCTTAGGCAGCTGGCTTCCGCAGCGCTCCCTTCCCCTTCTTTGATCCCAATTCGTCAAGGAACTCCCCGACGACATGTCTGCGTTTCCTGTACTCAGGGAACGAGGGTTACTTACGTAACCGAGACGTTTTACATGCTCCTTCAACCGAAGCAATAGAAATAATTAAATCAGTCGACAACCAAACAAAATGCTCCACTCTTCTCCACAATGGTAACCCACTGTAATTTAAATGGTTCTAATAGTTCCAATTGTAATTTTATATTAAACACAACACACTATCAAGTCTTCGCCTTTTCTAAATTTCTCAAAAAAAGATAACATAACACTTAATTTTAAAATGTATTCTCTTAATTCAACCATATGCAAAGCATGCTGGGAACTAACAAGCACCGCCCAGTTTCAGTTAATGCAACCAAATCAATCATGTAATTCAACACAAGTGGATTAAGTAAACTTAAATAGTACATATTTAAGCAGATTGAACACAATCAAATTAAGTTTGGGCAAAATGGCAGTTGGCACGCACTATACTGCCACCCTCTGGATGTACGAAATTTTTTACTTAACATAAATGGTTTGTGTTTAGACAACACGTAAGGATTTTGTACTATTAAGTTGAGACATAATTACGTAGATCTTAATAGAAAAAAACATTTCAAGTCAAAAAACACCATTATTATAAGTAAGCTAAATATAAATATATTATGTAAAGTGCACAACCTTCCTAGTTCACTTTTTTGAGTGTTGTTTCAATGCATATTCTCTGTTTTATTCCTTATGCCTATAATTTACACCCATCTAAATGTATATAATAGGCCTATAATCTTTTTAGTAAACCTTATGTGCTTTAGTGTTTTTGACATTTTTTGAAAGTCTTTATTCCATAAATATGTTTAACATGCACATTAAATGTTTCTTGTCTTGGTATGTTGTGTTCTTTCAATGTCATATGTTTTATAATTACCTGATAGTTTTAGGGTTGGTGGAAATCAAGTCATCATTAGGAGTCTTTTTGTTAATCATTCAGGCTTTACTTCAGAAAGTGACATGTTCAAGCTGCACCGGGCAGTTTTCCTGAAGCAGTGTCAGCCTAACAAAAAAATGTTATCAGAATGTTTTGCTAACATTACCATGAAGTTATGAAAGAAATCTTTCTGAATGTTTTTTTTTTAATAAAATTTAATATATTTAGAACTTTCATCCACATGAATTGAACCATGGACCTTCTCACTCTGAGCCACTGTCCTGCCCTGGCTGTTTATATTTATGTTTATAATTCAAGAGATAAAAATAGATAAAATGTAAGCAACACTTTTCATGTTGGTTGTTTACATTTTTCCAGGGAATAAAAGATTCTAAGTGCATTAAATATTTAAATAACAAAAATAACAGATACCACTTTACTTGAAGATTCACATTTTACTGTAGTAGTACACTAAGAGTCTCTGGAGAGTACACAGTCCAAAACATAAATCATAAAGAGCAAAGCTATTATTTTCTAAACCAAAAACACAACCCCAAGTTGAAAAAGAACATAAACTCAAACTGCAGACAACACTGTTAGACCTTACCAGGTTTTTTACAGTAAAATACTGGCAACAGGCCAAATTCTGACACTATCATACCATTTTCCATTAAAACAGTTATATACCGTAGAAAACAAAACTAGCCTACAGGAATATACTGTGAATTAACAGCTCTCAAAGTCAACACTCAGAGACTGTGTTCCTAATCACACCCTATACCCTCATTCACTGTCTATTCCCTACATTAGTTCACTAATATAGTCCACTTGAATGAAAAGAAGTGAGTGAATTGAGACACTGATGAACACCTGATAAACAGAATCACTGAAGCACAGAGAAACAAGAACTGAGAAAGAGAAACACAAGCTCTACAACTGACTTCCAGCAACACTGAGTGTGAAAACAGTTTACAAACCAGTTTAACATTATTTATTTCATACATGTACAAAAGTTCTTGTTGAGAATTAACAGATATTTAATTAATAATAAAGTTTTTGTCACCATAATGGAGATCAGTATTTGCTTTAGTAGGTCTCTTATCCCTGGACTTGTGACATTAATCTCATTCTGACTGCTTTAACAGTGAGTTTTAAAACACATTTGTTGTAGCAAGAAAAGTCAAGAGGAAGTTGATCTGGTGTTATTGGCTTTTGTGATGATGTCATGATCATTCTGGATATGTCTGATTATACAGTTTGTATTCTTAGAATAAATGGGTGCTTAATATGAAATTTACATTAAGTAATGATTATAAAATAAATCTGAGAATCTACAACACGAAATCAATATGTTGGTTAATCATGTCTTCTGAATTCTATTGTAATCACATAAAACATTTAAAAAATATCCTGCTAAAGTCAGACACACACAGACATCAACAATTATAATATTCATCTCAACAACGGTAACATTCAAAAGTTCCATGCAGCAGTGCATGCTGGGTTCCAGGATTGTATAAAACTCCCAGCATGCACTGCTGCATGAATAAAAAAAATTGTCACCATTACTGAGATTAATGTGCTAAATTATGATATCTTGGTGTTTCAACAACACTGTAGCGCTGTTTTGGTTTATGTATGATATGTTAAAAACAAATAGTCATAATTAATTGCTGTGGTTTCACGGTGGTGGTAATGTAACTCTTTTGGTTGAGATTGAAACTCTGAATGAGTAAGAATGAATTATTTAGTAAATGAACAAGACCATATGATGATTGTCATATTTTGACAAATCATTACTAAACTGTGTGTCTGCACAAGTGTGCCTTGCACAAAACACAGCTCACAGCGTCTAAAGAAAATCTCATGTTACAGCATCAGCAGACCAACTAAAGCAAACACTGATCTCTATGATGGTAACTTCAAGCCAAACATTTTTAATTAAACATCTCAACAACATCTTCTATAGATGTATGACAGAAATAAAGCCATACTGGTTAATAATAAGTGTAATAATGTGTAATGGCTGAAGTCAGTTGTAGTTCTTGTGTTTCTCTATTTTCCGTTCTTGTTGTTCCTCTTCTCTTCAGTGATTCTGCTTGTTAACAGCAGGTGTTCATGCTCAACAATCACTTACATATTCCCCTAATTATCTCACTGCAACACTGCATCAATGTTAATTTTTAGTCTTTGTAGTGTGGATTTTCCTGTGGGGTTGAAAGGGTTAACAGTGTAAGATAAAAAGACACTCCCACAAAATGTATTTTAACAGTAATAAACTGTAAGTTATAAAACAGGTTTATACTGGCAACACTGTTGCCAGTAGTTTACTGTAAAATCTTGTTTTTTGGGTCACCGTTGTGCTGAAGAGTAGAGCCTGTGCTTCAGTCCAGGAGAAGATCTACAAACATTGATGATACGCTGCATGTTGCTTTATTTAAAAGGCACTGACTGTGTTAGTTGCAGAATCTGGTAAAAATCTCTTTATTTACAAAAGTTAATTCTTGTTGTTTCTAATTAAATAAGTTCACAATAATACCTTGCTCACATTATTAATGCATTATAAATTTAGTTGATTCTTTTAAGTTGGTTTCTGCAAGAGAAATTAGTTAACTCGAGTTTTAGTCCATTTTTACAGTAAATAACTGGCAACACTGTTGCCAGTTATTTACTGTAAAAATGCACTAAAGCTAATAAGTTTTATTTTTTTTTTTAGTTAACTCTAGTTTTAGTGCATTTCTACAGTAAATAACTGGCAACAGTGTTGCCAGTATTTTACTGTAAAAAAACCTGGTAAGGTCTAACAGTGAAGTCAATAAACGTGTAAAACAAGAAAAAGAAAACACCAAAAAAAATGTGTCCTGTGTATATTAACTCCATTTGGAGTTTTAAACATTGTGTTTACAAAATGCTACTTGATGCTTCAGGCCGAAGAGAGACCTTAGAGTGTAACGCTTGTCTGCAGAGTCTGGATATTTAAAAATGGCTTTGAATGGAGCGCATTTGTACAGAGTTGCGAGTAATTTTGAGCAAAGACATTGAGAAAATTTAGTTCAGAATCAGTTAAAATGCTGTTACAGAATGGGAAGTTCAAATGCCTGATTGCTTAGCCTTAGAATAATGCTGGTTCAATCCAAGCTAACAAGGAAAGTTCCCATAACTTTCACTAATGTTCTTTAAAAGTTATGTAAATGTTAGGGCAAAACGTTCTTAAAACATACAACAAACCTAGATGTTTTGACTGTTCTAAAAAACATTCAGAAATATCGTTTTCATAACATTTTCAAAATGATAGAATAGGATGTTCCTCTAATGTTCACATAAAATAAAATAAAAATGTTTGTAGCAACTCATAATATAATAAAGGATAACGTTACAGCAAATTGTAATAAGCATTACATTATTATTGTAATAAAATGTTCATAATGTAATACTTTTATCAAAACGTAAAAAAATCATAAGCTCATAATATAATAAAATATTTTACATTATGAGAAGTTTATTACATTATAAACATGGTCATATTGTTATAATTGTAGCTTTTAAAACTTTATGCAATGCCATAATTGCATTGCCAATTGTCGTGGAAATTCTTTGCCTATAGATCTCAAATAACAAATGAAGATCTCGAAAGTCATAAGCATAAGCATTTATTTCTTGCAAGAAAGGCAGTTCACACACAGAGTCTGATATGAGAAGGGCAAAGGTCTTCTCATCTTACACAGTTTGTATACAAAAGAACATCCTCCAAAATGTACCCCTTCCCCTCTTATCTTTGTGCAACAGCTTGTGTTTCCCTTTCAAGGGAACTTGCGTTGCATCTTTTGAAGCATCAGCGCGTGATGATGTCTTGAAGCACATGTAAAATCAGTCAAAATATAGCGTGACGGGAAGTCAGAGCGGGTGACGTCATGAACCAGGAAACTATATAAACTGGTTCAAACCCAGCTGCGACAGCTTCTGTGTCTTCACAAGCACTCTCTGAAACTGTATCTGTTATTTGGTGTTGTCTGTTTCATTATTATATCTATTATGGCGAGCAAGCAGCAGTTTAAGATGTGTGTGCACCCCTGCCCTGCCCTTATATAATGGGTGGGGACACTCATATTCTTTGTGTTGCTTGTTTGGGTGAGGAGCATGCACAGTCAGCACTCGAGGGCGCTGGCTGTGAGCACTGCGAAGTGCTTCCTTTGAGGACACTCCGATCCCGCCTGGCGTTCTTCAGCAAGGACGCTCAGGCTCACATTCCCCAGGGCTCAGGTCTCGCTGCTGCCGGAATTGGATGTTGTAAGTGTTGATACACACGAGTCTGAGGATTCGACAACCCAGTCTCGTGCGTATGCGGAGCGGTTGAGAGATTAAGTATTAAAGGGTTATATTTTGGGTTAATTCACCCAAAAATGAAAATTATGTCATTAATGACTCACCCTCATGTCGTTCCAAGCCCGTAAGACCTCCGTTCATCTTCGGAACACAGTTTAAGATATTTTAGATTTAGTCGGCAAGCTTTCATTGAAAATGTTTGTACCTTATACTGTCCTTGTCCATAAAGGCAATGCAGACATCATCAAAGAAGTCCATGTGACATGAGTGGGTTAGTTTGAATTTTTTGAAGCATCGAAAATACTTTTTGGTCCAAACATAGCAAAAACAACGACTTTATTCAGTATTTTATTCTCTTCCGGTTCTGTTGTCATTGCTCGTTCATGATTCCGCAATGACACTGCTGACGTGTTATCTTGTGCGCCCGAGCTTGGTTTACAGTCTGATGGAGACGTGCACTTAATTCAAGCTTTTCTACATTGTTTGTATTTTGGTAATGCAATATTTTTAAAAAATGGTTCATAAGTGTGCATGTCACGGATGTCCTAATCGTCCTAATCGGGCGCACAGGATAAAACGTCAGCAGCTTCATTGCGGAATCGTGAACAAGCAATGACAACAGAACCGGAAGAGAATACAAAGCTGAATAAAGTCATTGTTTTTGCTATGTTTGGACCAAAAAGTATTTTCGATGCTTCAAAAAATTCGAACTAACCCACTCATGTCACATACTTTGATGATGTCTGTATAGCCTTTATGGACAAGGACAGTATAAGGTACGCACATTTTCAATGGAGGAACAGAAAGCTTGCAGACTAAATCTAAAATATCTTCAACTGTGTTCCGAAGATGAACGGAGGTCTTACAGGCTTGGAACGACATGAGGGTGAGTCATTAATGACATAATTTTCATTTTTGGGTGAACTAACCCTTTAAGTATTGAATGGCCATCTGATAAACAGGACGTTCGGTCTAAAAGAAAGCTCGACGAACGCTTCCTGCCCTCTCGTGCAGAGCTTCAACACCGGGGTCTGCCGTTTTTCCCCAAACTTCACACTGAGGTGTCTAGATCGTGGGAGAAACCAGTCTCATTCCGAGTTTACAATGCACAAACATCACAATATTCCAAAATTCACAATTATAAGGAGGAATATGGTTATTGAGAAATGCCTAAGGTGGAAGAGACACTCGCAAGCTATCTCTCCTCTGAGTCTGCGTCTTCTCAGAGCCCCGGTGTTACCCACCAAACCAGTTAGTGACGTCTGGTTTGGTGGGTAAAGCTTATTCTGAAGCTGGTCAGGCTGCAGCATGTCTCCACACCATGTCATTGACACATGTACCTCCCTCCAGCAGGGACACAGGGTTTTACAGCTGTTATTTCATCATTCCAAAAAAGGAAGGGGGGTTGCGTCCCATTCCCATAGATCTGAGAGTTCTGAACGAATCGGTCATGCAACTAAAGTTCAAAATGTTAACGTTGAGACAAATTGTTCCACAGATCAGATAATAGATCTCAAGGATGCATATTTCTATATTTCCATCCACCCATATCACAGGAAGTTCGCTTTCGGGGCGAAACATACCAATATCTCCCTGCACCTTCACGAAATGCGTGGATGCAGCTCTGGCACCTCTACGTATACAGGGTATTCGCATCATGAACTAAATCGACGATTGGTTGATTTTAGCTCAGTCACATCAGTTGGCGGTTCGGCATCGAGATGTCGTCCTCGCTCACATGAACGAGCTGGAGTTACGGCTAAACACCAAGAAAAGTGTGCTTTCTCCATTACAGAGGACCACTTATCTAGGGGTAGTTTGGGATTCTATGTCAATGCGGCAGAGGTGGGTAGTAACGAAGTACATTTACTTCGATACATTTACTTGAGTATTTTTTGGAAAATTTTTACTTTTAAGTGTAGATTTAATTGTGGGTACTTTTACTTTAACTCAAGTACATTCCTAATGAAAAAACTGTACTTTTACTTCGTTACGTTGTGCGACGTTCCTCTCGTTACTTTATTTTAATGCAATATGTTGTTAAAAGCGTAGTTTTTTATAAGCCCGCGCTCTCTCTTTTTTCTGGGCATGAGCGATGCTCAATTCACAAATGAATCACTCTTTTGAGTCGATTCTGTTCAAAGACTTCATCAAACAAGTTGGGCAGATCTGTCTAAATCGGTTCGCAAATCAGTTTGAATAATCTGTTCAGTTTCTTGCACGCACTGAATCGTCTTGGATTCGTAACAGAAAGATTTAAGAACACCAAGAGCGTTATGAAATGGCGGTCCTAAAAAGTAAATCATCATATTTTTTGCCAGCGATGAAGATCTTTATTAGTTGAACATCTTCGTTATCATTAACATCTGATTAATGTTACTTCGTAAACTGTCTGTGAATTAATTATTCCACACGACGATACGTTTGATTTCATTTCATTCAGGCAATACATTTGCCTGGATGCCAGCCCGAACTCCGCCCACAACATTTTTTGGACGGGAAGTTCGGTCTGGACTCGATCCGTTGAGGAGTAATTATGATCGGTTCAGAAATCATCGGGCCAATCAAATTGCCAGGGCGGGCTTTATATGATGATGGACAGGTCAGAGCCATCTGAAGGGATGTAATCATCACGTTATCAAAGAGCGCTAACTGTCTTCCCTCAGAGATGACTGCAGCTGGAGAATGGAGATGTACAGATTCCGCAGCGGAATCTGTACATCTCCATTCTCCAGCTGCAGTCATTGTGTGAAATAAATCATGTTGTGAAATAAATCGACAGCACATTAATTTTAATAGACAAACAGAAAACTGCAATCAAGGCATTTGTCGATTGGAAAGATACACATGATTCGGGAAAAGTGTAACTTATCAGCTGGCTCTGACGGTCGCTAAGAAGATGGGACGTAATGAAAAGCCTGGTCGTTGTGGTTTCTCCTTTGGTCACATTCATGAAGGAGTAAGTAAAAGAAAGCAACACTCGTTATTTAACTTCTAAAATCAGTAAAGCTAGGCTACGTTCTGTATTTGACAACTGCATGCAAAGTAGCTGACTTACTGCGTTGCTCTGATTGGTTGTAGGTTTACCGACTATCCAATTGAGTGCATAGTTGTTGTTTTTTCCTGATTCGGTTAAGACACGCCTCATAATCAAAGCCAGACGGAGGGGTTTCAGACTCCGATAGGAAAATGAGTGTGACGAAGTCAGGCTAGCAATTTACAACCAAACAGATATAGCATTACTACAAAGTAGGACATTACCTTTTTTTTGGACATATGCATTAGTTTATACATTAAAAAAGCTATCATCATCCAGTTTATGAATGTGTGTAGTGTACAAACACAATGGCCCTCATTTATCATTCTTGAGTAGAAACGCATTGGCGTAAGATTATGCTTACACCTTTGAAATCCAGGTGTATGCAATACCTGCCCTTGATAAATCCTGCAGCTGAAAACGATCGTCATTAGAATAACACGCCCCTATTCAAGGGTGTTTCCCAAAACCAACAATGCAAAGAATGGACTTGTGTTCTTGGGGAGAACGCTCTTGCTCTTGGAAGAATGAACTCACAAGGTGACAATCACACAGAACGCTGCTGACAGTTTGAGACGATGTGTTCTTGCTGGTATTGCGCAATAATACCCCCGAACAGACGCCGTCTGCAGTACCCAAACATAATGAGAATTATTGACGATAACAGCCAGGCTGCAATGGATCTCATTGTCTCTTCATGGTGGGGTAAAACGAGTCTGTGAGAAGACTGGCCAGTATGCTCGCTAGCTAACTTAACACCTGCTTAAGGAGATTCTCACTTCCGAAAACGTCTGAGCACATAAAATGCCAATAGGCTATTTGAAAAAAAACATAGTTGATTTCTCGCATCAAATGTTCTCAGATATGAATTTAGTGATGAAATAGTGTACATAATTGTAGAAAAACGAATTGCTGTATTGAGCTGCCTCGAATGCCGAATTGAATGCTGGGATATTTCTGCCGTCAAGTTTACACAAGTTACCAACTGATGCGTCCTCGGTAAAATGGGCGTGTCAAGAACACATCCATCAAGAACATTTAACCATTCTTGCCAAAATGCAAACTTGTATATAGGGACAGTACTTGGGCCACTAAAGATGATGTTTCACAAGGACACAAGTACAGACAAGAACACAGATTGAGAAAGGCCCCAAGTTTCTGCTTCCCCCACGATCTCATTTTAAGCCATGGACACAAGGAAGATGGCAAAGAAGAGAAACTTCTCTGACGTGGAGCCGAAATGACCTATCACAATGCATTATTTTACAGCACGTCTTTTAAATTAGCATTCAATTTCGAATCACGTCACATGTATAATAGTGATAAAAAAGGACTTCAATTCAATTCAACTTTATTCGCCATGTATAAAAAATACAAGGAATTTGATTTGGTTTTCTCCATGCAGGCAACACACAGTGAATACAAAAACAAGCAAAAGAAAAGGACAAAACCACAGTGCAAGGACAAACAAAGACATTATGCGCAATAAATTAATAAGGGTATAAATAGTTTTGTGTTAATAAACAGTGTGCTATTGCTTTGGGGAAAAAACTGTGTCGGTGGCGTGATGTTTTAGGCAGAATAGCCCTGTATCGCTTTCCAGAGGGGAGAAGATTAAACAAACTATTGGCAGGATGAGAGAGGTCGGCCGCAATCTTTACAGCTCTGTTAATGGACCTGGAACTGTGCAGGTCCTTGATGGATGGCAAGGGGCAGCTTGCGCAGAGGCAAACCAGACCGTGATGGAGGATGTTAACACACTCTCAATGACCGCTCTGTAGAACTGCACCATGATGGGTGGACTGACCAGTAAGCCTTTCAGGCGGCGGAGGAAGAACAATCGCTGCTAGCCTTTCTTCACTAGTTGGGAAATGTTGTTGTCCCATTTAAGTGTTTTGGTGATGGTTGTGCCCAGGAACTTAAAGTGCTCAACCACAGTCAAAGATGTGTTATTAATGACCAGAGGAGGATGAGTCGGGGCCTTTTTGCGGAAGTCCACTATCATCTCCACTGTTTTATTGATGTTCAGCTCCAGGTTACTGACTGCACACCAGGACTCCAGGAGACTGACCTCTCTGCGGTAGGCTGACTCGTCGTTGTTGGAGATGAGGCCTATTATGGTGGTGTCATCCGCATATTTGATGTTTTTGACAGAGGGGTCTCCAGAGATGCAGTCATTGGTGTACAGTGAGAATAGCAAAGGGGACAGCACACACCCCTGGGGGGCACCGGTGTTGACTGAGCCGGGCTGTGAAAGATGTGGGCCTAGCCTGACATACTGAGTCCTGTTGGTGAGGAAGTCTGTAATCCATGAGCAAAGGAGGGGGTGAATGTTGGATCTATATGCAAACGGAAGGGGGTCCATGAGGTGGTCAGTAGATGTTTTGAGATAAGAGAGGACCAAGTGCAATTAAGAAAAATAACATTTGAATTATCATTTCGTCCCCTTGGAATTATAAGGTTCTATCTGCATTCTGAACAGTTTATTGAGATGTTGAGCTTCAAAGTTTTTGCATTCCATATAAGAAAATGTGTATGGGGAACAAGTTTCTTTCAAACATAAAAATAACAGGGACCCTGAATGTACAAAACACATCACATAATGTAAATAAATTGTCACAGAATAAGAATATGTGAATAACTCAATTTTGACAAAAATGTCAGATAGAACCTTATAACTCCAAGGGGACGATTTTGCCACAGTTTTAGCTTGAACATGTTACACATATCTAATCATTTCTGTAATGTATTTTAATTTGAATTTTGTCACTTATAAAGCGTTTCAATATGCATATTAAAACTAGTGTTTGAAATGGCGATTGTAAATTATGTAATTTCATTTTCATTTTGCACCAAAGGTTACTAGAATGGTAATGTAAAAAGGTAGATTTGAATACAAAATGCAATGTCATTTTACATATTGCATTGTCATTTTGCATGTTACATTTCAAATTGAATATTGCTACACATATGCTTCCATATTGTAGCCTACTTAGGCTACTTTACAAGAGGCCTCACTACGGCTTTAACAACCAACATGTTGTCACACGACCATTCTATGTACTATAGGCTATTTTGTATATATAGTAATGTAACACAACCTTGTTTTTCTATTATTGCATAACTGAAGAGGCAGAATACACAGAATGATCACATTACATGATTTTGTCCACCAGAGGGAGTTGTAAAACAACACAGAGTGAACTGCCTCATTTTTGCTTTTAGAGGTACCACAGACTCCTTCAAAATGAAGTTTTCTCACTGAGAAAATGCATGATATTCATTGGAACTACATAGGCAGAAAGCCAAGGTTGACTTTATGAGAGTTTGTTTTATTTATTATTTTTATTGTCATATTCATTTTTATTTTTCTTATTAAAAAAGAAAGAAAGAAAGAAAGAAAGAAAGAAAGAAAGAAAGAAAGAAAGAAAGAAATAAACTTACAAATGGTCTGACGTATGAGACAGTAGCCTACACCAAAATAATGGTAATCTGTCATGAAATGAAGAAATCCCTACATGATATGTGTGTGCGTGTGTGTGTGTGTGTGTGTGTGTGTGTGTGTGTGTGTGTGTGTGTGAGAGAGAGAGAGAGAGAGAGAGAGAGAGAGAGAGAGAGGGTTGATTCGCTCTCAGGTGTTTTTAAGGCTGACGCGGATCTTTCAACGTCACTGTTCATCCATTTAGCCTATCTGATAGGGAATTGAAACCAGTGAAATCCAACCTGACAGCACATTGGAATAAATCGGAGAACTTGCTTTTGCTCCAATTCCTTCTCTGAAAATGAGCAGCCGGCGGCGACGATGCAAGCGTCAGTTGATCAAGTTTACCCAGCATATTGCTCGCTTAATCACAGGAACTCTGAACTCAGGTAACGAGTTTTTTTTTTTTTTTTTTTTTTTACAATATTTTCTGGATATAATTTACCGCATTGCACCGAGACTATAAAGTTTGCATCGTTCTGTCGCTTTGTTGTTCTGAATTTCATTTAGCCTATCAGCTTCTGTTCCAAAATTGTTAACATTAACTGCTAAATAATTGCTTTACCAGAGTTAGACTATTTCATAGCCCAGCATTAGAAATCAGGTAATAGTCTATACTGAAATAAATCTAATCAACAGGTACACATAAGTTCATGAATATTCTAATATGACTACTGTGTGTGTGAAAATGTTCATGACTTTTCTATTTATATTTACTTTAACAAATTATCTGTTATGCATTACCTATCTACAAAAATGTTAATATTAAAAAAAGTAATATATATATGGGTGATTCTCCAACTAGGAGCACTTTTGGCACTGTGAGTTTTTGAAAATTCACTCTCTTAAAACACACTTAAAACAATCTTCCTAGCTTCATTAATTTGTCTTCTAACACAATATAATAGTGGGCAGTTTTAGAATTCCATGGAATATTATTATTTTTAACAGTTTTTCTGAAGAGCGATTTCAAAGATGTCATTTCCACCACTTTTCAATTTATGTATTTTATTACAATATAATATTGTAAAACTGATTATATAAGATTATGTATCAGTCAACAACATCAGTGGCTACCTAATCATGTAACAAAATAAATCTTAATACTTCATGAACTTAATACATTTCCATTTAAAGTTGTTAAATGCCACGAGTTGCCACGAGTTGGGATTTTTTGCCTACAGCATTTCATTTTTGCTCAGGTCTATGATTATTTTTTAAAGTCACTAACACATTTATTGTGAGTAATGAACTATTAATACTTGATTTAAAATACATTTAGATCCACATAATTTGTTATTCTTATGTTTTTACTTAAAAACTGTGTAGTGGTGGAAAGTGGTGGAAATGACGGTTAAGATAGTTTCTGTTAATTTTTACTTAAATTGCCAGTCCAAAATATTTTTAACCTTGTATTTTATTATTTAACATGTATAAATTGAACAGTATACATAATAGTTTTGAAAATAATGATTACAAATGATATGAAAAATATATGAACCTGCTCAAAACATTAATTTCATTCAAATAAAGCTGTACACTGTGTGTGTGTGTGTGTGTGTGTGTGTGTGTGTGTGTGTGTGTGTGTGTGTGTGTGTGTGTGTGTGTGTGTGAGAGAGAGAGAGAGAGAGAGAGAGAGAGAGAGAGAGTCTGTGTGAGATAGAGATACTGAATGTAGTGTCATAGTGTCTGTGTGCATGAATCATAAAAGTGCATGGAATGCCCCAGCTTATAAATCACGTTGTGTGCATTACACATTAAAATGCTACCATCATAAAAAAACACAAGTGTAACATCTTAGCCATAACCACATAGGCTACATAAAAACAGGCTAGACATAACTAACATGTTTTACATAAACAACAGCAGTAAAAAAACTGTGACTTCTTGGCCACCGACTTCGGCATCTTAAATAGAAATATAGATGATACATATAGAGTGTACTGGAATGTTAATATATAGTTTTCAGTCCAAAAATCACAAATATGTCATGAGAACACACAAATAGCACACAAAAACTGCATTTATATCATGTCCAAAGCTATGCCTGTAATTTCTCAGAGGTGGAAATGACGGAGGTGGAAATGACATTTTAGCAGTTTTTCTGCAATATTAGCACACCCTCATGTCATGCTTAGCTGCTTTTAGACTTAGCATGTTGTTTACTCATAATAAACATAAATACATTATTTTCATATTTGTTGTACATAATTCAACCAAACTACAGCCACGGTGGAAATGACGCTGAATAAAAATACTCTGTATAAAAGCTTGAGTTACCTTGATTTATTTTCTTGTACTGAAGAGCACATGTGCCTGAAGTTTCGTCTTCAACTAAGACGTCATTTCACTAATATTGCCATGGTTACCAAGTAAATAAAATATTTAAGGTGGATGTATTAAGGTGGATTTTGTTGAGGGAGGTGGAAATGACGGAAAACCTGGGGACAGACTTATTTTATTCCAAAATTAGTTTAAAATTGTGATATAAATGTGGAATTTCGATTCGTAAGATATTATTTTATTAGTCCTTAAGACAAACATGTAAAAAAAAAAATTTTAATCGATTCTTTAATTTGTATTTTTAACATTCAAAGAGGGCCAGTCTGGGCTGGGGACAAGCATAAAACTGCAAAATCTGCTAATAAACAGCCTTGCAAAGGCATTTTAAAAAGAAAACAGGGGCCAGATTTGGTGGTTACTAGGATGATGGAGCATGAACTTCATAAATACAATGTATTTTTGCATTTGTTTGTTTATGTATTTACAAAAAAAGGCCAAGGACACAAAAGTGCCTGTAGTTGGAGAATCACCCATATATATATATTGTAAAAGAACAAAGATTTAAGACATATTTTGATAGGTCTACAATGAAAATATTTTTTGTAGAAACACTTTTAACTCAGAAATCATTAGTAAATGTCAAAAATAGACATATGGCAAAACTGAATTAAAAATGAAATCTTGTAGTAGAAAAAAGTCGGTAGTAGGCTATGATTCTCGTTCCCTGAAGGAGGGAACGGGAGACATTATGTCCATGTGACGACGTAATTGGGATCGCCTTGAGAGACCAATCAGAGGACACAATTATTTGTTATATTTAACAAATAATATTTCAAACTCATTCTGGGATTTATTGTGCCATCCCCCCCAACAAGGGCAAGAAGGGTCTTGGCTACCATGACTACGATCAGAAGTTGGTTTTATTGCTGTTAAAAATGTGGTTACGTGAAAAAAGCAGAGGCCATAGGACAGGTAGAGGCCATAGGACAGACCCTTAAAACAGACTTTCTTGCATTCGTTTATGTACGAACTGTTCTGTAAATGATCCTCATTTAATGACTCACACTTCAGTGTTCATCACCTTCTCATAGAATGCAGTGTGTGTTTGTTATATCTATCTGAGTATAAATTAACACAGACAGCAAGGCCTATGTCTAGCCACACTTGAGAGAGAACCATAAATCCTCCCAACAGAAGGATTTACTGTATGGAAATTCTCCCTTTCTTACTCTCAGGGAGCTGATCGTGGAAGAATACACGTGGTCACCTAGAACCTCCACGTCCTGTCAAGGCACCAGACATGGAGTTTCCAGAGGTCTGGAGACGGGTGCCACAGAGTGCCCCGTCTCTGAGAGAGCACCTCTCTTAAGAGGTGTAAGAGTCTAGCTGAGCATAGCCAAGTCTTATGGTACGGATGAGCCTGTCTCAGGGGACTGCTGAGTTGCAGCCCTGAGACGGGTGGTGCCATCTTCCTGCAAAAGCTCCATGTCACAGTTGAGCTGGTGTGGCAGATGTTTTTTTTTTTTTTTTTCTGGAGGGGACAGACACCCTTGGCAATGAACAGACTGAGGGGCAGCCCACCAGTGACTCAGAGTCGCTTGGCACAGTCTCCCAACAGTTTCGCCAAAAGGCCACCTCGTGAGATGGGAGCATTGAGAAAGCGAACTTAGACGATGTCTTGCACCTCTTGAAGGTTTGGCCAGGGGGCGCTTCTGGACCACTAGGGTGGATATCATCTGGCTGAGGGCCACTGCTGTGACTTTAAACACGGTCAGTCACCAAACATAGCTAAACCCCGACTCAGAACTACCCTCATGCATTATGACTATTTGGCCTTCCACAATTTTTTTAGCACTGCCGCCCCACCATTGAGGGTATTGAGAGAGGGAAAAAAAATCTTATGCTTTTTGCATGTTTTGCTTGCCATATTGGTGCCAAAATGCTTCCATACTGCAAAAGTTCTTAACACACATCTGGGAAGGCACACTCTAAAAAATGCTGGGTTGTTTTAACCCAACTTTGGGTCAAATATGGACTAACCCAGCCGTTGGGTTAAATTTTTACATTACATTTTTAACCCAACATTTTGGGTTTGTCCATATTTGACCCAAAATTGGGTTAAAACAACCCAGCATTTTTAGAGTGCACAGGGCGGGGCAAGATGATTATGCGTCACACTGCACCTCCAGAGTAGTCCGGGAAAGCATGGCTGTCAAGTCTGAATTTGATTCAGCATGAGCACGCAAATCCATATAGCGGGATCTCAGCATCATCTTCATTTCCAGAGCGTAACAGCCCTCTCTTTGATGCAGCGATCGACATTTAGTTCTCCCCTGTAGCCCCGAAAGAAATGCTAGGTTTATCATGAGAATGACCAGGAATCACATCTAGAAAGCTGCCAGGCATACGAGACAGTGAATGTGATCATCAACTCGACGGCACACAGCACGCTGATTGTTTAAACCTTAAAGGTATAGTTCACTTTAAAATTAATTTTTGATATGTTTAGCTTACCTCAAGGGCATCCAAGATGTAGATGTCTTTGTTTCCACACTATTTTCAATTTTGATATTTTTAGGTCAAACAGTTCGTGTCTGCCAGTCATATAATGGATGTTTATGTGAATGGGGTCCACCCTGGGTCCACCTTAAAGAGCATGCACAGAGAAGTCCAAATTAAACATGATTTAATGACTCATAAATGTAAGCACGCATTGATGGCCTGAGACAAGAAACGAGCAGTATTTTTATTGTTTTTACCTCGTGTATCCCTTTAATGAAAAAGCCAAGACGAATAACATGCTGATGTGTTCATGTTCTCATAAGAGAATATAACCAACCACAAACACAGTCTCAACATGTTTGCTATGTGATAGAGGAGTGAGGGGCCCACATGGATTGGTTACATGAACTGAACTGAAAAAAAATTGGCGTTGAAAACTTGTTGTTTATGACAATTAAAAGTAAATTACACCAAACATTTAAAAAAATATATAGCTTTTTTAAAGTCCCCGTGAACCGGAAGTTGCAAACGATTTTCTCCAGTGCTGTGACGTATTTCCAAGTGAAACGGAATATTGAACAGAGGGCAGGGTTTTACTCTAGCGCTCCTCCTCTCCATCGCTCGCTCATAGCAAACTAACGGTTTGAGGGGAGTGGTTAAGCGTTTCCCCACCCAAACTGTGAAACCTACGTCATCAGAAAAAGAAACCGTTCCAGACCGGAAGTAACTTTTCAGATTTTGATTAAAGATTACCAAGGTAAAGCATTTTTTAAATATATATTTACTTGCACGGATTAATTGTTCACCACAAGACTAGTAATATGCGCTAACAAAGTAAATAGGTTCAATTTTGTTTTCACAGGGACTTTAAGCAACACAAAAATTGCGCTTGTTAGCGCTGGCAATTTCGATAACGTCACTGGCATGGTAGGCATGGTCCTATATACACAGAAGGAAATGAGCACTTTTAAGTCAAGTCAAGTCAAGTCACATTTATTTATATAGCGCTTTTCACAATACAGATTGTATCAAAGCAGCTTCACAGTAATAACATGAAAGTAGTACAACACAGATCAATAATATTGTAAATATTAAATATCCCCAACTGAGCAAGCCAAAAGCAAGGCAATGGACTTTTAACGGCACGGATTACGCATTTGAGCTCGTGAGGGACAGGCCAGTAGTATCGGACTACACCACATGGAGGACGGACCTCTTGTCCACTTACAGTACAGGATCGTTTAGGGGGAAGTGACTGTGGGCGTGGGTGCTGCTGGAGCATGGACACTGCACCGCAGTCAATCTGTTGCAGAGAGGTCAACCCGGAACATTTATTGATCGGCGAAAAAATACTTTATACTAATACTTTTCTCAGACTGTTTAGGTTAACAGCGTACTGGCAGTTCACTATGGGCGAGGGTGCATTTAGGAAGGAGAATCCCATCCTTTACAGTGAACTATACATCAGGGATCTTTTCCCCTCAGCCGAATATCAAGGATTCGAGTAACGTTAACGTGATGCGTTGAACTTGTAACTTGTGTAAATAAAACATTTGATGCATACATTGTCCGACGCTTCATGTACTCATTGACGAAAGTACATATCTCTAAATAGTGTGTCGCTAAAAAATCTGTTTCCTCAGCTAGCCTCAGACTATTTACAAGCCACGGCTGCTCTGCTGGTGCGGGTAGGCAATGGAGTGGCTTACCATGCCAGTGACATAGCCGAATGTTAAAATCCAACATGGCGGCGACCGTGCAACACAAACAACACTTTCAATGTACCATTTTATCCCTTTTAAGAAATTCTCCCAGATAGCAGACTGACATTGAATCAACGTGGAAATATGACATAGAAACAACGTTGATCTGACATTGTTTTGCTCATCGAATTAACGTTGAACCAACGTCAGACGCGTCATTCTTTCAAAACTAACGGAAAATCAACTTGAAATCAACGCGTTGTTTCAACGTTATGAAAGCAAACCAATTTTCGATTTCATTTAGCTTTGAAGAATGCCGTGTCTGACGTTGGTTCAACGTTAATTCGATGAGCAAATCAACGTTGTTTCAATGTCATGAGAGACGTCGTTTCCACGTTGATTCAATGTCAGTTTGCTGTCTGGGCTGCCATTTTAAAAATTGTACAAATGAGAATAAATAAAATACATCTGTTATATCACCTTTTCTCAAATTTCAGTTCAGTTCATCTTTAAGCACGGGCATGTGAAACAGTTATCATGGCCGTCAGATGAGGATAGGAAAAGACCGCATCCAGAAACACGGTTTGAAAGACATCTTGAAAAAGGCAGTGTCATCCTCTTTCAAGAAAAACTGCTGTGAAAATACAGACCGGAAGTCAAAAGACAACAAGCGCAGAGCTGAAAAGGGGCGGGGCTACATAAGGTCTATACACTCGAAGTACATTGGTCTCTCAAGGCGATCCCAATTACGTTGTCACGTCGACGTAACTTAGAACGTGAGCGACTGAAAGGAACTGAAATTTTATTTTCTTGTAAAATTTACTTCAGTAATCTGTTTTATTTACAAATTTGAAAAATCAAATTTGTACACAAACAGACCAGGGGCAGTTGTCATTTACATTTGCTGCTTTTATTCAAAGAAACATTGCACTGAATGTATAGTCTATATTATTTCATTGTCAATATACATGTATTTTTGCTTGTCCTATAACAGCAGAAATGCTCAACAGTGTTTTCTATTTACATGTAAGTCTTCCAGGTATGTGTGTCTCTCAAACTGACTTTCAAAAATACCCCACCATAAGAAATTGCTTGCTGTACACCCCTTCTTAGTTTCCCATATGCCATATTTTCTACGACAATGATTCATATTTAATTTTCAAAAACCGACATCAGGCAAGAAGTAACAACACCATACTATAAATGTCCAAAATAAAAACAATAAAATGTTAATTAGAATGACACAGATCCAAGACTAATCTCACTTACAAAGGTGTTGATGAGGAATGAGTAAAATGGCATTGAATAGCAAGGAACATGTTATCAACTCAAACTGTCAGTGCAAATTAAATTAAATTTACAACATTACATCACATTGCAACACTTATGCTAATAGAAAGGTCAACAGGTGTTAAAACTCTTTCCAGACTGCTTGTAAGTTCATGCCTTACACCTCTTTTTCTCCCTTGACTCTCTAAGGGTGTAATTACACATCTTACTGAAATACTTAATATTTAATGGCAGAGCCGTAGATCAGATACCTTGCCAATGTAATACAGAGCCATGTTTAACAGCTATAGAGGTTGGCTAACTGCCTCTAACATATTTTAGTCTAAAAATAACATAAGTGTACACCATAATAATGCAAATCCACCATATTAAGGTTTAAATATACACTGTTCTTCCATAATTTTTTATTTATTTATTGACAATTAGTAGATTGTGTTGTGTATTTTGTTTGTATTCAGTCATCACTGTCTTATCATTAAATGCAATGAAAATAACAATATAGTTGCTTACCCCACCCCATGTGGTGTATTACTGTTACAGTGCTAGTCATTAATGGTCTTAACTTTGTGGATGAGAGTTCTAATTAATTTCATTTTTCCCTTGGCTATGCTTCATCCTTGTGGGACTAAATATAATTACACACTCCATCATTCCATAGCCAACCATAAGACACTGATGATCCCTTAATAATGCCATAAATTAAGTATTGGAGACACCAGTGTCTTTTTCAGGTAATTTTATCCGCCACATTTCTGCTTCATTTCTTCTGCATTTGAGAATTTTAGAAGAACCTTCCTATTTTAAATTCATGCATTCTGAATGGATACTTACATTTAGTTTTTTAATCATTTAATACAGTTGATCGGTTTCCCTCTGGGGATTCACTGCTCAGTCTGTATTTATGCCTTAAAAGCATCATGAGACAAAAATAGCTACAAACCATTCAATCTTTTTTCGCTTTGTACTTCAAAAACAGACCAAAGCAGACATTTATGAAAATTATACTGTGTCATGTTGCCACTCAGCAGGGAAAGAATGATTATCACACTCCTTGCGACACACTATGGCAATGAGTGGAAATTTATGAGATTACATTTAAAATAAGCTCTTAAAATTAACAAATATGGTTAACTTACAATTTGTTTTTTTAATTTTTATATATAAATGTTCCAAAAAAAAAGCTATTTTTATAGAAAAAGTTTCTTCTATCAGACACTTGATTTTCTTTCGCTCTTTCACCTGAGTCAAAGCATTTTCTTTTTGTTTCTTTCTTTGTTTGTTGTTTAATAATGCTTTTTTGTTTCTGTTTCTTGTGTGTCCCAATGATTCATTTTAGGTTTCCTCACAACTGTATTCTCAGTCCTAAAATAGAGTGAATTATTCTATAATTTAGCTCCAAATCTCCAGTGAAAATGGTCATTCTGACCCCCCTCAACAAAATATTGGATTACTCAGTAAATATTCATCCATGACATTTAATATTTTGGCTTTCTTTCTTTAGAAAAAAATATTAACAAAATCAAAAATTTGAGCCAGTGAAGTTTCTGAAATTTGATTGATTTAACACGGAGTAACCCTATTGATAAATCTATATTATGTAACACACGTGATTGTTTTCTCCATAAAAGTTTCCCTTTAAACAAGTTGAAGATCCAGAACTAGACTTTCAAATCTGCTCTGGTTATTTATAGCACACCAGTGAAATGTGCACAGTGAAGTGGTGGGTGTTGTGACTTGATTATGTTTTTAGAGCAGCTTGTAAAGTCTTGACCAGTCTTTAAGTGGGTCATTCTTCTACCCCAATTTATTAGTCCCAATGTACCCCCAATATATTAATCCACTCATTCAAAAACAGATGTTTAACAAGAACATGTTCACCTTCAAATAGTAAATAGCAGTATAGTTCAGATAAGACTGGATGTTTTAATAAAGGTTTCATGCAATTATCATTGCCTTTTCTTCTTCTTCTGTATTTCCTCAGAAATGGTATAGCCTAGTTCCATACTTGGACAAGGATATAGGTTTGAAGTAGTACTTTTTTTTTAGCACAGCGACTATTTTGTGAATAGCATTGCTTCTTTACGGCTGCAAGCATCAACTTATGCACCAGGACGTTCTTCATGAGAAACTGGGACAGAGGTATTATGGATGTCCTAAAGGAGACACTAGATACCTGACCTGCTAAGGCACAGTGGTGAATATTTAATAAAATTCATGGAAACAGGCCAGTAGACCCGTTAAGCAGTTTATGCTATGAATATTGAACCATACATTCTGTACATAATAGGCATTAAATGGTTTAGGTTTTTTTATGAACAGCTTTAAATATCAAAAAAGAGTGATACAAAATTAAATCAAAAAGCAATAAAAAATGAAAAATACAGTACTGCACAATAAACTACTTGCATGCTCCCTAAACACGATACATTTTGTTATGATACATTATTGAAGTAAAGACATAAAATCTGGTTTGGACTATAGTGTAGTTTCTTAAATCAAAGGAAATGTGTAAAAGGAAACCTAGGCTTGAAAAAGCCATCAATGCATGTCACGCTCTTATCATTATTTATTATTTCATTATTCATCAAAAAGTCTTTGTGTAATCAGTGTCATTGGACCTGCTAGTGTCAGGATTCTTAATTGTGAAGATTCTTAAAGGGTGTGTCTGACTCTGAACACATGCATATCACAGTAAATAAAATTATGTTTCTTTGATACATTATTTTGCTTATTCTTTCTTTGATGCAGAAGCCGTATTGCCCATAAAAAATAATAATGGCAGCTGTATGCGCTATGTTGTAGATAATGAGGACGAAGAACAAGAGAGCACAATGGTGCGGTATCACCCTGAAAATCTGGAGCAACTGCAGTCACAGACCCACTTCTCCAGACAAGAGCTGCAGTTACTCTATAGAGGATTCAAGAATGTGAGAGTTCAGTATAACCCCACCTGCTGGGTAAAAATGTTGACATTTTTAGGCTTCTGCTCTCTTTGGAGAAATCCCAGTCCCTTAAATATTGCTTTCTTGTCTGATCCTGTTTTTACTAGGAATGTCCAAGTGGAGTTGTGAATGAGGACACATTTAAAAACATCTATGCTGTGTTCTTCCCACTGGGAGGTTGGTCCACTTAAAGTTTATATTATTAAATATGTTTAGGTAAAGAAAATGTATATATATATATATATATATATATATATATATATATATAAAGATCTATTGTGCAGGCATTAAACTCTACTAGTAAATTACTGTATTTAAAAGTATGTGCAGATCATGTGAAAATACTTTGTAATGTGACAGAGTTGGACAACCGAGATCTTTTTCTGCACACTGTAGTCAGTGTCTCCTCCTTGTGGTCTGATGTGAAATTTTTCACACAATTTTACCAGAAAGTTACAACTCTTAAAGTTACAATATAATATGATGAAACAAACAAACAAAAAATAAGTGTGCCATTTTATGTGCAGATTCAGTTCAAATCCTGATTTTATTAAGCTATAGAACAGGCCAAACCAATTCAAATAAATATATAATAAAAAGTAAAACTGCCTGCCATGCCATTTATAATAGCCTACTATTTCTTGTTGTTTAGAAAAATGTTTAGAACCTAAAAATCTAAATACATTTTATGTTCACATTTTTTCACATTTTTTTTCCTGCAGTAATATAATTATTTTCATTATTTTCTTAGATTCATCAAAGTACGCTCAGTTTCTCTTCAATGCATTTGATAAAGACAAGAATGGCTCTCTCAGTTTTGAGGTGAGGATTTTTAACTAAATTGTTTTTTGTAGATCAGGACAAACATTTATGTGGAAAAATATGCATATGAAAAAGTCAATGTTTTGAATGGCTTTAATTGTTTGAAAACAGTTAATCACTATGATCCCTTATATTTGACATTAATTTGATTCAGATTTTTGAAATAGATAATGTTTTCAATGTTTTCAGATGTTTAAATCTTTAACACTGGATAAAAGATTAGAAAGGATGTACTGACACTTTATTATAACCATTCTTTAAGACTGTTGTTAACGTGTTTATGTGTGTTTTGCTTTTAAAGGAGTTAGTCTGTGATCTCTCTGTTTTGTTGAGAGGCACTACTGAAGAGAAGCTGAATTGGGCTTTCAATCTATATGACATCAACAAAGATGGACAGATTACTAAAGAGGTCTGAACACTCTAATGTCAAGGACTAAACACCTTGTGAGGTTTGGTTTGTGATGCAATATTTGATCTTTTTGTTTCAGGAAATGTTGGATATTTTGAAGTCTATTTATGATTTGATGGGGAAATCAATCCACCCACGACTCAAAGAGGAGGCAGTGAGGCAACACGTCAGAATTTTCTTCCAAGTAGGCCTACTGCTATTTTACAATATTATAATAGGAAAATGTAACTATGCATACATTTTTGGAAAACATGCAATTTAGCTTTGTATAACAGTTGCCAGATTAAATATCCACAGGACATTTGAACTTGTGTTATTTTACCCTTGTCATGGAAATTTATAATACACCCTACGAAAACTAATCTGACTTTTTCACTTGTGACAATTCAGATAACCTACAGTTGTCAATACAATACTTGCAATACTTCACTTCAGGTCAACTGGTAAAAGAGCAAACCTAATCCTAACCCTCCAGTTCAAATGTCCACAGGAGTAGAACTAAAAGCACTATTACATGCACTGCCTCTTCACCCGATAGTATTTCGACACCCCGGGATGCAAGTTGGCAGGAAACTTAGCGTTTAACAGCCAGCAAACAAACTGGGCCAGAGATTGCAGATTCTATCCGAACTAAAAAGCCTGAGTAAGGTTCTCCGTCTTAAAATCTCAATGAACGAGAGCATATTAAAATGCGGGTAAATCAACTCATCAACTTACAGCGTCCATCTTACACTTAAAGGGTTAGTGAAATGAAAATTCTGTCAATAATTACTCAGCCTCATGTTGTTTCAACCCCGTAAGACTTTCGTTCATCTTCGGAACATGAATTAAGATATTTTTCATTAAGTCTCAGAGAAATAATAACTTTATTCAACTATTAATTTCCTTCTCTGTGGGCCTCGAGATTTCACGTAGTGTAAAGTACTCGCTTACTAACGTAAGGTGTCGGTTACGTATGTAACCCTCGTTCCCTGAGTAGGGAATGGAGACATTACGTCAGATGACGACGAATGGGGTTTCACTTAGAAAGCCTATTGACTGAGTATACAAAACGAGCCAATGGCAATGAAATGCCATAGGTCTGTAGAATTGGCATAGCGTATCTCCGCCTTACCTCGCTGGTATAAAGAGAGGATGCCGGCAATATGCAGATATGTTAGAGAATACACATATGACCCAAAGGAATGCATATGGAGAACACTGGGGTGTCTAGCCGCAGGTGGAATATTTCAACCCCAGGGGTGGAAAGGTGGCTTGCCAAGGGAAAACACATGCTCAGAGAGGCTTACAGTGGAAATACACATGTGGGGGTCGCTCGAGTGAGGGACAATGCACACGGGAGGCACCTGCCCAGCGCACAGGCAATAGACACTGGCGCCGACGTCTGGAGTGGTGGAGGAACTCAGGGCTTTGGGGAAGCTCACCTGAGGAGAATATCGCACATAACCAGTCCGTGGAGTAGAATGGCGAGCAAGCAAAGACACCTGAGCAGGTTCAGTACTAGCGGGTTGAAGCGAGTACATGAGAGGACACAGGCTCCACTCGGAGATTGTAGAATCTGGCGAATGTGTTGGGTGTCGCCCGGCCTGCAGCTCTGCAGATTTCTGTTAGTGAGGCGCCATGTACTAGAGCCCAAGAGGACGCCACACTCCGGGTGGAGGGGGCTGTCACACCAAGGGGGCACGGTCGACCTTGCTGCTGGTATTCCAAAGGAATGGCGTCCACTATACTGTGAGACAGCCTTTTCTTGAAGAGAGGCCTTCCCTTTAGCTTCTCATCATAACAGACAAAGAGCTGGTCTGAGGTCCTGAAACACTGCATTCTGTCTACATAGGCGGAGAGAGCACGTACTGGACAGAGCAGTGCCAAGGCTGGGTCTGCCGCCTCTAGGGGCAGTGCTTGCAGGTTCACCACCTGGTCCCAGAAAGGAGTGGTGGGAACCTTGGGCACATATCCAAGACGGTCAGGGAATAATACAGGGCACGATGGTGTGAGTCGTGAGAGGCAAACAGATCTATCTGTACGTCCCCAAACTAGTCCCAAACCAGCTGAACTGACAGGAGCACTGGGTCTGTGTGTTCACAAACCTGGTCTTGAGAGTGAGCTAGGATAGCCAGTCACCCTCTGTTCACACAGAGGAACCAGGGCTGCCTCGACAACTTTTTTGAAGGCGCAAAGAGACAGGGCTAGATCGAATGGGAAAACAGTGTACTGATATGTACAAACCATAGGTACGGTCTGAGTCAAAGGCACACATTCGAAAATGCATTTGGCCAGGAGCATCTTGAATGGCAGCCTGTGAAGGGGGCAGTTCAGATGCGCCGATCCAGGATTGGCCGTAACCCACCGGATTTCTTTGGGACAATGAGGTAGGGGCTGTAAAACCCAGACCTCATTTCGGCTGGAGGGACAGTCTCGATCGTACCCTTCGCCAGTAGGGTAGCAACCTTTGCTCTCATGATAGGGGCATAGCCACTGAACATAATGGAGTGGACTCCCTTGATGCAGGGAGGAGACCATGAGAACTGAATCGCATAGCCAAGCCGATGGTTCGCACGACCCAATGGAACAGATTGGGAGCCCTAGCCAGGCTCTCAAAAACTGTGCCAGTGGAATCAAGCGAACCACAGCAGCGAAGTGGACCCTTCGCCAGTAGGGTAGCAACCTCTGTCGTCCAAGAACTCTTTGCTTAGAGACGGGGGAGTCAGTTCTTTCTGAGAAAAGAGGATTCTCCCCCAGCCCTCCACCGGAGAAAGGAGTGGGCCTGCTACCACCTCCTGGAAAAAACTGAGTCCCATCTCTGAGGAGCCTGTCTCAGGAGTGCCGCTTAACCCGGCGTTTTGTAGGGAGCAGGGCTGGAGAGGGCTGGTTTGCCTACCTGCGGCTTCCTCCACAACACAGCTATGTGAAGGCTGCTGCTGGGGCTTCGCGGGACGGGTGGGAGCCGTGGGAAGGGGCCCATGGCAGTGGGCAGACTGATGGATCTGAGCCAACGGCGGGGCAGCAGCGGGCCGTCGGGGCAGAATATATTGGAAAGCCTTAGTCTGCTCCTGGGCGGTTAAGAACTGTTGGGCAAAGTCCTCAACTGCACCGGCTTGGGATATGGGGGTGTTGAGCAGATGAGTCCAGTCAGCACCCCACACATCAGCCAGGTTCAACCCCAGGTGTCGTTCCTGGACCACATTGGTGGACATCACCTGCCCCAGGGAGCTTGTGGCCACTTTTGTCGTTCGGGGAGCAAGGCCAGTGGCGGCGGGCACACAGATCATTATAGAGCCCTGGTTCATGGGCTGATGCTTGCAGACATTCTCACCCTCAGATCACCCTGGAAACTATATCAAAAGTCAGTTTTACTAGATTACTCCTCACTGTACATATAAAAGAAAATGGCATTTGAATTACTTTTTTTTTCTCTCCTTAGAAAATGGACAGAAACCAGGATGGTGTGGTAACTATTGATGAATTCAGTGACTGCTGCCAAAAAGTAAGGCTCATTTTATCTTTATCAAAACATGCATTACTTTTAGCAAATGCATAATAATTTCACTTTTGTTTTGCAGGATGAAAATATCATGCAGTCTCTTAAGATTTTTGACAATGCAGTCTAGATTTAAGTCAGGAATTCCACTAGTACTTGGACAATTCTATTATCCAATTCTCATTGGATAATTTCATATTTTCTGTGCTGCTGTTCTGGAATGCTCTAGACAGCTCTGGATAACTCTGGACTGCTCCAGACTTCTGTGAACTGACTGCTGAATGCATACATACCTAGGTAGAAGTTTGGGGCTCTAGTGTGATGCAAATATAATGTACATGTTAGTGGTAGAAAACACACACACACACACACACACACACACACACACACACACACACACACACTATTTTTCATCTAAAGTTGTTTGCATGCACAATGTGCAATGATGATGAAATGTAGCTTCTTTTCTGAAGAGAAAGAGGTTGAAGATGATCAGAGTGTGACAACCTAAATATTATGTTGGTGCTATTTTCTGTTCTCTAAGTGCTGCAATGCTTAAATTCTTTAAATTCTTATTGTCTTTCCTTATTGTTCATATAATCAAGCTAGCAATTATTTCAAGAATAGATCCCATAAATGACATTTAATTAGTAAGTGAAACTGCATTACTGTAGTTCAAGATGCCTGGACAACGTAACACATCACAGTAGTAATAATACTATATCTCTAATAGACTATATTGCACATTTAAGCTTATGCATAAAACAAGGAATTAATGCTAACTTGTAATTATATAGGACTCTCAATATATATTTAACTAACATGAGAAAGGGAATGAGACACTGCATCGAGTTGATGCTACGGTAACACACTACGTGAGCCGGTTTCTGAAGCACTTGTGTTACAAGCCAGTCTTGATTGGCTATCGCAGTCGGGAGTCATCAAAGAGGTGCCTAGTTAAGACGACATCAACGTCATATTGCCTGAAGGAAGATGTTAAGGCATTACAGAAGTATGGCAACATGACAGTATCTTGTTCTCCTTCTTAGGGAACCGGGTTACATACGTAATCGAGATATTCCCTTTCGAAGAAGAACTCAACAATGCGTCATGGAGTTGACACTATGTGAATGTAATACCCACATTGGCGCACTGAACAAATGCCTGTTCACTGTGCTGTGAAATTACCCAGCAGGCTAGGCTGTAGACAAATAATTGCCTGCGTACCTAGTGACCTTGTTCAATACCTGGAGAGAGAGCATCGGGAGTGGAGCGCATAACCAGCTCTACAGCCCCCTGCACTCTATCACCTTTCTTCACAGAGGCATGACTCCCAACCTCTTTCTGAAGACCGAAAAACTTTGCCGTCGAAACTTTAGGGAAGCATTCTACCCTATAAACAGATCCCCTTGGGATTTAGTTGATGTAAACCCATCTGACTACTACCTCCAGTATGAACCGGAGGGGCTACTGAGACATGAGTGCCATAACGCTCTTAAACTGATCCCTACCAAGTAGCCCTTTTCAACTGATGGTTGTCCATTTCTACAGTTCTAGCAACTTACAGAGATACTGGGTCGCTAACTGCTAATAATTCCACTTTTATGCTCTGTCCCGATACTCCTTACGAACCGTTAGGGACAGGGCTTGACATCAACACCCGCCAAGCCGCCAAATGCGGGTGGATTTCACCCATGGTAACACAGTCACTCCCACTAGCCACTTTGGCTTGTTGAAAAGTCTTGTCAAAAGACATCTGACATAACTAACGAAATGCAATTTATCACTACGACACTACAACTCCCATGAGTACTATCTGCACATAGTCTAGTGTTTCGTGAATTCGTGAATCCTCTTGAACGACATTAGAAACGTAGAGATTAAACCTTTTTCATTTTATGGAGTCAAATGAAACGAGTTAATACATGAGATTTATCGCAGTCGGGGGGTCATCAAAGAGGTGCCTAGTGAAGATGGCATCAACGTCATATTATCTGAAGGAAGATGTTAAGGCATTACAGAAGTATGGCAACATGACGGTATCTTGTTCTCATTTTTAGGGAACCGGGTTACATACGTAATCGAGATACATTAGGGCTGTGAATCTTTGGGTAGACAGCGAATCGATTCGATTCAGGATTCATAGGTTTTCGATTCGATTCAAGAACGATTTGTGCAAATTCAGAACGATCCAATTCAATGCTATTTACATCCAAATTCGATGCGATTCGATTAATTTGATTCTTATTTTTTTATATGCATTATACTGTAGTATTATTTCAATGCTTCCCCCAATGGGTCTTTGTCTGGGTTTGAATTACACAGCGGCCTTCGGGGGTCAAATAGTGGGGACAAAAAACAACAACAACATTTTGTCCATTGTTAATGTTAGTTCATGTTTGTTCTTAATTTTCATAAATATATTATTATAAAAAAAAAATCAATGGCCTACAAATTAGCATTGTAGAAACCTAAGTAGCCAATATTTTGAAAAAGGCTTTAAAAGTGTTGCATTAAATGACTGCATGCACAAATTAATGGAGACATTTTCATTGGTTTCATTTTGCGTCCTCTCAGTGCTCTCGTTAACATCTTTTCACTGGATTTTGCTTGCGCTTGGTCCCATTGCTCTCATGTACAGATTTTTGAGCAGTCCATGTTTGAGCTCTCCAGCTCTCCATTGAGAAAGCAATAGTTTTGAGGCAAACCTCAAGACATTGATAAAGCTCACTATGAAATAAAACGTTTTCATTGCGTGGAAACGTTGCAGTTATTTTCTTTAAGATAAGATTTTACTGAAATGGGTCATAGCATTGACATTGCCCGTCCTTAGCTGTGAAGTAAAAGCCCACTTTATTCAAGGGGCGGCATTTATTACACGGAAAGAGTCTCTCCGCACACGTAAGGTGGTCTTTCGCTAGCTTTCTCTCTCTCTCCCCGCTTGCTCTAGATTTCGGGAGATTTTAACTAATTTGCAGTATAACTAGCCGATCACGATATGAGTAGCTCAACAGGTAGAAAGATAAACTCATCTTTCAGGCATTTGACCGACTGTGCTTCAGGGTGAGAAATCGGTGGTGTGTGAGCTCGTGAAACCAATCAAATGTGGGTGTCTTACGGCCAATGCGTGAGGCCCCAGATAGCAAACTGACATTGAATCAACGTGGAAATATGACATCAAAACAACGTTGATCTGACATTGTTTTGCTCATCGAATTAACGTTGAACCAACGTCAGACGCGTCATTCTTTCAAAACTAACGGAAAATCAACTTGAAATCAACACGTTGTTTCAACGTTATGAAAGCAAACCAATTTTCGATTTTCATTTAGCTTTGAAGAATGCCGCGTCTGACGTTGGTTCAGCGTTAATTCGATGAGCAAAATCAACATTGTTTCAATGTCATGAGAGACGTTGTTTCCACGTTGATTCAATGTCAGTTTGCTATCTGGGGCAGCTTGTACCAGAAACACTTTAAGGTTGTGTTTATATATATTAAACCACTGAATCGCTATAGAATCACGATTGATTCAATTCTTACCCTTTTAAATCGATTATTCACGTATATAAACGATTCACGATTCAAAATACGTTTCAGGATCGATGCATATGCAACTTCAGGATTTGTAATCGATGCATCGAGAAAACGAGTGAATCGTTACACCCCTAAGATTCATGAATTAAAAATCACTTTGCCATGGGAAAGACGGAATACGCATGAAACCTTCACCACAAATCGAAATCCACCATTGGGTCATTTTTGTGGCGCTTTACAAAGTTGATAGGCTTTCTATGTGAAACCCCATTCATCGTCATCCAAAAGAACTCGGAGTGACAACGAAAGGGAACTATTTGATGTATCATTTCTGGTTTCAGGAGATGTATCATTTCTGGTTTCAGGAGATTTGCTATAAACAAGCAAAATTCTACAATTAATATTGCAATATGAAAGACAATGAGCAAATGCATTTTATGCATACAGTACATATGCAGACCATATGGAGTAAAATTTAGTTACGTGGTGCAAACAACTAGGTGATAATTCGTCCCCTTGGAATTATAAGGTTCTATCTGCGTTCTGAGCAGTTTTGAGATATTGAGCTTCATAGTTTTTGCATTCCATATAGGAAAATGTGCATGGGGAACATGTTTCTTTCAAACATAAAAATAACAGGGACCCTAAATGTACAAAACACATCACATAAATAAATTGCCACAGAATAAGAAAATGTGAATAACTCAATTTTGACAATGTCAGATAGAACCTTATAATTCCAAGGGGACGAATTACTGTATAATTAATCATATCCCCAATCATATTATTTTATCTCTGTTCATGCTTGTGAATGCATGAGACATAAATGGCAATGAGACTGTCCAAGGAGCATGCAGTAGAAGAAAATATGGCCTACAGAGCACACAATATGGAAAACAGCCACCACACTGTTGTGTTTGGCTTCCAGGACACAAATGCTAGTTTAACATTTAAACACAAACAGTGAATACCATTCCTTCTAGAGAGAGCAGGAGAGCTGATGGCTTTCCAGACATTGCAGATTCCCTATTGAGGGAGAAGAATGAATGCACTCCATTAGTCTCACTATGAGTTGGTGAATTTGTATGATATCTATTTACTTAGATCCTTTTATACTCCTAACTTGATAGATATTTTAGTTTTGTAATGGCAGGTGACTCCTTTTTTCGACGTCTACTGCACGTCTAATGTTGACATCCGTGGGACCAAATGTGGTCGTTTGTGGACGTCTTTTCAACATAAAATTTAGACTAATTTTTGATGTCGTTTTCATACAACTTTTATAACTGTAGTCCCATTAAATTTACATTTATTCATTTAGCAGATGCTTTTATCAAAAGCTGCTTACAAATGAGAACATAGAAGCAGTTACACTAACAGTAGGACAACAAAAGTAAGTGCTATGACCCCTCTCAGATACATTTAACACAGTTTTTTTTTCTTTTTTTTAGAGAATAGAATAGAAGAGAAAAAGAGAAAGTGTTAGGATCAAGTGCTGTCGAAAAAGATGCGTCTTCAGCAGTTTCTTGAAAGTATTTACTGACAGAGTAGCTCTAGTTGAGTTAGGCAGATCATTCCACCAGCAGGGAACAGTCATGGTAAAGATCCGAGAAAGAGATTTTGTGCCTCTTTGAGATGGTACCACAAGACGCCATTTGCTAGCAGAGCGCAAGTTTCTGGATGGCACATAAGTCTGAAATAGTAAGTTTAGGTAAGAGGGAGCAGTCCCATGTTTCAGAAGGGTGGAGGACATGTTTTCTGTACCATGTATTTACATGTATGCATTTGGCAGACACTTCTATCCAAAGTGACTAACATTGCATTACACATTTACATTCCTATAGTTCTTGCTTTCCTTGGAAATCAAACCCATGATCTTGGCATTGAAGGCGCCAACGCTCTACTGTTTGAGCTACAGCATTATACCTTTGTATGCGTCTCCAGTTATCCCTGAGTTTTTGGAAAATTAAAATAAATATTTATAAATAATCTGTATTCATATGAAAAACTTTCTCATAATTATGACTTAGTATCTCATTATAATGAGAAACTTTCTCGTGACTTAGTATTTCTTAATGATGAGTAATTATCTCATAATTGAAACTTTCTCATAATAATGAGAAGCGTTGTCATAATAATGACTTAACATGTAACATCTCATAATAATGAGAAACTTTGCTAAATTTACGACTGCTAAAACCTAATAATTTATTAGGTTGTTAATAAATGTAATTGCTAATTTGCTAATTTATTATCAAATCATCTGCTTGTCCAGAAAACCTGATCACTCGATCTCCATCATCCTCACAAAATGATTCTGCTTTATAGACATTCAAGAGAAGCTATTCCTCTTAGCTTTGATCGCAACATTAAAAGGACTTTGAAATGTGCACGAGACAGTCAATCGAATGCATATAATGTATTTAATAAAATGAAAGCTAAGTATACCTGGAATAAATGTATATAACAGACAATAACAACGAACTTGACACTGAAAGAAACTGAAAGTGAAAGAAACAGAAAGTGAGTGAGAGAGAGTTCCCGAAAGAGAGCAGCAAATTACAGACCTTAAAGGGGTGGTAAAACACAATTTCACTTTTCAAACTTTAGGTATTGCGTAATGTTGCTGTTTAAACATAAACAACACCTGCGAAGTTCGCTCAAAGTTTAAAGCGAATGGAGATATTTGCTTTAAGGAAATCAATTTCTAAGAACTATACAGCAAACGGCCGATAAGGACTACACGACATTCCTCCAGGGTTGCTGACATCATTAACCCCAATATTTACATAAACCCCTCCGACGAGAATACTAAATAAAGTGGGTGAGTCTAAAGTGTATATTGCTTTGGAGAAGAGTTGTTGTGGTATAGTAGGCTGGAGTGTTGTTGACACAAGACTAAGACTACTAAGAGACAAACGTCCAACACATGAAGAAGCCGAAGAAGAGTGAGCTGATCTTGATGATCAGAGATTTTAAAGCGTGACGATGTCACACCCTCTGGAGGTGTATGGGAGTTTTTACGACTCTTTGTCTCTTTGCTGGGCATTTGAATGTTTAATGAACAGTGTTAAAAGATGTAGTTTCTAACCAGAAAGCTGTTGGGCATAGGATAATACATATGGCATTAAAATAATGCCAAATAGTTTTGAAACAAAAAGCCTGTTGATTTGTACTACTTGAAAAAAATACGCATTTCATTATCCCTGGTTTTGGCTCAATTAATTAAAAAATAATTAGGTTAGATTAACACTTTTTTCACACAAGCAACATACACATCTCTGCATGCTACAAATGAACACTTAAAGTTTTTTCTAGGACCTACCATTTTCGTATGTTGCACTGAAAGTGACAGAAGTGCAAATGTTGCAACTTACCCCATGCGGGGTTAATTGTAACAGACGGAGGGGTTAGTTGTAACACTTGTGTGTTACACATAATTCAGTACTATTTTATTTGTATAGTTTGATATTGTTTGTGCATCTGTAGACAGATATCCATACATACACCCCTCATCCAATCATCCTTCTATTATGGATCAATATCATAGAGACATAGAAAAGAGCTGCATAGTTTTGCAATAAATAATAATAAATAAAATTATAAATATTGTTATTGCAATTAAATTAGATTTGTGAGTGGCAGCTTCATGTACAATTATTATTATTAATAATAATAACAGTAATAACAATACAAATGAGCTTAAAATAAAAATGTAAAGGGTTTATTGCATTAATAACAGGCCATATTTTTAATAAATAAACAAGTTATCATTCATAGTACGCTAAATTTTAAACATTTTAAATTCCAACATTGTTTGTGAAAGTCTAACAAAGTTAAATGTATGCTCAAACCTGAAAAGTTGTGTGGCTCGGTTTTCATTTGATTATCATTGTAGGCTACACTTGGCGGCTTAGTTGTAACACTCTGTTACAACTAACCCCGCTGTGTATTACATATTTTAAACCTAGCTAACAGTCGCTAGGAATTTCTGACATGTTTCAAAACGGTGTCATGTTTGAGCCAACAAGACCGTGATTAAGGCAACGGTCTGTGATACATTTAACCCCGCGTTAGGTTGTGCCCCGCGCTCCCCTACACTTAAACCTGAAAAGTTGTGTGGCTCCGTTTTCATTTTATTATCATTGTACACTTGGCGGCTTAGTTGTAACAGTACAACTAACCCCTCTGTGTAGGTTGTGCTCCGTGCTCCCCTATTTCAATTCAAAACACATTTTCATTAGAAAAAATTCAATAATCCATATTCACCTTTCATATTTCACTTCCAAAATATTCAAACTGATTAAAAATACAACATATAAAATTTAACAGGCGGTTTTTGGTCCATTTTATTTTACTTTGCAAATTCACTTCCACAAAGTCAGTGGTTGAAATTCGAAAGTAAATTCAACATTGACATTCAGGAACGGCAGGAAAAGCAGTAGATTACTGAGCATAATCTCCATCTGCTGTTAGTCGACCTAATCAACAGGGGGTGCAAGCACAAGTCGTTTTTTTTTTTTTTTTTTTTTTTGGTGTCCCGGCCTCGGCCGATGGTGTTATGAGTGTAATAAAAAATGCCCACAAACCAGTGCTTATTCTACATGCAAACACAGCCCGTAATACATGCAGGGATTGTACAAGTAAATTCGACTCGTAAGGTATATTTGAAAACTCCAGATATATATTGGGACATTACAATTTGTAGTAATTATGCTTTTCCTCCAGGGTGACATGACAAGCTCTTTTTTCAATGGAAACACATGGGGTATAGTAACAGTTCAGGATCTTTGTAGAGAAGGTACATTTAGCTCTTTTTTTAACAGCTAAAACAAAACTATGCTCTTGTTTCTGCTCATGTCTTCAGTTATTTGCAAGTTAGAGACTTTGTTAGAAAGCACATTACAAATTTTGAAGTTTTGAATTTGAATCCCACCTTAGAGAGAGTTGTTAATTTACATCTTGGTATGTGTGGTGTGTGTCAAATTTTTACAAATTACTGATAGAAAATGTGGACAGTAACATAGAGAAAATAAAACATGACTGGGAGGAGGAAATTGGTAACATTCATGAAAACGTGGGATGCATGCTTGAGAAACATACATGTTCTGTGAATGCTAGACACAATTTGATTCAGTTTATGGTAATTTAGGCTTCATTATTCTAAGTCAAAACTTCATAAAATATATCCCACGATTTCTTCACTATGTAATCAGTGTAAAATGTCAGAAGACACACTGGTCATGTAGTAAAATTCAGCCATTTTGGGAATGTATATTTAAAATTATTACTGAAGCAAATTCTATTGATTTGGAGCCTGAGCCTTGCACTGGACTTTTAGGGGCAGGGAATGATTTTCGTAATAAATATCAGACACAGGCCATTTCGCTGAGCACGATTTGGCAAAAAGACTTATTTTACAAATGTGGAAAGCAGATTCTTTCCCCATGTGGGCTAGGGAACATATTAAAGGATTAGTTCACTTTTGCTGAAAAAACTTTTGCTGATAATTTACTCACCCCTATGTCATCCAAGATGTCCATGTCTTTCTTTCCTCAGTCGAAAAGAAATTAAGGTTTTTGATGAAAACATTCCAGGATTTTTCTCCATGTAATGGACTTACATGGGAACCAGACGGTCCAAGGTCGAAAAGACAGTTAATAACAGTTTCAGATGCAGCTTCAAATGTCTTTAAACGACACCAGACGATGAATAAGGATCTTATCATGCGAAACGATCGGCTATTTCAAAACTTATTCCAAAAATGTAACTTTTCTAAGGACAAATGCTAGCCTTGCTCTATTCTGTGAGGCGAGTTTGTAACGTCACGTAATACGTAATTACGTTCAAAAGGTCACGGGCGACGTAGCCGGAAGTAGCTACAGAATCAAAATCGTCCGACATCGTTGTTTTACCTTTTAATTCCTTTTTTTGTAAACGGCGTTGAGTTGGTTTGCACGTTCAACCTATGCGTTCAACTTGTAAACACTGACTCTGTACTTACGGCTACGTCGCCCGTGACCTTTTGAACGTAATTACGTATTACGTGACGTTACAAACGCGCCTCACAGAATAGAGCAAGGCTAGCATTTGACCTTAGAAAAGTTACATTTTTGGAATAAGTTTTGAAATAACCGATCGTTTCGCATGATAAGATCCTTATTCATCGTCTGGTGTCGTTTAAAGACATTTGAAGCTGCATCTGAAACTGTTATTAACTGTCTTTTCGACCTTGGACTATCTGGTTCCCATGTAAGTCCATTACATGGTCCTCCGACTGAGGAAAGAAAGACATGGACTTCTTGGATGATATGGGGGTGAGTAAATTATCAGCAAAAGTTTTTTCAAAAGTGAACTAATCCTTTAAAAAACAAATGATCCATTTTCATTAAGATTTGGGAACCAATAAGAAAATTCTTACAGATGGACTGAACAAGCTTTATGTGTTATTTTAATTTCTGTTGTTGCCATTCACTAGGATAAAAGACTGTGTGTGTTCATTCCTTGCCCATTTACAAAATGTTTTTGTTTGTAGAGCCCCTGAAGACACCTAATACAATCATTGCAATTTTGTGGGGGGAGAGGGATATTCTAATTTAAAAGCTGTAAGTACCTAGCTCAATGAAGCATGTAATGATATTAGAAAGTATATATTTAGTCTTACTCCTATATAGTTACTGTTTTGGTGCATTGTGCATGTGGGTTGTCTTCATGAAAATGAAAATAAAGAGATAAAAAAAAATATCATTAGGCCAGACTGGGAAGATTCTGTCAGATTTTACAATCTGTATTGTAAAACAAATATACTAATAAACAAATATAGGTGACTTGAATTATAATATGAGGAAATCAAGCAATGAATAGTTGCTTGTAATAGCAATGTAATTTAAATTATACTATAAATTCCATGTTTTTACTCTGGATGTCCATGTGATGTCTATAGTACAACAGAAGCTATATTTGTATTCATGGATCCATTGTGGAGAAACAAAAAGTCTCGTCAAGCATCCAGAGCACAAGCAAGCAAGCAAGCGTACATTTCTTTGGTCACTTAAATAATGGTTCTATCAGTATATTTTGACATGAGAGAGCAACTCCCCATTTCCACATCGAAGAGACTGATATGGGCCCTTCTCAAAGTACCTGGCTCCTCATATCTGAACACAACAACATCCTCAAGTGGACTAATGCTTTTCTACCACAGGTTCTCACTAGAACCCAGAGAATTTGAAGTATGAACTTTTTGATTCCTTGTAAACTGATGGAAAAAGGGCCGAAGAAGAGGAGGAGACGGGAGAGGAGGAGGAGGGAGAGGTGTGGGACCTCCTGTATGTTAAGTGGAATTCAAGTCCAGGGTGCTGAGCAGGCAGAGTGGTGGGGCACTGGCTCCTTGACGAAACCGACCAGACTCAGCAGACACCAAGCAAGATAGGCACGTAAGACAAATCTTCTCCAAATCTGTCCCTCAGTGGCTGTCTTTGTCTATATCTGTTTGTGTTTTTCTTTTTCTTCAGCTCTCCTCTGATAATTACTATTCTACTGTTATCTAATGTTATTTAATTAAAGACATTTTCAATAATTTGTAATTTGATGCATTATATACTGAACCTTTAATAGAGTGAATATAATTACAACAATATAAAATATAAATTAAAAGATATATTTGAAACTTGATAATTTGGCTGGTTTGTAAGGAACTTGCTTGCATGAGCATGTCTTGAATGGTAAAGTGCCTGGACAGAAATAACCAACCAATTCTGGAATAGGGTTTTCGCACTGGCCTTCCCTTGCTATATTAGGCAATGTATCGTCTGATTATGCTGATATTCTTTAAACTTACATACATTTCCTCACAGACTGAAACACTCAAGGATTGTTTGGTTTTGCTCTTGGATGTGGAGAGTCTAAACTGCAATTAGAAGACTGCACAAAGTGAATTTGGACACATTTCTTTTCTTCTTAAATTGATCATCATTTGTCAATAATGTGAATGGTTTGGGATTGATGAGGCAAGCCAAATGCTTAAAGACCATTTGAGAGCTTCTTAAACAGTAGTGCAATAGTGCAGTTGTCCTCAAGCCACTGGTTTGATAGGCACCAGCATGTGTCAGTAGAGATATGTCATACGACCTCTTGGTAAAGAGCCCTGACTCCATCCCCACCCCACCCCACCCCCTCTCTCTCTTTCTCTTTTTTTTTTACTTTTAATTTTACTCACTTGTTTCCTTCATAGTCCTGCCACCACACCACAGTTTTAGCAGTAGCACTGACACAGTTTGCACAGAAGCACATTAGCTACGGGGTTTTATGACCTCTTACAATGTTTGTTTACCTAAAAAAGCTTTCAGGAGTCAGGGGGCTTTGGATTAAAAATGTTAGAAAGCTAAATGTCAGCATTAGAAAATTATTATTATTTTTACAAATTCGTGAAGATAGATTTTCTTCAAAACAACTTGAAGATTGCCTTGTGGTTTCAGCTAACCCAGCTAACAATGTTCTACTGAGGCTTGTGTGATGAACTTTTTTAAGGATTTGAGTTAAACTGAGAAATTGATCATTGTAAGCTAATAGACGATAAAAGACTTACTTAATTTACTTAATTTAAATGTTCTTATCTAAACTGCACTTTATTAAAACGATATAATATTGGAATTTAATGATAATACATTATCTTATCAATACCTTGAAATAATAGTTGCCTGTTGTGTCTAAACACACTATGGTAATTACATGAGACGACTTATGCAAATTTCAAGGTGCACTATGGCCACATTCACAAATTTCAGGAGTGACAACTGCATTTAAAGGGATAGCTCACCCAAAAATGACATTTCTGTCAGTAACTACTCACCCTCATGGTGATCCAACCCTGTAAGACTTTCGTTCATCTTCAGAACAAAATTTAAGATATTTTTGATGAAATCTGAGAGCTGGCTCACTCCTTACATTGGCTTCTATGTAATTTCATTCTACTGGCCAGAAAAGTTAGTAAAAACATTGTTAAAATAGTCCAAGTGACTACAGTGGTTTAACCTTAAATTTATCAAGTGAGGAGAATACTTTTTGTGCATAAAAAAATTACAACTTTACTCAACTATTCAGTTTCTTCTTTGTTGGCCTCTGACGTGAGTTCACGAGACCACCACGACACATGAGCAAGAACTGTGTAGATGATGCAGATGGGTCACGATGTAGTGTTTAAAATGGTTCTAAAGTGTGCATTTCCTGGATGTCGGAATCGTTGAAAATCAACGAGGAAATGTGAAAGTGGCTTAACAATTCTGCAAAATGAATGGTTTAGCTTTCGCACTTTACCATCAAATGATTGTGAGTATCATCTTCAGTTCTTCTTGCGCATGTGTCATGGTGCTCTCGTGAACTCGCGTCAGAGGCCAACACAGAAAATTAATAGTTGTTAAAGTTGTTATTTCACAAAAAGTATTTTCGTCACTTGATAAACTTTAGGTTGAGCCACTGTAGTCACTTGGAGTATTTTAACAATGTTTTTACAAACTTTTCTGGGCATGAAATAACATGAAGGAGTGAGCCAGCTCTAAGATTTCAGCAAAAATACCTTAAATTGTTTTCCTAAGATAAACGAATGTCTAACGGGTTTGGAATAACCAATGCATTCTCATCCTAGGGCGTCATTTAGTGACGCTTTTGACATTTCGTCTAAATCCAACGCACATGGCACCCTTTAGTGTCAATATAATAGGCACAGAGCTTTGTTCGGATATGGGTAAGTTTAGGTCTGGGATAGGGTTAGGGTTAGACCACTAGGAGGCGCCTTCTGGCCCATATACAGTATATCTGCGTCTCATATTGACGCTAAAGGGTGCCATGTGCATTGGATATAGACGAAATGTCAAAAGCCTCAGTATATGACGCCTTGGGATGAGACCGGGCTGGAATAACATGAGGGTGAGTAATTACTGACATAATTTTCATTTTTGGGTGAACTAACCTGTTAGTTTGGGTGAACTAACTTACTTGTCTGGTTTATACTACTCTGAGCAATGTTTGAACTTTGTATTTTGAGCATTTTGACTAAATGTCTAAATGTAAATGTTAAATATTGGAGCGAATCCCCCAAATTATTGTTTTGTGTGTGTATAGAACTGAACTCACTCTCGAAATTATGATGATTGACACTTTGGTAACCATATCAACATTCTGGCATCTCGCATGTTTGATATCCAATATATTATTTTTTTACCAAAGTAATATTACAGCAACCAAAGACTTGCTATGTTCAATGAACACTAAACTACCATCAACTAAGCCGTCTTGTTTTGTTTATGTGTTAAAGGCTGCTTCATAGAGCACGCTCTTTAAGTGTTGCCATGTCCACTTATTATAAGCAACGTTTATAAATTATCTTTGGACGTGTTGTTGGACATGGCTCAAATAGCGATCCAATTTAGTGCAGGTTGTGTTATTATGGTATTTGGAAATAAGTTTATTATGGACTTGATCTTATTTATTTATTTATTTATTTTTACTTTTTAGCAAGATCTGGCAACTCTAATGAGTCAAGTACCTCGTACCCTGTGATTTTCTTGCACCATGTGCACAGAAGATACAACTTTGATGCACGTTTAAATACATCATTAACAATTAGTTGTTCACTTCAGATCTGAACACACTACATAGAATGTATGTAAATGTGGTTGTCACTACTTGAATTTTTCATGAGCTAAGAATGTGGTTGTCCCTCCCGTAAATTGCTGAATTGTGTGCTTACAAAACAGGATTTTTTGTTTTTCAAGTACTAAAAGATGAACTGACCTCTGAATTTACCTGCACTGTGTATGTGGCCTGTGAGCCCATGCTGCATCATGTTGTCCAAAATGCATTAATGTATGAATTTCTAAATAATTGCTACGTGTATATGGTGTTATGAATTTCCATTCTTCATCATTTTCATGCCATGTTTTAATGTATTTGTCTTGAATTTTCTTTCACAGGACTAAGACGGAGTGAGGTACAGTCAGTGAGACAGCTGAAAAAACAACTCTAAAAGTGAACGTAACGCTTTGTTTTTACTGCTGCCAAAACAAGCGTGTGTTGATGTTCAAGAAGTGCTAACAAAGGGTCAGAATTACGGTACGTCGTCTAGAAGACAGATTTCAGGACAGGAATAAGATAGTACACTACAAAGTAAATCAGGACGTCAGATTGCCACGCTCTTCAAAAGTTTATTCTGAGAAGACGACTGATCTGAACCAACGGACTGTTTTGAGCTATATCTGAATTTTTAAGCACAGATCGAGTATAAGTTGGAAACAATGGAGCATCTTCCACAGACGAAAGGCAAGGGAATCTTTATGTTTGCCAAGAGGCGTCAAAGAATGGATGATCTTTCTGCAGAACAAGAGGAAATGAGACGAAAAGGCATACCAGTGGATGCAATTGTGGAACCATTAGGTGAAACTGTAAAGCATCCTCCACAAGAAGAAAGTACACAAGCCTCAAAAGATGTCTATGAAATACAACAACAGTATCAAGAGCAGCCAATTCAGCAACAGATGTTAGCACAATCACCAAATGGTATGAATGGTCTGGATCCATATCAAATTTTGGCTGTTCCCAGACTACTTGTTCACAACAGAACTGCTAAGCCCTTCCTTGGTGGTCCTTATCAAGGCCAAAAAACATTTTCACCAGTCAGAGGTGTCTCAAGCCCAACACCTAAGAAACTTGAAAAAATATTTAAAGTAAATGTTCCAGTAAACACAACCCCACAAGTTTGGTCCCCCACATCAGACATCATTGCTTCACGTGATGAACGTATTGCTGTACCTGCAATTAAAAGAGGTATCCTACCAGAAACTAAAAGGAGAGGAGCAAGCAAGACAGACTTTAAAGAAATGACCTTGATTCAAAAGAAAGGAGATCAGAGGTCAGAGTCAGTTCCAGAAGATGACTTTCTCAGTCTGGGTGCTGAAGCATGCAATTTCATGCAAGCTCCAAAGATCAAGCAGAAAAACCCTCCACCTGTCCTACCCAAACCTGTTATCAACCCAGCTCACCCTCCCTGGTCCGCAGAGGGCAGTGCCATCTCTTGGAATCCCCTTACAGCATCAAGCTCAGTTCCAGTTATGGGGCACACCCAGGTGCAGGCAGTACCCCAGAAAAACCCACCAAAGCTACAGCCTGCTGGAAAATCCCGGCCCTCATCATCTTCTCAACCGAAATCACCAGATCTGCATCAATCAGCCTGGACTCCAAAACCACATCAGTCACATAAGCTAGATTCACTCCAGGCTGGTCCTTCCCAGTTTAAAACATCAAGGTCACAAAATGATGGCAACTCTGTTGCTTCCTGTCCACCCCAACACCTGGGCACATATGTTCAGGTATCTAAGGCTCCATCAGGTTCTCCCAAAGGGTATTCGTCGGATACAGGTGATTCTGTTGGGCTGAACCTTAAAGGAAAAGGAGCTGAACTGTTTGCTCGTAGACAGTCCCGTATGGAAAAATTTATAGTGGACAATGAGACTGTGCGAGCCAACAAGGCAAGATCCTCTTCACCAACATTTTCAATGCCAAGCACTTGGAAATACACTTCTAATGTCCGTGCCCCACCTCCAGTGTCCTACAATCCTATTTTGTCCCCCTTTTATCCTCTTGCAGCAGTTAAACAACCCCCTCCTTCAACTAGTCCAAAGATAAAGCCTAAAGCAAGCAAGGAGGAGATGTATCCACCACCCAAACATCTCAATGTTCTGGACGTCATGAAACATCAGCCTTACCAACTGAACGCCTCACTTTTTACCTACAACTCCACTCTAGAGGCTAGGGAAGCAGTTTCCCCTGAAGAGTCTAAACAAACTTCTTATCAACCCCCTACCAGTTTTCAGACCCAGTCCCTCGCTTATGAGCCATCTACAACATTATCTCCATCCCCAAATAGTTTTTCCAAAAGTTCACAGCCAGTTCTAAAGCCATCTAATGCCACCGGAGAGGTAAGTGTTCCATACCCATTTGTCCATAAGTCTACATCAAATGAAGCAACCATTGTTCCACGACAATTAGATGGGAAACGACAGTCCATGTATGATGGTCCCAGAAACATCTCCAATGCCCCTGGTAGCACTGGGGCCAATCTTTTTGTAGGGTCTTCTTTACGCGTGAATAATGAATTTGCTTCACGGTGTGCATTACCAGTGACTCCAAGACCAAAGTTTTCAGCCAAAAAGTCAAACACTGGCAAGCAATGGAAACCAATAATTTTACAACTTTAGGTCATGACATGCTTTTTATATTATTGTCTTGTTTCTTGATTCACTTTTAATGCTAGTAAAGTTAGTAAAAAAATGGCACAAAAAAATAGAATATACAAGAAAAACATTTTGTTTTGGCAGATTCAAAAAATGCTGTTTTTGCAGTTAGGAGGAATTGTTGTGGTCCGAAAATTTTTTTATTGTACAATGTTAAAGGATCAAAAAAAGTTTGATTCCGTAATGACCCTTTTAATGATACTTTCTAGATAAATGCACAATTTAAGAATGTCATACATTATAGAACAGTTCTACAATTTATCGCTTACATTGATTTTGATTAGATTTTATTAGTTTCCCTGCAATTTTATTTTGATTTCCATGTGAATGACAATTGCATTTATTTTTATCTGTATTTTGTAGAGAGAAAAAAACTGATAAACATTTTCTCATTATGCCAAGTGGACTTGTGAAAAGGATTGTCATTTTCTGATATTTGTGGACAGGCAAAGCACCAATGACATAATGAGTGTCAAAAGCATTAGGTGCTACATTTTGGCTACAGTTCAAAATCAACATACTAGATTATCCCCTGGACCTGGTTTCTTTTGCAATTCTGTCAGACCTCTAATTCATTCATATGTATTTTGTAAATTTATTATTTGTACTGTATTTAGCAGACTGTTCAAATGCAGAAAACAAATGATGGGTGTACATATTCATTTGTACTCATTCAAATATCAATCTGAACAACGTTAGCCTACTACTGTTCTTGTTTCTTCTTTCCCTTGCACTTCTTGATCTCTCCCTTTAATAAATATTTCCATCAGCTCTGTCTCACCTAATGCTTTCTCTGCTCTCTATTTGCTTTTCTTTACCAATTTTAACACAGTTCTCTTTCTGGGATTTCCATATTGCTCATGTTAATCTATCTACTTTCTATCTGGTTCTGGAAAGAATAGTCCCTATGGGCTTCTTCAGTCTAAAATGACCGAAAACTGTTATGTTTTTAAATTTTTTTTTATTTTTTTTGCTTCATTGTTGCTTAATTTTGTTCAATTACCTTTCTGAACACATAAAACAATCAAGGAGATGATTCGGATATTTTAAAGGGTCATAAAACAATAGTCACACTTAGCTTCCTCCCAGTCAAAAATGACTGACCATAGGAAATGAATGGGAAATACATCATCAAGATTATTTTTTGCCAAGCATCACTGAATTGTAGATGCAATGGGAAAACTCAGATACACTTTTGGTGGTACAAACTACAGATCAGCCACTGCAGAAAAAAAGTGTACAGCAATGAAGGGGTAAAACTCTAAGACATCAAGAGTGCAAATAAGACCCTCCACCTCCCAACCACACACATATACACCCCATCCACACACACACACACACACACACACACACACACACACACACACACACACACACACACACACACACACACACACACACACACACACACACACACACACACACACACACACACACACAGAAAAACTAGGAAGACTGCAACAGCAAATTTTTAGAATATGCAAAATAAGATCAATAAATGAAAAAAAAAAAAAAACGCTCAAATTGCATGCACACACACACACTCAGAGAGAGAGAGAGAGGAAAAAAAGCTTTTTGTATTGTGTTCCCTTTCTAACCAAATGTTATTGTATGATTGTAATCGAAATGCAAAACCCGATACTTGACTGATTCTAAACCTGATCTTAAAAACAAAAACAAACAAACAAAAAAAACAACAACAATAAAATAGAGAAATCCTGTCTAAAACAACAATAGGAATCAAAAAAACCTTTCTATGTATTTATATAGCAAGCTACTGTATAGGCAGCCTACAGTACAAGCAGTTACAGGACATTTCACACGTTTATATATTTTTAAAGCCACTAGATGGCGATTCATTTTAAGGCTCCTGTCTTTTTTGACTGGGAGGAAGCTAAGTGTAAACCCTAAACAAAGAAGCCCAGAGGGTTAAATGTACTGTAACACATTCAGTGTAATAAAAATACACATTGGGTCAATACGTTCCAAAATTGAGTCAACAAATACTAAGGTCTAGTCTTTATTCTGTCCGAATAATTCTGTTCTTCACAAATAGTTGAAGTACTATGGTTTAGCACACGTAGCTCATTTTAAATATAGCTCTTGCTCCACCATGTTTACAACACACAAACTCTAAGACACCATCTCTGCTTAGCAATCTGATAGGTCTTATACTTATCAACAGCCTTTAACTAGAGGTAAGTGCTGAAATAACCCCATCCCCAACTCACTTATCATGTTCTAATGAAGACACTAGAACACAGCATTTTTTTTTTCCTGACAGAGGCAATGTCAGAATCTTTTAGATAATAATTTGGAAATTGTGTTCAGAGCTTACTTTATGACTTGCATACATTTTTTTTTCTCCTATGAAGTCCCCCCCACCTTCCCAAACTGAATATAGGCCTATACTTTTGTAGGTTACAAAGTTATGAAAAATCAAACATATTTCAGGATGACTGTTTGAAAAAAAGAAAAAGAAAAAAAAAATCAATCACAATATTTGTCAAAAAAAAAATCTTTTTCATAATATGATTAATGCGTTAAATGTGATTAATGTTTAATGCTTTTTTATTTTAATTATACATAATTAAATTACATACATTTTTAAAGGGACAATACATATCAATTAACATTTTAATAATTTATCATTTTAATTATTACATGTCTCTATTAACTGATATTCATATTTATTCATATTTAAACTTACTCTTATCAAGAGTTTAACTACTCTCAAAAATGTTGCGACAGTCTAATTATAAATCATGATGACTAATTATAACCACAGAATTAATCCAGTGCCAACCAAACCCAGTAGCCAAACAACCCTGACCTCCCCTAACCTAAAATGAGTCTATAGAGCATTTACAGACACTGTCCAGATGAGGGCAATCTAAATGCATGTGATAATTTATATTTAGTTTGGTGTAAAAAGTCTTGTTAGAAATCCAAAAGCATCAAGATTTTCTTTATGTTACAAACTAAATCTGTGATAACTTGATAAAGCTTATGAGTCTGTGTTCACTTGTTTTACAAGAACTAATAAGTGAATGTCCTTCTGTCTTGCTCTGTAGGGATTCAGCAGGAGTCGGTCCTTGTCTTTTCCTCAGAGACTGGCCTCTGTGTCTTCCGCTTTCCCTGTATCCTCCTCAGGTGTCCATCCAACACGTGATTCAATGAACAGGCAATATTCTTGGTCGGAGCCGCCCAAAAAACTACTCGCTTCTACAGCTGCTCAAAGCCCCTTTGTTCTCGATGAGGTCAAAATGTCTGCTACTCATAGAAAATCACTACCAGAAACAACAGCAGAATGGAAACAAAGAGTATTCTACGAGTTAGCTGGTTGCCCACAGGAGATGGCGCCTGTTATAGCTGTTACATCCCCTACTAACAGTTTTTCTTCAGTGGCAAAAAAACCCATTGTACATGGGCCGCCTTTCCATTCTGCCCAGCCTCTGGTGACCAGCAACAGGTGCAGCAAGGGTATTTCTCTGCCAAGTAAATTCACACATCACACAAACTATCCACAATCGCATAGAGTCAGTTGGAAACTGTAATCAAAATATTATTGTGATTTATCAAGTTAAATAATAGTTATTAAATGTGGCTTTATGAGTTGATATTTTGAATTGATTTATTACAGAAGTTTTAGGAAATTTGTTATTAAGTAAAAACAGTTAAAAGGAAAAATATGAAATATTTCATTTGATCACTGCTATTTACTGAATACTATTGGTGTGCAATTAACTTTCTACAAGCAATCAATTTGGGAGTTTTGTAGTTTATAATAGTAATAATAAATAGTTCAACTTATATTCATTATTGTCAATATAGGACACAGCTTTTAGTGACTTAAATTAAGCAGGACAGTGTGTACTGAGAAAATAAAAATCATTCTTACCAGTGACTACTCTGAGTAAAATCTGCTTTGGGTGGTTGTGGAATGAAAGTCACAGTAGTGAGAAATATGATGTCAGTTAATAGTATTTTGTGGCCTAGCACTGATTATAGTAATTTAATATATTTAAAATGCATTGTATATTACATATTTTACACTATGACAAAATGAGTGAAAGTCACTTAAAAGGGGAGTTAGTATTAGGTTAGATTGACCTCATGCAGAGAGGAAATTCTTTTACACAGTATGTGTGAATATTTTCTGTTATAAAGGGGAGAATGTGAGTGTTGTAACATGGTGTTAAGAGCTGTGGTGACGTCATCAAATATCATACACTCCAATCTGCTTTTTGAGCTCACAGGAGAAATTACCCAGACTGAGAGCAAATTTGTACATGTTATGACGAAAAAGAAAAAAAAAAAAACAGGTAAGAAAGTCATTTTTCATGAAGATTATTTTTGGCCAAGCATCATTGAATTGTAGATGCAATTATTAAACATGACCTGTAATAACTGCGTATCTAGTTTAATTTGATGCTTTGTATTTATGCTAAGTTCAAACTGTTTGGGGTGTGGATAGTTGTAACAGTTTATTAAAAATATTACAAACTCCTATGATGATTTCAATGAGACCAGTTATCAGTTACATCCTCTACTGAGGCAAAGTCACTTGATTTTTTTTTTTTTTTTTGCGTAACGATTTATTTAGTAAATTTGTGTTTCCATATAGTTTAGCACATCTTCTTACCAGATACAAACAATCTGCCTCAATTGAACACACACATTTATTGTGCACAATAATTAATTTTTGAGCATCTTGATGTTTCCATCCATTATTTTTTATGCAATATCTCAAAATTCACATAATATGAGGCCAGGACAACAGCACGCTTACACACATACTCACACAATCACCTATGCAATTTTTTGCACTACATTTAAAGTCCTATAAAAGTACAATTTAAAAAATTTTGTCAGTTTAAATTGTTCACGTTGTTCAAAACTGTTTTTTTTCTTTGTTTTTCAATGATGTTTATGCAAACAAATTGCATAGTTAGGCCTACCTGTACATCTGTCCCTAGTAGTTCAACTCAACCCAGTAGTGGGGTATACATTATAACACTGGAACTCTTTGTATTTGACATTAACTCATATGTTGTAACCAAGTGAGTTATATTTGCAGTAGACAAATGTGGCTACCATATATGAAAATTTGAGATATATAGCACAAACAACTATTGAGTTACTCAAAGCGTTTTACAACGATCCCCGTTCTCCCCCTATTTTGGTTTGACTTCTGTCTTGTGATCTATTTAGTTGTGACAAATGCTTGCAACAGCGTTACCAAAAAAAGTTCTTGATTGAACATTGATGGAGCAACAGATTTTGTATGAAAATGAATCATAAAAGTGGTTTATTGGTTAAAAGACCCACTGTGGTGAAAATCATTTTTTTAATGTTTATGTCTACATGGTGTTTTTATTATGCTTTAAAGCCCCCCTGAAATCAAAACTTAAGTTTTTTAGCTTTTAGTTTGAATATGTTAGCCTTTTAGGTTATGAATAAACTGGTGTGCTCCAAAACAACGACAAAATTCCTATTTAGAAGATATAAGCATTCAAAAGTTACAGCCCCTCACTTCAGCTAAAATGGATCACAGGTTTTTATGACTTCACTGCGGACTTCATCTTCTCATCACATCTTCTGTCCAATCAAACGCTCTCTAGAATCTAAAGCGTCCCGTCCCCAATACTATAAATACCACCTGACCAAAGCGACCATTGCGTTGACTCAATATGAGTTTTAGCCAGGGTCGATATTGTCCCCACCACTTTTTGAAACATCTAGTGGCACAAATGTACCTAATACAAATAAATAAAACATTTCCATCTAACTAGCAGGACATTAATTTAGTTTTTTGTCAAGTAAGAGGCATTCTGAAATGTATTGGGTGTTTTTTAAATCTGCTGAGTGCTCGTTGCCGCTGCTATCAGTGTCTTGGATACAGTGTTCTCTTGTGTGCATGCTTCAATCTATTGCCATTGCGGAGACTCTATTCATACAATTCAATTCAATTCAATTCAGTTCAATAGCTTTATTGTCTATCCCCATAGACGGGAAGAAAATTGCCTTTAGACAAAGGCTCAACAAACAGTACAATACAAAAGACAACCACACAATTTATTCCTATTTAAAATATCAATGGCAGTTGGAATAAAAGTCTTCTTATACTTGGCCTTTTTCACCAAAGGTACTTTATATCGTCTACCGGAAGGACATTAAATGAACTATGCAAGGGATGTGAAGAGTCTGTCACAATAGCAGAGGCTTTCCTTTCCACTGCCACAGTGTAAAGATCAGTCAGAGCTACTTGTTTCTCACCAATAATTTTCCTGAAAAGTCTATTTTTGCATTTGACAGAAAGAGAGTTGAACCAGGATACAATGTTGAAAGTGAGCACAGATTCAAAGTGATCTATACACCACTCTCAGAATGTCCTTTTCAATATTAAAACTCCTCAATTTCCTCAATAAACCTAGACGTTGATGCCTTTAGCGTCAGTTAGATGACGCAGTAGGATCGCGTCATGTAAGTGACGCTAAAGGGCGCCTAAAACGTCAAATATTGAAGCATGGTCAAAGGTGACGCCTTGGGGTGAGAATGCGTTGTACAAGTACTCACCCACAGACTTTTGTACACATTATTCTCATGCATACAGTTCTCCCTCCCCCTTCCATACCATCTTATAGTATTGTGAGAGGTTTGAGTGCTGAACACAGCTAAAATTAGCCTATTGATGTAAGCTGGCGTTCCACTAACACCCGCACACACCCCCACCCCAGTGCAAGTCAAGAACAGAGAGCGAGACAAAGACAAATCAGGCGGAATCGATCTATCTAAAGTTAAGCTCTTCATTTGTACAGGTAGAACTCAAGACAAACACAGCTTTAAAAGGTAAGACGAAGCTGGCCTTGCTTGAGAGAGTGTGTGCGCTGTGTGGACATAATGATAACCAACATGTGTTATAACAATATTGGGGGTTGTTTTGTGGACAGTCTGACCCTTAAACTATGATAACAAAACAAAGGTACAAAGAGATGTTTGTACATCTTAAATGGGTAATTTAGATTGATTATATATAAATGTGCCCTTAATAATGGAATGATGACTAAAACAGAATGAAATTTTGAATGTCACAGAAATACAAAGCATGCAAATAGACCAATTTTATTATATAAACTTGAGAAAAAAACAAAAAAACAAACAATTTAATTAGGAATAACAGTCGACCAAGACAAATCAGTTCAAGCAATACTAGCAATGTTACCAAAAAAAAAAAAAGAGAAGAGGATAGAATTCAGGGATTTTGAAAGTTAGATTTTGAAAATAGCAATGCCGTAACTGTGCAAAAAAGGTTTCTATTGTCTTTGCAACCAAATCTACACCCTGGACACAATGTTCTGTCACCAGCTCATGCATAACCATTGATTTATATCACTTCATGACATAAGATATCTTGTTCTGTATAAAGATTTGGCTTGTGGTCGGTTAGTTTCACCTTTAAGCTTTAATGACTGATATGGAAGGACATTTAAAGTGGCTTAGAAAGCCTAAATATGGAATTTAATGCAACTAAAGGATTTGCTTTGGTGACTATTGTATTTTCTGTTTTCTATTCAAATGCTCTGGTTCAAAAACACCATAGCAATCCTTAACAGTTTTACACAGAAGCCCTAAATTAGAAATTTATATAAATGGATTTTTATTTCAGTTAGGATATATTGCGATGATATTTCCAGACATATGAATATTAGTAAAAAAAAAAAAAACATACAATATTGTTACAATGATAGATTAATATTTCTAAAGCTTATCTTTGTATCCTCATGTATGACCTTCTTTTTTCAGACAGGTTCTCTCAGGACTTTTCATCAGGACTTTAGATAGTTCTACTTCAAGTATCTGTGTCCTTTATCTATTACAGCACTACTGGGATTCCCATTTAAACCAACATGTCACAGTTCAGCACTCTTTCAGTGCGTGAGAGGAAGATGCAGGCAGCTGCCCTTTGCCATGAGGTTCATGGTGGTGCCAATGGTATAACCTTCTATTAAAACCTGCCCTCAGATCAGCACTGAATTATTACAAAGCACACTCAAAAAAATGATGTGTTGGCTTTACTTAACTTTTTTTTGTAAACAGGTTCCACCGGTTCCACATAACTTTGTTTTGTTAAACAAACAGAATTTGTTCATGTAACTTCAACATTATGGAAGTCATTTTAAGCCATCCAATCAAACTCTGAGCTGAGTGTTAAAGTTAATGAGACAATTAAGTGAATAATTTAGTGATGATTGAGCATTATTGAAGACACCTGATGTTAACAAGCAGAATCACTGAAGGAGAAAATCACAAATTGTAAGCCACCGTTATGGAGATCAGTGTCTGCTTTAGTTGGGCTCTTGACCCCTATATTATTAACTTTATATTATGTTTGGCTGTACATGAGTTATAACAGCTAGATGATCACATAGAAAAGGTGGAACTGTGGATTGAACCACCAAACTTCCGGTTTGTAGTCAAACTGCATGAACCACTGTTAAGTTTACCTTATGGATCATAACAGCACTGCTGTTGTAAAACATACAATTTTAGCCTTTTCAATGAAATTCAAATGATTAAATCAATAAACAAAAACATTTTCTGGGTGCATTCTGGGTGCCACCAATCAAAATTCATTCATGGCTCCCATCATGCATTGCAGCATGAATAAATAATGAGCTTAAGACACCTAAAGCAGAATCACAAGGAAAAAAATCTAAAATTTTAAGCCACCGTTATGGAGATGAGTGTGTGCTTTAGTTGGGCTCTTGACCCTTTTATTATTAACTTTATATTTTAATCTGCTGTTGCATCTGAGTAATACCTGCCAGATGAACAAAGATAAACAATTATAAAATGATGTTGGACATACAATGACATTCATCATTTGAAATTTATGTCTGTGATTTATTCTGTTGGTTACTGCATAACTGAAATTCTGCATAAATATCCAGAATGTTAAATATAATATAATGGATTTCTCAAAAGTTGTATTTTTACAAAAAATTCTTTCTTTAAGGCACACACAGACCTCAAGATTCAGTCAATGCTTCTCAACAACGGTGACAAGTAGAATATTCAATTAGGAAAAGTAAATTACATAGACAATTCAGATCATAATTTATTCATACCGCAATGCATGATGGGAGCCATTAATGAGTTGTGATTGGGGGCAACAAGGACTATTAATGTCACCACGATTGAGATAGACAGGCTGATTATTGATATCTGTTTCTACATAAAGATTAAAGTGATTTGATCAGAATAGTTTTATTAAATATTTTCTGTTATAAGAAAATACAAATATGCTGTACAATCACTAAATTGTTGCTAGCAAGTTAGTCCTAACCATCAGAATTACTAATTTTTGGAATTTTCAGATCACAGCTTGATTATGTCAAAACCTAACCAACACTATCGGATCACAGCTTTCTTTGTTCATTTGACTGTTATAAATCAATAACAGCAGCCAAACAAAGTTTAAAGTAAAAGTATAAGGATCAAGAGCCCAACTAAAGCAGACACTGATCTCCATAACGGTGGCTTACAATTTGTGATTTTCTCCTTCAGTGATTCTGCTTGTTAACATCAGGTGTCTTCAATAATGCTCAATCATCACTCAATTATTCACTTAATTGTCTCATTAACTTTAACACAGCTTCAGTGTTCATTTAACCCTCAGCTCAGAGTTTGATTGGATGGCTTAAAATGACTTCCATGATGTTGAAGTTACATGAACAAATTCTGTTTGTTTAACAAAACAAAGTTATGTGGAACCGGTGGAACCTGTTTACAAAAAAAAGTTAAGTAAAGCCAACACATCATTTTTTTGAGTGCACACAAAATGTAGCTGCCTATCACAGAGAGAAACGCCAACATTTGGAAAGGGCCACAGCCTCATTCTAGCCATAAATAATCTTGTATGGATGTTCTGCTGCCTGCCAGTGGATTCACTCTGTCATTGTCATGAGCTATTTCTGCAGAAGCTAAAGTTGGATGGGATGGGACAGCTGTGTTGGAGCTGAAATGAGAACAGAATAAAGATCATGTATAACAAGAGAGATTCTCCTGTTTAAACAAACACTGAAGTGTTTGAATCTTTTTAGGTGCAATTTTAAATGCTTCAGTAAACATTCTCACATTGAAACATCATTCCGTAACAATTAATGATGCACAAAATGAATGCTTTTTATTTTAGATATCATGTTAGGAATCATCATGATAAATGCTCCTGCAGCAAAAGCACATGACATCCAATTTTCCTTAACAAAACTTTCACAATCATCATGTTTTACCTGTTTATAATGAATTTATGATTAAATTGAAATGTTTTCCCCATGTGACCTGTCCAACCTGTCATAGAATCTGTCTAACACAGGCATCCACACTCACACTAAACCCTTTTGTATTCTCATTTTTTTATATCATGATATATGATGTGCTATATTTGAATAGATGATGAATATTATGAAGCAAATTACAGTTCACATACAGACAGACCCTATGACATTATAGTCCTGTAATCTTCAGTATTTAACATCCATATAATTTTAATAACGTCATGAGTCATGTATGTTCATTTATATAAAGCGTCATCCAAGAATTTAGATTATCCTTTTTCCATTCTGGCTCTGTTGAATTATTCTGTAATAACAAAAATGTTATATTAATGCAGGATTTACTATGGACCTGGGAAAGAAACTTTCCACTCCAAAGGACATCATGCTGGAGGAACTTTCTCTCTTGTCAAACCGAGGATCACGCCTTTTTAAGATGCGACAGAGAAGATCAGAGAAATACACATTTGAAAGCATTCAGAATGAAGCCAACACCATTTTAAATGTAAGACGCATTTACACAAATACACTGGCTTGAGACTACATGCATAATGAAGTCTATTTGCTTATATTGTGCACAAATCATTTTATGACAGATCAAAGGATGCAAATCAATGTAATAGCTACTGTGGTGCTGATATAACAATAATATCTAAGCTAATAATGGCTTGAACCTCTAATTTGATGTTTAATTTGTCACTTGATCACTAACACTGAGCCTAAGACTAAACTGTTCTGTAATATAATTGTGATTTGCTTGTTTGAACTGTGTGTTTTGTTACTTTGTCAGTAAAGCCAGCATGTGCTCAGCTGAATGAATGGCAGACACACATGGAAGATAGCAAATGCCACGTGCCCCATGTCCTTCCAAATGTTCCTTCTTTAGGGTCAACACTGTCATGCGTCCCTGACAACCTTCATTTATCACTGTTCAAGTGTATGTGTGTGTGTGCCATGCTCACTACTGTGTTTCAAAAAACAAACATCTACCTACTGCTCATGTCCCGCATAACAGTTTAATAACTACAAAAGTAAAATTTTGATCATTTTCACATTTTCATGGGACTGTTAAAGTTAAAAACAGACAAATTGTGTGACTGGTCTCTTTTTTTGTACAAAAATGTTTTCAATTTAGATTGAAAAACTAAAACCACAATTTTATCATTATAGTCTTTAATATGTCAGGTGGTTTGTCATGTCTTTCATTTTTAATTGCCTTCCCTAATTTTTTTCCCAAAAAAATAAATAAATAAATAAATAAATACAGTATGAATGTGATAAGGATGAGAATCTTGTGATGACGTGACTGTTACAGGTTTGAAGGAAGACATTGCCTTCAGTTTTATATTTTTAATTTTGACTGACTTTCTGGGTCAAAATATCTGCGTGAACAACACAGCGTTTCTGCTGCTGATATGGCTCCCATCTGGATGCTTGTCAGTGTTTAAGTGGAGACATTAACATAAAATATTCTATTTATAACAAAATTTTGATTTTGGTATGTATATATTTACTAAAACGATGACTATTTATATATTTTTTATTCAATTATTCATAAATGAAGTGAAAAAACACAAAACAATGTGAAATATAAAGATATGTGACAGGGTTGAGTGTAATGTGTTTTTTTAAATGTAAAGTTTTTGTTTGTTGTTAAAAATGGCCACAGGTCCATCTAGAATAATTAAAAATAGTATAATTATTCTCATGTAGAATAATTAAAAATTTTCCTTAAAAATATGAATAAAAAGTACCCAACCAAACTGCTGCCAAAAGCGCCTGGTTCCCTGAAGGAGGGCATGGTAACGTATTTGGGATCACCTCAGGTAGCTATCTTCTTCGAGTGTCTACAGAATGAGCCAATGAACATTGGCGTTCTTGAATCACGTCACGGGCCTCGCCCCACAGCGCGGGTGTAAACAGGAAGCACACATTTTTTTTTCCGCTGAGGAGCCAAGATCATGATGGCCATCACAGCGATTGTCATCAACAGTGGTGACAGTACATTACATTTCCCGTTCCCTCCTTCAGGGAATGATAGTTACATTAGCAACCGAGACATCCCCTTTCAGTTGCTCATGTTCGACATAACATACGTGACGACGTAATGGGGATCCCATGGAAAACGCCACGGTTGCTGCCATATGCAGTGCCCTATGGAAGACTCTCAGACCCCCCAATTAGCTGGGGCATAAAGGCCATTGCACACCGAGTCCGAAATTCGCATCCGAAATTTTCGCACGTTAAAAAAAAAATTCGACCTCACGTTATGTCAGTCACGCTTGCACACCGCCTCCGAAACTTTCGTCCGTCATAAAATTAATCGGATCGGGTTCGATTTTCTGCGTTTTTCGCATCCAGAGCCAGCATTTTGAGAGGTCTTTTGACAATTCAGGGCCGGGGGGAGCTCGTCCTCAAATCATTGCATATGCGCCGTGCTTTCAGTTTCGGTTTTCAATTCGATCAAGTGTTTATGTTCTCTTCTCCATATTGGATTATGAAATTAATAAACCTCCCCTTTCAATCAGATTGAAATTTAGGATCGAATAAGGTGTGATTGAGCAGCCTATTCGATAACTAATGTATTATTTGGGCACAATACACAATAACAGCCTAGCTGGTCTGCCCAGCGCTTCCAACAGGCCGCGCGCGCCGCGCGGGTGTGTGTTTGTCCGTGTGTGTGTGTGTGTCCATACCTGGTCCATTTCAGACACATTGCCAGTCTCCGTTCAGAATCGATTGGTTCACGGAAATTGGTGGTCTTGTTTTTAATATGTGGCTCCAGAATCGCTAGCAAAGCATCGAACTGTCCCACTGACATTCTGAGGTAAATTTTGAATCGCTCAGGATAAATTCGCAACTCCTTGATAAGGAACTCTCCTTCCTCTCGGCGCAATTTCAGGATTGGATGGACGTAATATTTTTTTTCTTTCTTCCCTTTTCAATATGAGAGAGGGCAAAAATCATCCTCACTGCTTGACGAATCCATTTGGTATTTTTGCGTTTTTCCCCGCAAAGGTTTAAGAAATACGCAACGGACTCGGTGTGCAAGGTTTCTATGCGTGACGAATTTTTAAGCTGACGAACACGAAAATACGCATACGAATATTTCGTGCTCGGTGTGCAATGGCCTTAAGGCTTGCATAGGGGAAGTTCAAACTCCGGTTCCTTTATAACCCACACAGTGGAACTCTTGGATAACACTGGGAAAGCGACTTGGTTGGGTGTGGTCGACTTCCTGGATAGTGGCTGCTGAGGCTTCGTGGGTGTTACACGTGTGGAGTGTCGACCTCAGCGACGAGTGGAGAGAGCTTCTGTGGCTGGTGGGAGCAGCAGCGGTCCGCGGGGGCAGGATGTGTTGGATCGCCTCCATCTGCTTCTGGGTGACCGAGAACTGCTGGGCAAAGCTCTCTACCACATCACCGAATAACCCAACCTGAAACAGAGGGGCAACCAGGAAACGATACTTGTTGGTGTCCCTCAAATCAGCCAGGTTGAGCCAAAGGTGGCTCTCTTGGACCACCAAGGTGGACATCACCTGACCAACGGAACGTGCAGTTTCCTTTGTTGGCCGGAGAGCAAGGTCAGTCGCCACACAGAGCTCCCAGAGGACCGTATGACCGGACGAAAACTTACAAGCCATGGACGGGAGGCATAGATTGCCCGCCAGGAGGAAGCGTCATGCAACACAGCCGAATCCTCATCTCCAGAGGACTGAAGCTCCCCCTCCGATGCTGGGATCGACATCTGATCGTCAGGTGGAGCCTTAAAGGACATGGCTGGCCATCCAAGAGAAGGGCCAGTGTGTTCCTTTGGAGGCTCCAATGGTGGCAGCGCTTGTGAGGCGTGAGGGGCCCACGGAGACTGCTCCTTTTTTCAGCATCCAGAAAAGCACAAGGGGAAATAACATCCTGAAAAAGATGCAGGGTCACACTTGTGTTGCTCTTGTTAGATAAAACAAAAAAGAAAAAGAACTCTTTCAGTCCTGAAGAGCCCAGGGGTAGCCGCAGTTTAAACGAGGTACACACTCAAGGAAGCGCACACCGAGACCAACACACACACACACACACACCCAGTGCAGTGCTGTGAAAACAGCAGTTTGTGAGTTTAGATGCTTGCGGCCACCGCTGATCGCGCTGTCACACCAACACCAGAAGAAAGAGTCGTCTTGAAGAGTCTTCAGCATAGAAGGAGCTTTGCAGAACTCAGAAGTCAACAGAAGCCCAGCTCTGAAGTGAAAGACAATATGTTCATTGGCTTGTTCTGTAGACACCCGGAGATGATAGGGCTCCCTGAAGTGATCCCAATTACGTTGTCACATCAATGTTACGTCGAAAGTGAGCGACTAAAAGGGAACAATATCCCTTTCATGCCACTTTTTTTTTTTACAATGTTAATTGAATTTAAAATAAAGAATATTCTAATATGGAAACAGTATTTGTATGTCTTGCTACAAACGCACAATAAGCTATGTCCAAATTGAAACTGACATTTTGTTTCAGAATGAAAATCAAGCAAATGCAGAAAACTCAGAAAATAAAGTTGCCTCAAAAACACCACCAAACACGCCAGATCCCAGAAACCCAGCAAACCCAGAGGAAATTGCACCAGGTATGTCAAAATCACAATGCTTATAATGCACAGTTAAATCATACTATGTTTAAAGGTGCTCTAAGCGACACGTTTTTTAGGCCAAAATAGTTTTTGTTACATACAGCAAACATCTCCTCACTATTGTCATCTAACCTCCGTTTTGTTTGAAAATAGCTACTTTAAACGTCAACAAGAAGTCACGTCACCCGACATCGCTTAGAGCACCTTTATTATGACAATGTGCTAACAAGAACTAGAATTGTGTTACAGAACAAATTTAATTTCAAAACTTCTTCATTTGAAAAATGAAAACGTATTAATGGATGTCACAATGGCAGATGAGTCAGGATGATCGCAGTACTCTTTCTTGTTATATACCCTCACATGCTTGTAAGATGTTTTAAAAGCCTTGTATAATCTATGACAGTAAGTGCAATGGAATCAGAGAAGGTGAAAAGAGAATAAGATAGCGACAGCACATGCCACCCCCAACTTACTTTCTATTTTTAGTGAGTGAATCACTCTAAGTGACTTTAAAAGGGTTAAAAGGTATGTGTGTCGGTTTCACTATTCAACAAATGCAAGCTAAAGTAAAATAAACTATGTCTAAGACAAAACTGGATTCAGACTTCTGCTTTAATCTCTCCAATTCAGTTTAGTTCTAATCCCTTTCATCTCAGTTTAGGTTAATGCCTTTCAATTTAAACGGTGTGTTGTGTTCTACATAAGATATTCTTTACAGAGGGCCATCCAGAACTTAGCCTGATCAAATGATAACATGCAATCAAAGTCTAAACAGCAGAAACTGTTTCACAGGATATGGCGGTCCCTTGACAAATATTCCTCCAGAGAGGTTCAATGCAACAGCTATGCCAAAATCCTACCACTCCCCATGGGAAGAGGCCATCATCAATGACCCAACTCTGACTGACACACTTAAAGTTCACATGCCAGTCCCAGAGCCCAAACTAGAGCTGCCTGACTACAAAAGCTTTAATAGGTATTTCATTTTTTTCATTTTAGTATTTCCAACAAAAATGTCATGTTAATTTCAGAAAATGCAAATAGTTTTTTTAAGGATAAGTTGGTTTATTTGATGTCATATTTATCATTAAATATTGTGTATTGACCGTTATTTTAACATTGTTATTTTTAATGTACAACACACTGTTGAAAATTGTACAGTTATGCAGTATGTTCAGTTCTGTAATAAAGTTTCTGCACATCACAGCACCATCTTGAGGAGATGAACAGGTGGTGAAGTTTAAAAATCCAGTTATTAAATAATTCATACCTGAAAAATGTGTTCATGCCCTAAAATGTTTTTTTTTTTAAATTAAAATCAGCATAACAGAAACCAATACAGATGCCTTAGTAATTAAATCTCTGTTAAATCTCAGGGTGGCTACACCATTTGGTGGTTTTGAAAAAGCTCCACGAGGGATCACCTTCAAGCTTCCAGATGTTGATTTGAATGCTCCTCGATATCCTGAGCTCCAGGATCCTACAGCTAAGCGGCCCACTTTCAACAGGACTGCCCAGGGGTGGATCTCCGAAGGAATGCCTCTCATTTTACCCACTGTCTCTCTGGAGCCTTTCGAGATCCCTGAGTCTGAAGATCTGTAACACTGATTGAATTCTTCATGTCCCCCAAGCCCAATGAGCTTGACTGTGTTAAGGTGTTTGTAGATGTCATCCATAGCTTCTGATTGCAGGCCAGATTTGTGTTTTATTTCTTTTCTTTGTATGTTGAAGTGACTTTTGGACAGCTGTTCTAGGGACAGGAATTTCCACTTTTTTAAATAATGGATGCCTCAAAAGTGAAGAATAAAAGGGGAATTGAACAAAACAGTAATATGAGGCAGCATTAGTAATCATCAGGATTAATACTTTTTGTACTGTTTGCAAAACAATAAGCATCCAGAAAGTATAAGAATATACACGTGGTGTTTGTGCAATTACTTAATGTATTGATACATTAAGGATTTCATAGTGATTTTCACTAACATTTTGCATGGTCATACTGTGAAACATCATCAGTATTCTAAGGTTGCAGTCATCTTTATCAGTAATATATTTAGTACAGCATGACATAATTTTGAGGTTGTAATTTTTTTTGCACTCTAGGTTCCACACACACACACACACACACACACACACGCGCACACACACACACACACACGCGCACACACACACACACACACACACACACACACACACACACACACACACACACACACACACACACACACACACACACACACACACACACACACACACACACACACACAAAAAACCTTTTTAAAATCATTCATTTCATTAACAAAATCAAATTGATCAGGGATAGGTCATTGGTTGAAAATGTAATGTAAATATAATATGTCGTGTTCCTGAAATCTTGTTTGAACTTATAATCTATTAATATACAGTATATTTCTGAAAATTAGTTTTGTGATGTTTTGGCTTATGTTTAACATTATATTCACAGTGTTAGAACCTTTGCTTGTATTGTAGCTCAAAAAATAAATTGCATATATATTTATATTAATTTCTGTCATCATTGTTTATATAGCATGGTCAACAACAACAGCAACAATAATAATAATATTAATAATAATAATAATGTTCCGCATGGTATTTTCACCTATACAGTCTATCAGCATAAATCATCATCATCCAAAACAGTCTCTGGAAGAATCTGTCTCAGTTACCCTGACATATAGCACACAGACATATCCTCTGACACTAGCTATATTTACAGGAGTCATAAGTAGCCTTGAATTTGACACTCTCTGCGCTACAGTTAGTTACAGTAAACACAAAGAATTCCAGACAGTTAGCAAATGCTTCCTTTTTGCTATTTAACAAAACATTCATTGAAAAAACATTAGCTATTTTATACTAGAATAAAGACAATTAATAATCAATAGCATTACCCAAATATATACCATATTAGAACATACCCTAAACAACAACCAATACCTGTTTTAAGGGTGATGGGATATTCTTGTAATCTGTCAAGAAAGTTATTGCCTGCAGCCTGGTTTCACCTCATTATTATTGTTATTCACATCATTATTCATACAACAATGACTAACAAAAGCTAATTAGTCAGCAAAATATAGATAGACTCATATAAGATAAGGTAGTAGCTATATTAACTGTGAGCGTTGAGCTGACCAAAAACAGAAGGACAAGGCAAACTTTATCTGTCTGTGTACTGTTCAGTGGGAAAAATCTTGTCTGATTTATGACAATAAAAATAAGATATAAAAATTGAATATATATATATATATATATATATATATATATATATATATATATATATATATAGGCTATATATATATATATATATATATATATATATATATATATATATATAGCCTATATATCAGCTTGCACAAATAAAACAACATATTTCATCACCTTTGAGTCATATAATTTTGCGCGTAGGCTAGATGATCTATTCTTTTGCCCTAGTTTCGGGTAGAATTGGTTTAGTGTTGCATAATTTTTTTGTTAATACCTCTGAGGTCATCCACGTCATGCTGTTTTAAGCTGGGGTAGGCTATCGTAGCCTATGTTTTGTATTCACAATTTTCTTGAAATGCGACTGTAATATAATAATAATATTATGATAAGATCATGTTAAAACATTATTGTTCTTTAAAATGCAATCTGTTTGTGATGCACCAATCACTACAACAATCGAAATGTCACATCGGTTGTTTTGGTTGGTCTAGTGAGAAAATGCCTGAATCCACGCCCTCCAAACACGCGGGTAATTTCTGCAGAATGACAGTAAATATTGTTGCGATATGTGGGGCGGAGTCAGCGCGTCTAACTCCACGTCCATGAATAATCTCTCCAGCTCAAGACCTGAACGGATTAAACCTCAATGAATGTTGATAGAATGAGGCAGGAATGCATGAACATAGACACAGCGCTGCGGTGTTATTGTATTTAGGCCTGTAAGAGGATCTTTGACCATATGGATTTACTGCGCTTTTATGGCATGCCGAATGAAGGATTCCGACAGCAGTAACTTGAGCTGGACGCGCACAACGAACTCCTTATACATAGGCTACCGGTATGTGGATAAACACGCTTCTAAAAGCAAGTTTTGAATATACTGGACACGTGTAGGTGAGCTGTGCTTGTTTATTAACGACTGTGTCTCAAAACCTAGCAAGCTGCCTACATTGACATCATTTTGTGGCATCATAGGCGCGTTCTAATGCCCCAAAATGCTGCAGAGCAGGTCACCAGAAGCGCATGCGTAGTAACAAGTGTAACGGCATGCTGAGCGAATTTCTGGTTTTGTTTATCGTCTCACGTTATGCATATTTTTCAAGACAACACAGTAATGGATGGTTAATAACTACTTAAAAGGAGAAAGCACATTTTTTTAATGGCTGTATCGTTGACACAATGCGAATGACATTCAGAAGAGTGCAATTTTGAGCTCAAATGGTCACCCAGATCTGTGTTAACATTTTTCGGACAGTTCTGTCACTTTCCGTGTTTTTAATGTTCGTTTGAAAAAAAAAAAATGACAGTAAAAATAAAAATAACAGTAGCCTACCACGAATAGTTAGTTGTTCTGCATTGTTGTTTCATGATGAAGAGCAGCAAAGAAATTTAATGAGACATAGCCTACAGTAGGCTATTTACAATGATGAACCCCAAAATATTATATATCACACATGACAACCACACACATTATCCAGAAAATCCTTAATTTTTTTATTTTATTTTATTTTTTTTAGTATGAACAGGCTAGGAATTCAGCATCAGTGCTGCAGCTGCCTACAGCCCATCATCTTCATGCTGTAGCCATGGCAATGGTCCAGCAATTTACAGTACTGCATCATTGCAGCAACAAGTTATACATTCATCCTATGGGCACTGAGGCTCTGGAAGAGTATTGCCCCATTGCATAGAAACCAGTCAGATTTCCTTAACAGTCAGCCTCAGACATCATGACACAGCTAATCTTCTGGAGTAGTTCACTTTTAAAAAAAACTTTTGCTGATAATTTACTCACCCCCACATTATCCAAGATATCCATGTCATTCTTTCTTCAGTCGAAAATAAATTAAGGTTTTTGATGAAAACATTCCAGGATTTTTCTCCATATAATGCACTTTACTGGTAACCAAGCGGTTCAAGGTCCAAAAGACAGTTTCAGTGCAAACTGCAAACTGTACGAAGGTCTTTAAACAATTTCAGACGATGAATAAGGGTCTTATCAAGTGAAACGATTGTTGATTTAAAGAAAAAGTTTAAGTTGTATAAGGTCAAATGGTCGCCTTGCTCTGTTCTGTGATGTGCATTCGTGACTCTCTTGTTCAAACTCGTTTATCAAAATGAACAAATCTTTTTTCGTGTCATTTGATTCATTCAACGAACGAAATGAACGAATTGACTCGGAAAAAGAATTTGTCCTCTTCACCTATTCAAGTTAGTGCTCACACATTTGCAGTGAGTAGTGAACACACACACACACACAGCAAACCATGGACACGAATGCAATGAGCATTTGGCAGCCATTTTGCTGTGGCACCCAGGGAACGATTTGGGGTTAGGTGCCTTGCTCAAGGGCACCTTAGTCATTTTCTGCAGACCGAGAATCAAACCTGCAACCTTCAAGTTGACTCGACTCTGTAACCATTAGGCCACCACGACTGCCAAATGTTGTGTATGTTGTGTATAGTCTCATAAATTCAGATGACTGTATTGTGAGAGAGTTAAAAAAAAACATCCTGTAATGAAATATAGTTGGCAACTGTGCTGAATATGTTAATTATAATAGCACCAGAGTTCAGTAAAACAGTATTCTAAAGTAGCTTTCTATTTAACAACATTTGTTTTCCATATCACTCCCCTTCTGTACCCCAACCTCTTCTCTGTGTGTCTCTCCTTCTCTGTAGGTCTTCCTTTGTTAGCCTGTGATCTTCTTCAGTGGCTATCCTGAGGAGCCTTTATGAATGACCCCATTCAATGACCTCCATTGACTTTGCTGGAAATGCTGAGGAGAGTAATGGATTTGTTTTTCTATCTACATCCATCCTCTTATTGCCAGTGTGCCTGGATGCAGATGAATCCTCACATACAGAGGAGACAGAGTGTGCTCATTGTCATAGTAACTGCTGGACTGATAAAGCAACGTCCTGCATCTTGTGGCTAAAAGTCACATTATCACATTATTTGAAGAGCTACTGAAAATCCTGCACATTGAAAAAAAAAAAAATACAGTGCAGTATATTTTGCAATTTTTGTGAAGTTGGCATTCTCTGTCAGGTACAGGGACTGTGGCACTAATGTCGCCTAAAACAAATGCATCAACCTCAAGTTCCTTCAGTAATTGACTCTGGTTGTTTGCTGGGGAGGGCCAGGCTCCAACCTCATGGCATGGGTCAAACTTTTTAAAAAGCCTGGAGGCAACATGGCTGGGACAGGTACAGGTGCCTTGAGTGGAACAGGGCTGGGCAAGTCCTACCAGCCGGGCAGTATGATCTCTCTCGCTTTGACCAAAGGTCTTCTAAATGAGCCAGGCCAGAACAGCTGCTTCCTTAACAGTGCTGTGCAGGTGAGTAAAGTTATTTTAAAAACGTGAGCAGATGTATGATTTAACTAATAGATAATATAAAACATTTTCTGTTATGGGGTTGCTGATATAAGCAGCTGATGTAAGTAGCAGATGTATTTTTAAGAAATAGAGCCCTATCTTGCACCCGGCGCAAATAACTTTGTACACTGACGCATTTATCATTCCTATTTTGCACCCCGGCTTTTCCCTCCACAGACGCACGTCAGTAAACTAGGAAATGAACTTGTGCTCCCTCGGCGGGTCGGCGCAAAAATGAGGCGTTTCGGTGCAAATATTCCCTAGTGCTATTTTACAGTTCCAGAAAACAATTCAGCCACTGACCAGAAAAAAACTAGTCTAAAGTCAGTGACACGTTGCGCGTTGTTCATAATGCTATTTAAAGCGTGCAAGCTTGGACATTATAAAGTGGGTGCACAATGCGCATACAGTACACTTTGATTCTCTCATCAACACAGATGCAGCAGTTTTTATTTTGCCAAATCATACATTATAACAAGGAAACATATTAACACATGAGGGAAATCATTGTGGTGTCCACGAATATGTAAAAAATGTAGGCCTAAATCTAGCTTACACATTTACCCAAATTGTTCAGATTTAATTGTAGTAATGACTGATCAATAGTGGCAAGACACATATGTATATAATGTTTGACCGACGCTGATTTGAACGTCACTTCTGTCTTTCACTGCCCTGACAAGAACGTTGGTCTCCTCGGCTGTGAACCGCTCCATGCGCGCGCCTGCTAAATTTGCCATAATAACAATCCGCCATGCAACATGCGCACCTGCTCTTAAAGGGTATGACGCTCTGATTGGTTTATTTCACATTACGCCCAAATAGGGCTGTCGCGGTAACGTAAATATTGTATTACGCGCTTCTGACAAGTCAACCGCAGAGGATTGCACGTAACCGCAGCAACCGCGATATTCACGTTTGTTTTTATAAAGCTATACCCTTCTTGTTTTGAACTTAATGCATGTCTATTGAATGTTAAACAAGTTCATAATGATAACAAGACTGTTTATCATGGTGATGTGTAGCCTACAGGCTTCACACAGACAGTGAATGAGAGAGACGCAGGTAACGATTACCTGCGTCTGTCTTTGAAGTCGTGAAAAGCTTGTCGTGTCAAAGGGAAGCGAAATATTTGTCGCATCATCATTTTAACGTTCTCTTCACGGGTATTTTCCCATAAATGTGCGTCAGCAGCAGCGCTAGTCACGCATTGAATCAATGCTATATGGGCCTCTAATAAGCGAAGCATCAGCTTCAGCGTTGCTCATGCGACGCATTGCTGCTCAGCTGAGCCTTGAAAAGTTGAACCTCAAAGTTAAAAATAATTAACATCTTGTTTCTTTACATCTCTTTTAATGAATCAGCTTTTTTAAACGTGTTCGTTGAATGAACGACTCGCTCAAAGTCCGTTGTCATAACAATATGCGCGCTGAGTGAAAGTCTTTCAATGCGCATATACTGTAGACGCTGTTTAGTTTCGGTTACATTGGTTACTGAAAATGTCCTCGTTTTTGTCCACATCGTAAACTTTATTTATATAGCAACAAATACATATAAATTAAATAAATAAATAAATGGCTGTAATACCGCATATTGCGCTATTGAGCATCTCAACATTACCTCAAGGGAAATTCCATAACCGCGACAGCCCTACGCCCAAACCACACATATGACCCTTTTAAACTTGCGTCGGGCGCTAGAGTCATTTATCACGCCGGTAAAATAGCAACAGCGCCCAAGACCCGCCCACAAAGTTACTTGCACTGCGCGCTTGATACTTACGTTTCAGAAGGTTAGTAGGGCCCATGGTGTCTTTATAGCAAACTGTGGTTCCATTAAGCGCTTTTATCATCCATGGAACCTTACTATTACAAAATAGGATCTTTATAGTGTAAAAAGTTTCTTTCGATTTATTCTGTTCACCGTATGGTTCTTTTGGGAACCAAAACAGTTCTTCTATGTCGCTACTGTGAAAACCCTGTATAAACCATATGCAGAATAGTTCTTAATTAAGCAGTATTAAGGGTGCAACAAACAGTTTACATGGTAGCCTACACTGTAACAGGCTGATTATAAACAAAATAAAGACCAGTTTCTTACAGGTTCTTTGGCAGCTTGACATCTTCAGGAGGAGCATACGACACCTATCTGGCCATTTCTGCTTGGGAGATGCCTGTATTTTCTGTGCTTTAAAGGTGCGCATGTGAAGGCTAAAATGTCTCATATTCTAGTGATTTTCCTACCTAGACAACATTAAAAACAACATGAAAATTGTCTCAACTTGTAAACATGTATTTATTGTACCTTTTAAAGTTGGCATTGCAATCATCTTCCCAATTGTGATATACACAGAGGAACCAAAACATTATGATCACCTGCCTAATATGCTCTTGGTCCTCCATGTGCTGTCAAAACAGTGCCGATGGACTCTATAAGACTCCTGAAGGTGTCCTGTGGTATCTGGCACCGAGACTTTTGCAGCCGATTGCACATTGGATTGAGATTTGGACAATTTTGAGATCAGGGCAACCCCTTGAACTCTTTATCATGTTCCTCAACAATGTCTGATTCCTGAACAATGTGTACAATGTGACAGGATGCATTATCCTGCTAAAAGAGGCCACTTCAACCAGGCCACTTACACCAATGTCATGAATGGGTGTACCTGTTCTGTTACAGAGTTTGTAGGTGGCACGTGTCAAATTTACATCCATATAAATGGCCGGACCCAGGGTTTCCCAGTAGAATATTGCCCAGAGTATCACACTCATTCCACTTTTGTTTTCCCACAGTGCATCATGGTGCCATCACTTTTCCAGGTCCACGTGATGTAAAAGAAAATGGCACTCATCGGACCAGGCAATCTATTTTCCACTGTTCCAAAGTTTAATTCCGGCACTAGTGTGCCCATTGTAGGCGCTTTCGACAATGGACAGGGGTTGTCCGATACACTCTGATTGGTCTGGGGCTACGCAGCCCCATATGCAGCAGAGTATCATGCACTGTGTGTTGTGGCACATTCCTCTCATAACCATCATTACAATTTTGTGTGACTTGTGTCAAAGTAGAACATTTGTTGGCTCTGACCAAATGGGATAGCCTTTGTTGCCCTCATGCATCTATGAGCCTTGGGCGCCCAACACCCTGTCACCAGTTTGTGGTTTGTCCCTTTTCTGACCACTGTTGGTAAATACTGTTTACCAGTAGCAATCCACATGCCTTGCCATTACTGAGATACTTTGATCCATTTGCCTTGCCATAACAATTTGTCTCTTTTCAAAGTCAGTCAGATCTTTATTCTTGCCCATTCCATGTGTTCAATGTGTTCAACACTGATTTGGAGAACTGATTGTTTGCCAATGACCTTAATATGTGACCTTATTAGGAGAGGATCAACACTATTCACTTAACCTGTGACTGGTAATAATGTTTTGGCCCATCAGTGTATATCAGGGTGGCAAAAAAATTAGGGTGTGATATTATTTTGTCCATCGGGAATTGATTGGATCAATTAATTGGATCTTGGATTGTTAGATCATTGTTGTTTGCTAAGTTCTGCACTAATGTGCACATTTAAATAATTTATTGATATTCCATAAAACATATTTGTGAATTTTGATTTCATAGTGACATAAAGATCTAATTTTGACCAAATTAGGGTATCTTAGACAACCAAAGTTAACATGACACACATTATCACATAATCAGATTTGCATATCTTACAACAACGTTTTGATACTCTTTTTCACTGAACACTATTGCAATTCTGAATTGTGTGTACGCCATTGATGAGTTTTTACATGAGGTTAATTTGGCTGTTTCTTTTTACAGAGCATTTTCTGTCAGTTCCAGCAGAGTCGAGAGCGGGCTCTGCCATCAGACACCCTGCGTCACGCTCTGGCCGAGACCTTTAAAGATGAGCAGCGCTTCCAGCTGGGCCTCATGGATGATGCAGCTGAGTGTTTTGTATGTCTGACTTCAGAGATAAAATCTGTTTATATTACCATTTACTTTTCAAAGGTGAACTCTACATTGTGTCATGGAGTTGATGCTATGGGAATGCTCCTTGTTAGCCGGTGTCTGAAGCACATGTGCTACATGCCTATCTTGATTGGCTACCGCTGTCAGGTGACATCACACGTTCACCAGCAGGGTATATAAGGGCTTCTAGAAAGGACTTCATCAGCTTATTTGTCTTCAGTTTGTTTACAAGCTGTGTGTGAATTGTCTGTTTGTTTGTCTGTTGTCTACAGGATGCAAACAGAACGCTTTTCGGCGCCACCTGCTTTTTCACATCAGTTTGGGTGACTTGTGTGAATTGTGCAGATCCGAAGAGATTTTTGTGGGGGTGGGGGGTGTCTGATTATAATTTCACCAATAATAATTCTGGATTGCCTCCACCAAACAAGTAAATAGGAAATAAGCAAATCAGAACACTGCGGGCCAAAACAGCAGTATGCTTGCAAGTGTGAACCTAATGTTTCTTCCACTAACTCTTGGCCTGATTGGAGGTAGCTCATGCTCACTGTGCAGAAACGCGCCCGCGAGTGGATGGCACTCAGCGCGTGTATACTGTTTTTTGCCCTCGTATCCTGTGCGCGAGTTTTGAGACTTAATAAACGCCGTAGGGCCGGTAAGAGTTCGCTATTTCAAATGTAGGCACAAACTCTTACCCTATGTACATACTCAACATGTATGTACATACAAACATGTACATACATGTTGCTCACATATGATGGTAGCCCTGTTTGTGCTAAATAGAGTGTAATTTCAACTGTGCCATTAATATGTTTATAAGCAACTGAAAAAAGTACAAATGTCAGGGCATGTCAGAACATCTCAAGGACCCCAAATACACCTTCGTCCCCTGGGGGTTAATGACGTCCTCTTTAGGTGCCCATAACCCTCTGGTGTCTAAGTTGTTTTTGGGGTCCTGGAGATGTTTTGACATGCCCTGACATTTGTGGGGGTTTTTTTCAGTTGCTTATAAACAAATTAATGGCACAGGTTAAATTACACTCTATTTAGCATAAACAAGGCTACCATAAGATATGAACAACATATAAGTACATGTTTGTATTTTTGAGAGAATATTGTTTAAGCATGGTTATTGACAAAATTAAAAATGAAAGTTTCTGAAATAAGGCCACAAAACACATACTAAATATGAGACTTTTGACTAAGGAATGTTGTCACCTAGAGATTTTGCATCAAACTGCCTAATCATTCACATAAAACAATAGATTGTTTTAAATTGTGAAAAAAACATTTTTTTGTTTGTAAAGGCAATATGTGAATGGACATGAACGGCCCAACAGCCTCATCATGAATAATTAGGTGGTTCTCACCTGAGAAGACAAAGACCCGCATAATGAGCCTTTCATTCAGGTGTGTCAGGCAAGAAAGAATACAAGGACAATATATGTATACACTTACCTAAAGGATTATTAGGAACACCATACTAATTCTGTTTTTGACCCCCTTTCGCCTTCAGAACTGCCTTAATTCTACATGGCATTGATTCATCAAGGTGCTGAACGCATTCTTTAGAAATATTGGCCCATATTAATGATAGGATAGCGCCTTGCAGTTGATGGAGATTTGTGGGATGCACATCCAGGACACGAAGCTCCCGTTCCACCAAGACACTCTATTGGGTTGAGATCTGGTAACTGCGCGGGCCATTTTAGTATAGTGAACTCATTGTCATGTTCAAGAAACCAATTTGAAATTTGAGCTTTGTGACATGGTACATTATCCTGCTAGAAGTAGCCACCAGGCTCATTTAAGCGATGCCCAACTGGCACTAAGGGGCCTAAAGTGTGCCAAGAAAACATTCCCCACAGCATTACACCAGCCTGCACAGTGGTAACAAGGCATGTTGGATCCATGTTCTCATTTTGTTTACGCCATATTCTGACTCTACCATCTGAATGTCTCAACAGAAATTTAGACTCATCAGACCAGGCAACATTTTTTCAGTCTTCAACTGTCCAATTTTGGTGAGCTCTTGCAAACTGTAGCCTCTTTTTCCTATTTGGAGTGGAGATCAATCAAACACACTTGATTGAACTCATCAGCTCATTAACCCATGTGATTATGAGCTGATGAGTTGAATCAGGTGTATTTGATAAGGGAGACAAAGAATACGTGCAGTGTTGGTGTGCGCAGTGTTGGTGTGCCGTCAGGAACAGGGTTGGGAAACACTGGATTAGATAATTGAACAGGTGTTCCTAATAATCCTTTAGGCGAGTATATATATATATATATATATATATATATATATACATAAAAATGAAAGTCAAAAGCACAATTTTAGTGATACCTGGAAACAAATCCTGTTCAAATAGGTTATATGGGCCATTCTATAGAATTGGTTCAAAGTTAATCTTAAAAAGAAAATTGTCCTTTTCCATAAATCTCTTATAAAGTATTATTTTTTAAAGTAGGCCAATAAATTTTATCATACATATTTCAGAGTTAAGGATTCATTATTTTGATAAAGCCTAGCTTGCTCTGGAACAAACACTATAACAGTTGATTTGTTTATTTTTGACAAAACATTCTATTTATTTAACATGAGCAGAAACTGTCTAACAAAAGCTTATTTGATGTCTATTTTAGAGTAAAAACTTTATAATCTATCCAAAACTAATAACAACTAACAAATCTCATTAAGCTATAGCAATATAGTTTGGATGTGTTCATGTAAAAATAACATTTACTAATGTAGCAAGAGTAAATGAACAAAAGATGCGTTATACATAAACAACATCCTCCGCGCCTCTGTGCCGTTCATTCATTCACACGCGGACATGCAATTCATATTTAAACAACCTTTGTGCAGTTTACAGACACTATTCAAAAATGCGATTAGAACAAAGCACTTTGTTCTGCTTTGTGGGGCTAATCTACACTGTTAGACCTTACCAGGTTTTTTTACAGTAAAATACTGGCAACACTGTTGCCAGTTATTTACTGTAAAAATGCACTAAAACTCGAGTTAACTAAAAAAAAAAATAAAACTTATTAGCTTTAGTGCATTTTTACAGTAAATAACTGGCAACAATGTTGCCAGTTATTTACTGTAAAAATGGACTAAAACTCGAGTTAACTAATTTCACTTGCAGAAACAAACTTAAAAGAATCAACTAAATTTATAATGCATTAATAATGTGAGCAAGGTACTATTGTGAACTTATTTAATTAGAAACAACAAAAATTTACTTTTGTAAATAAAGACATTTTCACCGGATTCTGCAACTAACACAGACAGTGCCTTTTAAATAAAGCAACATGCAGCGTATCATCAATGTTTGTAGATCTTCTCCTGGACTGACGCTCAGGCTCTACTCTTCAGCACAACGGTGACCCAAAAAACAAGATTTTACAGTAAACTACTGGCAACAGTGTTGCCAGTATAAACCTGTTTTATAACTTACAGTTTATTACTGTTAAAATACATTTTGTGGGAGTGTATTTTTATCTTACAATGTTAACCCTTTCAACCCCACAGGAAAATCCACACTACAAAGAGTAAAAATTAACATTGATGCAGTGTTGCAGTGAGATAATTAAGGGAATATGTAAGTGATTGTTGAGCATTAGTGATGAACACCTGCTGTTAACGAGCAGAATCACTGAAGGAAAGAGGAACATCAAGAACAGAAAATAGAGAAACACAAGAACTACAACTGACTTCAGCCATTACACATTATTACACTTATTATTAACCAGTATGGCTTTATTTCTGTCATACATCTATAGAAGATGTTGTTGAGATGTTTAATTAAAAATGTTTGGCTTGAAGTTACCATCATAGAGATCAGTCAGTGTTTGCTTTAGTTGGTCTGCTGACGCTGTAACATGAGATTTTCTTTAGATGCTGTGAGCTGTGTTTTGTGCAAGTCACACTTGTGCAGACATACAGTTTAGTAATGATTTGATTTGTCAAAATATGACAATCATCATATGGTCTGTTCATTTACTAAATAATTCATTTTCACTCATTCAGAGTTTCAATCTCAACCAAAAGTGTTACATTACCACCACCGTGAAACCACAGCAATTAATTACGACTATTTGTTTTTAACATATCATACATAAACCAAAACAGCGCTACAGTGTTGTTGAAACACCAAGATATCAAAATTTAGCACATTAATCTCAGTAATGGTGGCAATTTCTTTTTTATTCATGCAGCAGTGCATGCTGGGAGTTTTAAACAATCCTGTAACCCAGCATGCACTGCTGCATGAAACTTTTGAATGTTACCGTTGTTGAGATGAATATTATAATTGTTGATGTCTGTGTGTGTCTGACTTCAGCAGGATATTATTTAAATGTTTTATGTGATTACAATAGTATTCAGAAGAAATGATTAACCAACATATTGATTTCATGTTGTAGATTCTCAGATTTATTTTATAATCATAACTTAATGTAAGTTTCATATTAAGTACCCATTTATTCTAAGAGTATAAACCGGAAAGATCTGAAAATCAGACATATCCAGAATGATCATGACATCATCACAAAAGCCAAAAACACCAGATCAACTTCCTCTTGACTTTTTCTTGCTACAACAAATGTGTTTTAAAACACACTGTTACAGCAGTCAGAGAGAGATAAATGTAACAAGTCCAGGGATAAGAGACCTACTAAAGCAAATACTGATCTCCATTATGGTGACAAAAAACTTTATTATTAATTAAATCTCTGTTAATTCTCAACAAGAACTTTTGTACATTTATGAAATAAATAATGTTAAACTGGTTTGTAAACTGTTTTCACACTCAGTGTTGCTGGAAGTCAGTTGTAGATCTTGTGTTTCTCTTTTTCAGTTCTTGTTTCTCTGTGCTTCAGTGATTCTGTTTATCAGGTGTTCATCAGTGTCTCAATTCACTCACTTCTTTTCATTCAAGTGGACTATATTAGTGAACTAATGTAGGGAATAGACAGTGAATGAGGGTATAGGGTGTGATTAGGAACACAGTCTCTGAGTGTTGACTTTGAGAGCTGTTAATTCACAGTATATTCCTGTAGGCTAGTTTTGTTTTCTACGGTATATAACTGTTTTAATGGAAAATGGTATGATAGTGTCAGAATTTGGCCTGTTGCCAGTATTTTACTGTAATAAACCTGGTAAGGTCTAACAGTGTAATCACGTTTTTAGTAAGAATAAATAACTTACTACGTCAGCTGAATCCATTGCTCCTGGAAATGAAACTACCAGTTTTATCCAGCTGATGGGGGCGTTTTCATGGCTTGCCTCAACATTTGCCCTTGAATAACGCATGCAGTGGGCGTTGTCACATTAACACGTTATACGCTATAATTAGCTGAAAGGAAAAAGACTGACATGTCTCTCTCTTGGATATCTGCTTTTTATATAAATTACTTAATTTAAAAGAAGAGAATTCCTGTTTCATAAAAAAAGATCTTTCGTGCCTTACGGTTCGTTTTTTGGACACGTTTCAGAATGAACTTCACTGACAGAGAGATGGCAAAATTTGCATAGTTTGCATAAAAAATAGACATTTAACAGGATATTAGGATGTACAACACAGTATGTAAGATCAAAATCAACAGAGTAATTTGAGTCTTTTTTGCACTGATAAGGAAAAAAAAGAGCTTGTCGCGCCGACGTGATAGCCGACCCCAGAGGGTTAAATACCCTGATGGCGCATCTGTGATTTTACCTGACCATGGTAGCCAATCAAGAAAAGTGGAAAGGTCAAAGACAAAGAGGTTTATATCATCACTATGTCAACTGATTTCATTTGATCAGTGGTCTAAGCAAGTTTTTGCAGTGTCTTGCCTACATTTTTGGGTTACACTTTATTCTAAGGTGACGTTGTTACAGTGTACTTAAACAGAGAAGTAGCCTACTGAGTACTAATAATTAATTAGTATAAGGTTAAGGTTTGGGGTGGTTTAGGGTTGCCTGTAATTATGCATAATTTACTATTACTACTATAGTAAGTGCATATTGTATAACTTATGTAACTGCATAATCCCTTAAATAAAAAGTATTTCCAGTGATTTGCATTGTATAGTAAAAGTTGAACAATAGAATTAAAGGGATATTAAAGGCACAGTTCACCCACCAGGCTTTATTTATTTATTTATTTATTTATTTTAACTTGTAATGCCACTCCTGTCCACTTGTTTGATTAAATATTTTGATAAACTAAATGGGAAATATGGTAAATGGCATAAATAGTATGAATATATTGTTCTTATACAATTTTCTATGGTATCAATGTTGGATGTGGTTTAAATGCATTGTCCATTTGCTTATTCCATGAGCGATCTAAAATAATTTCCTTTTCTTTCTGTGAATAATTTTAATCTATTTGATGCCATTAATGTGCTTCATTTTAAGTAGCTGTTTTGTGTTGTTTGACCGACTTTATGGTAGGTTGATGTCACCAATAATAACGACGATTGTTAAAAATAACATGAATAAGTATTAGAACAGCCTAGAACTAAGAATAACTGATTCATCACTGATCATTGTTTCTTTTATTGTTTTGTTTTTGCATCTGTTTTGTAAACTTTGGGAGACAGGAGAACATTCTAGAAAGGATACACCTGCACATCGTTTCTGACTCATCCACAGAATTTTGTACTTCCAAATCATGCATCACTCACCAGAAGTTTGCCATGACTCTCTATGAGCAGGTACTATGGTGTTTTTTCCCTTTTTTCTAAAAAATGTTTGTCTTTCAATCATAAAGTTTTTTGTTTAAAAACCTCACTCCACCTTTACAGAAGTTTATTTCCCTCTGTAGTTTGTTTGTCGTAGTTGTGGAGCATCATCAGACCCCCTCCCTTTCACTGAGCTTGTGCACTATGTGTCCTCCACGGCCCTCTGGTGAGTGAAATAATCTCCTGTAATTTATTCCTCTCCTGGAGAGCAAATCTTTTTCAATCAAATCACAATATTTTATGTTTGTTTCTTTATTTTTTTTTGTATGAATAGTGCCAGTGTGAGGATCCAATTGATCCATTTTAACCATCATGAATGCATTCTTTGGGAGAGACAAAAGTTAAATTCTGACACAGATAGAAATAGCTTCACTGAAAATTCTGACTGATAGCTAAAAGCTTCACCGAAAACAACATTGTTTGCATTGAAGGATTACTAAGTGGAAAAGAGCAAAGTCTGCAGTAAACTATTGCCCTGTCTTGAGTGGTTCAGTGTCAGAAATGATCCTCTTTGTAATTTTTGCTCTTTTGTCAGTCAACAAGTGGAGCGAATCTTGGAAAAGACAGACAGACTGCGCTCAGACATGTTTGGTGAACTGCTGCAGGCAGCCAACACCATTGGAGATCTCCGCAACTGCCCTGTATGCCAACTTTTGTTTCCTTTTTAACTAATTTCATGCACACTAGATTCCACCACATTTTTGAATAACTCTTATTTTTAAAGTGTATTTTTTTCCCCTCTGTTAAGTTAATGTTAAGTTAGTGTTAATGCATCCATTCCAACATAGTACAGTTGTAATTAAAGCATGTAAAGATTTCATTACATATCACTGATGACATTATTTTAATCAAATTGGCTAATGCATAATTTTGCATTAAAACACTCTTTCTTTGTTGTTTATAAATGTACTACTTAAAAAGCCATTCTTGTCTCAGAAAAATATATTGCAGAATGTCTTTATCTAAATGTTTTTTTTTATCAAGACCATGCTCCTGCCCAATTTTCAGGCAACCAAAAAGTATGTTAAGAAGAAGTCCATCAGGCTCATGTTTTGGCCTGGTCAGAGTCCAGATTTTAACCCTGTACTTAATATTTAGACTCGCATTAAACTCAAACAAACTAGGAGACATTTTTCAACTTCTCATTAATTGTCTGAAGTCTTTAACATGGAGTGGAACAACAAGGACTCTTCTTCCTATAAAAAGCTGTCTGCAAGTTTACCAAAACAGCTTAAACTTTTAAAGAAAACAAAGGGGAAGGCAATTCTGTTTACCAAGTTACATTATCTACAGTATTTGTGAAATTCTTGTTAATTTCCTGGTCAAGTCTGTTAAAAGACCACTAAATATTTTGCCATTTTTTACTTTTTTTATTTATTTATTTTTGCTCAGGACTGTATAGCCTCAATTGCATTTTATAATCATACTGTCACAGCAGTGTCATTTTACCTTATTTAAACTTTTTTGCCATGAGCACATCAGGGCCTTAAATTATGCTCAGTATCTTGTATGTTATGTGGTTCGTAAGCAATAAGTTGTTGGCTGCAGTTCACTTAAAGGAGCAAAACGCAAGTATCAGAGTTTTTGCAGAACTACGCCCCCTCTGGCGACAAGCGAAACTGCGTGCGCGCTCACACACACCATACACTGTAAAAAATAAAATCATAAAAAAGGGTCAAATAACTGGCAGCAAAGGGTGCCAAACAAATACCGTAAAAATAAAGTAAAATATCGTAATTTAAATTAAGTTGTTTTACAGAAAAACACTGTTATTTTACAGCTATTATCTGGATTATTACGATCAAACACTCTAACTGTAAAAACAATGCATTATTATCATCAAATACCTTCATAGTAAAAAACAGTCAATGACTGTCAGCAATGGCTGCCATACAAAAAACATAAAATGAATGTAAAATAGCCTAATTTAAATAAATGCAAAAGTAGAAATCTTCAGTAAGCTCTTTAACAGAACAGTTATTTAACAATTATTTCACATATTTCCTGAATGTTTTATTAAGAAACATGTAGGTGATGTATGATTTACTGTCACTACACATCACTGCATCAGCAACTACACAGTTACTGTCAGTTAAATAAAGGAACATGCAGCATTTCATCAGTTTTATTCTGTTCATCCTGAACTGAAGCACAGGCTCTACTCTTCAACACAATGGTGACCCACAAAACACACCATACAGAAACAATCCAGACTTTATTTATTGCATACTAACATTCTTACTGAGACAGATGTTTAGAAGTTGATTTTTTATGTAAAATAATAAAGGTTGATGTCACCAAGATGGAGATCAGTGTTTGCTTTAGTGGGGCTCTTGACCCTTTGCTTTTAACATTACTATTTCTCTGGTTGCTTTAACTGAGTGTCATAATTGATACATATTTGTTATGGTAGGAGTCCAAGAGAATCTCAGTTCAGAAGATCTGATCACTTATTAATGGTAATGTTTTTCATGTAATTGAATGCTTGGTGATATCACCTGATTTTTAATGCACTATGGCTCAGCTTGTCAGCTAACTACAGCTCTTCGTCACAGCAAAAACCCAGTCAGTGTTAATTTAACACTCCTGGGATACAGGAGTATACACTCAAGAGTGTTAAAGTTAATGAGATAATTAAGTGATTAATTGAGTGATGATTGAGCATCATTGAAGACACCTAAAGCAGAATCACAAGGAGAAAATCTAAAATTGTAAGCCACCGTTATGGAGATGAGTGTTTGCTTTAGTTGGGCTCTTGACCCTTATTTTATAAACTTTATATTTTAATTGGCTGTACCTGCCAGATGAACAAAGAAAAAAAATATTTTCTAATAATTTTTGTTATATTATGACAATCATTATTTGAACTTAATGTTTGTGACTTATGTTGTTGGTTACATTATAACTGTGATTCTGTATAAATACCCAGAATTTGAGATATAATATAATGGATTTCTTAAACGTTGTACAAAAAAGAAAGTCTGTCTTTTAGGCACACACATATATCAAGATTCAGTCAATGCTTCTCAACAACGGTGACGAGTAGAATATTCAATTAGGAAAAGTAAATTACATAGACAATTCAGATCATAATTTATTCATACCGCAATGCATGATGGGAGCCATGAATGAGTTGTGATTGGTGGCAACAAGGATTATTATTGTCACCACGGTTGAGATACACAGGCTTTTATAGATACACAAGATTTATTTATCTTTTTAAATAAAGATAAAGGGATTTGATCAGAACAATTTTTATTACATGTTTTGGATTATAAGAAAAATACAGATTATCATATGCTGCAGAACCACTAAACTGTTGCTAACAAGCTAAACCGAATCATTTGAATAGGTTTCATTTAGATCCCAGTATGATTATGTCAAAACATAACCAACTCTGTCAGATCCCACTTTTCTTTGTTCACTTGACTGTTAAAAATCAATAACAGCAGACAAACAAAATTTAAAGTGAAAGTATAAGTGCCGAGAGCCCAACTAAAGCAAACACTGATCGCCATAACGGTGGCTTACAATTTGTGATTTTCTCCTTCAGTGATTCTGCTTGTTATCACCAGGTGTCTTCAATAATGCTCAATCATCACTAAATGAATCACTTAATTAATATTGTTTCAATATAACAAGGTTCATGGGGAAAAATACGACAATCCTAGATTTAATCTAAAACTTAAGTACACCTATTTATAATGTAATCACAACAGATACACTCGGGTATTTCTCTGTCATATCAGTGAATCAGGTCACCATATGATGACTATAACATTACCAATAACTGACCAATATCAGCTGATATTTTCTCCCGCTTTCAATGCTAAAACAAATGTATGTTAAAAAAAAATAATTAAAGCAGCCAGAGTAAAACTAATAGCATATAATAAAGGTCAAGAGCTCAACTAAAGCAAACACTGATCTCAATCGTGGTGATGTCAAGTTTTTATTTAAATTAACATATTTTTACTGTAATTTTATGGTTTTTGTTTGGCACCCTGTGCTGCCAGTCAATTGACCCTTTTTTGACGATTTTTTTACAATGACGGTATTTGATCATAATAATTCAGGAAATACCTTTAAATAACAGTGTTTTTTCAGTTTATTTAAATTTTTAAATTTTACTTTAATTTTATGGTTTTTGTTTGGCAGCCTTTGTTGCCAGTCATTTGACCATTTTTTTATGATTTTTTTTTACAATGAAGGTATTTGATCATAATAATGCAAGAAATACCTGTAAATAACAGTGTTTTTCAGTTTATTTAATTTATGATGTTTTACTTTAATGTTACAGTTTTTTGAGCTACAGTCATGTAATCATTTAACTGTTTTGTTACCATTTAATTACAGATTCTATTTGTACTTTTACATAAATGTTGATGTAATTTAAGAAAACAGAAAAATGCTGTATGAAAAATACAATCAATTTCTGTAAAAAAATGTGAATGACTGGAATTTTTTCTTTAATGTAACAATACCTAAAATATCAGCTGCATTTTTATTTTCCAGATATTATTTGTAATTTTACAGTGTTTTGTGTAAAATTTAAAATGAAAGAAAATGGTCGTCAAAAATCACAGTTATTTTCTGTGAAATTAGGATTTTTTTTTACAGTGTAGCTGTCAACATTGAACATTGAAAATAAGGGAGTTTTCCCGGAATCCTTCCCCAAAATAAGGGATTTTTTTTTTACACGATTCTTACCCACAAACTTTAAAAATAAAGCACGAATCCTTAAAAGTCTAAAGAGTTAATAACTAGCCTAGAAACTAGTGTCATTTAAAAAAAAAAAAATCTACATTTGGATTAGCGGTGTGTTGCTCCTGCCTTTACAACGAAACTGTTATCACATCTTCCAAAACCCACAAAATAGGGAAGTGGGCTGTCTGTTTATTTTAATTACATTTACACATTTTATGTAGTTTTAAAGAGCCTATATTTAGCCTGGTGGTGGACCGTCACTCAGAAGACACACTCTGTTGTTATTGTAGCCTATCCCATCTTTATATCCCATCTTTTCCTGAGGCCCAGAACGTTTTTTTCCAAAAGTTTTTTCTTCTTCTTTGTGTAATCATTGTTAAGAGCATAAGAAACAAATGGAAAAAAAAAGAAAAAGAAAAGATATTTTATTGATATGTTATATGACATTAAATTATATAGGCAAAACTAATGGCAATATAAATCGATTATTATAATTAGGCTATTATTTGTTTAAATTACATTGATATCTGAATTTATGTAAAAACCTTGACTTTCAAACATCAAAATGTAAAATGTAGACTATTCGAGTACAAAATAAACATCGTTTCCTATTTTTTATTTATTTATTTTTTTTGCCTGGAAACGCTTTCAACACGCTTGCGTGTCGCGTGAAAAAATAGGCGTCAGTTCTATTTCTAGCATGCACGCGTTTTCTGGAGTGTGCAAGCTCTAATCTGTTAACATGGGAACCGAAATAAAAACGGACACGCCACACAGCCAGTGTGTCTCCGGCCAGCGCGCGCGGCGCCGCATCTGAGAATAAACGACTTCAAGCCGAATCAGTCCGAGCTCGTACGTCTCACACAATCAGAGTAAAAATACGGGATATTTTACGGGAAAATACTAAAACGGGAAGACAGCGGGAAAAGAGTAAAAATACGTGAGAAACCCGGAAAAAACGGGAGGGTTGACAGCTATGACACACACATACACGCACGTTTGCACGAGCTGTTCATAACCAAAGGAGAATCAGCCGCACACTGTGCGGCACACATCTTTTGTTACAGTCATAATGAGGTAATACAGTTATAAATCTGCAGGTCATTTAAAATATATGAAAGGAAAGGCATTCGAGTAAATTACACACTTATGTGTGTGTGAGGGGAAAACAGGGCTAGTAGAAAACTTCGGTTTTTGTTTCCATCTATCTCCATAATGCTGTGTTATGTGCTTACTGTATCCACGTACAGTATGATTGTATAATTATGGAAACACGTTCATGAACAATATAAGTTATTACTTTGTGTAGGACCCATTTGAGCCTTAGAGAGGAGATCTCTCCGTTTGCTGAAAGCCTTCCTGATGTTGACTCTCGTCTTATTCCGACGAATGGCACTGGACAGACAGAAGTTGTATTTTCTTTGTCTCACGTGGAGTTTGCGTTGGGGTTTGGAATGAACTACACGCCGGTCTCTTTTGGGGCTGTTTACACCTGGCCACAATGCGTTTTCTCAGATCGGATAGCTATCTGATTTATCAAAACGATTCCATTAATCCTGGTCACATAAATGTGTTTTTGCAAAACGGATATAATCTGATCTTCAATTCCCGCGCTATATAGGCTACAGATTTCATGAAGTGTACGTCACCGAAAGCAACAGATATGAGCTGCATTTTATTAATCATCGGCTAATTTCAAAATCAGCAAAGACAGCAATAAGAGAGAGCGGCAACAGCCCTGGTTGCCTGGTAAGATCATTTAATTTCTTTACTTTTAATGAAGATGGTAGTGTTAAGCGTCTGCGACTTACTTTCACTTTGATTTGCGATAGATTGCGGCGCGCTGGCTTTATGAATAGACGCTCAGCTGCTCATCTGAGGTGATGCGCGTTGTCATATATGACTAATGACATAACCTATAGCCTGCTTTCAACAACCAGATGCATTTACACTTGTCCAGTTTTGTCTGGAATACGGCCCAGACCACGTCCTCAAGTGATTTGAGTGATCGGATTCAAATCCGTTTCGGAGGGCAACCTGGTCTTTTCACGTTCGAAAAGTCCGATTGTCCCTCTTCCTCGAATTCGACCGCGTCTTTAGACTGGAGAGAGGCATGCATACTCCAGGGGTCGAGCTGTTCACTCCAGGATAGAGCTGCCGTTGTGGGCGGTTCTACAGGGATGGATACCTGCGGAGTGTTAGCTTGTGCAGGGCTAGGAGTCATGAGGGGATCCTGGCCCGACAGGCTAGCTTGGCGTGCTAGCCTGCGACGAAGACTCTTCGTGGTGAAGCGTGCGCAGTGTTCACACGTGCCGGGACTCTCGATCGCCAATTGAGTGTGTTTCAGCCCGAGGCATGCAGAGCAGACCTGGTGTGTGTCCTTGCATGAAATCTTGTTCCCGCATGAACAGAGTCACACGGAATCTCCCCCACTAGCCTGGATAGTCTGCATTGCTGCAGCCAACGTAGAATCGAACAATCCTCCTTGCAATCGGCTGGGATGCGAATCGAAGGAGCCAGACGAAAAACGCCGTGGTGGCCAGTAGTTCGTCCAAGAGTTCGTAGAAAATTTCAAAGGCTTCAAGGCTTCTGGTGTGAAGCGAGAAGAGGTTTTTGAATGTCGTAATGACGCTGTGTCGCTCCTCTTATACGGAGGGGTGGGGTAGCCACTCCCAGACACAGCGTCATGTCTGCCAGCCAATTGGGGCTGGCGTAATGTAATAGGGCTTCTGAGGAATACGCGGAAGGGGCTTATCCCATAGTGAGACACCGAAACGTATGCTTGAAAGAGAACCTGCCTGGAACGTAGCATTAAGTTCTTCACATGTTCTTCACATGTTTATCCGATACAATTTGATAGGAGGCGCTGTGTTCGAAAAACGAGGGGTCTGAGAATGCGGGACTAGTGAGACTGTAGATGCAGGTCTTCGAGTCTGCAGCTTCATACTACTTCATATTTTTGGTCTCGGCAGGCTATTACCATCGCAGTTTTATCAAAAATATGGTTAAACGTTGTGCCTCGGGCATTTGTATCACAGATACGCGTTTCCCAGAGAGGTTGGAGGGGGGTGTCGGTTTTTTCCCTTCCCAAAACCAAAGTCAAATCCTGACAAGTGTCGTGTTTTGATTAAACTGTGTGGACGTCCTCAGTCAGCTAAACCCTGCAAAGATCAACAATATTTTTTTACTTCTAACATTACTGTGAGTGTGAAGTTATACTAGTTAGACCGTTTTATAATGTTTTACGTTATGATTTCAGTTCTCATACCGGTTGTTGATACGCTAGCACACGCTACTAATACAACGTTATACTCGTGTAGTCCGTTTGCTTTGTAATAACGATGATAGCAGTGAATAGAGACCTACCCAGCTTTGCATGAACAGTGTTGCTCCCTGTCTTTAGTCCCAGCCTCTGTCTCGATTAGTAGGAAATGCGGTGGTTCATTTTTTGACTGTGAGCGCTAACGTTATGCTTTTGCCTCTATTTTGGATGCCTTTTCTCTATCTTGCGTTTGTATGTCTTGAATATAGTCTTCGAACGCATATTGCAGCCCCTTTTGCCTACTTCTATCGGACACTTTATTTGCTGCTTTATAAAAGTTTGGTAACATTTCAGCAGGAAGAGCTGTTACAGCATAAGCCACGCAGAGCGCAGATGAAGTTTGACGGATGTAGCAACAGTAACTAAGGGGGGCGGGGCTTAGCCAAAGGTGAATTACAAATTGAAAGACATGAAAACATAAACGAACCAAAACCCAAATCATTGTGACACTTCCATTGTGTGAATAATATGTAATCATGTAATCATACTGTTGTCTGATAACGATTAATTAAAAAACATAATATTATTTAATTACAAGTACTTTAAAAAAATGTGATTACGTAATCTAGATTACATGTACATGTAGATCAGTTACTGCAAATTAAACAGTATTATTATACTGCATCAGCATGCCTTTGTTTGACATTTTGCTCAGTGTAATTTGATCTGTAATTTGTAATTTTATCTTGTGCATTGCAGAGTAATTGTGGGCAGAGGATAAAAATCCGACGTGTGCTAATGAACTGCCCAGAGATTGTCACCATTGGCTTTGTGTGGGATGCTGAACAGTCTGATCTCACTGAAGATGTCATCCGCTCTCTGGGCCCAAACCTCAATCTTTCAGGGGTGAGGTTCAAATCTCTCTGCACGACTGTAGCTGAGTGATATGCATACAAGTTCAAAATTAACCATCTATTATGTATTATTACTATTACTAATATCCTCTTAGAGGAGTAGTTCACTTTTGAAAAAAACTTTTGCTGAAAATTTACTCACCCCCATGTCATCCAAGATGTCCATGTCATTCTTTCTTCAGTCGAAAAAAAATTAAGGTAATTGATGAAAGCATTCCAGGATTTTTCTTCATACTGTATAATGCAATTCAGAACCAAACGGTTCAAGGTCCAAAATAAACTGAAATAAATAACTGAAATAACAAAATAACAAAAATAACAAAATAACAAAATAACTGTTCAAAGGGCTTTAAACGATTCCAGACGATGAATAAGGGTCTTATCAAGCGAAACGATTGATCATTTAATAAATAAATAACAAAGTTTAAGTTTTATAAGCTCAAATGCTCGCCTTGCTCTGTTCTGTGACGCACGTTTGTGACTCTCCTGTTCGAACAAATCTTTTGGTTTATTTGGTTCAACGAGTCATTTGGTTCATTCAACGAACGAATTGACTCGGAAAAAGATTTGTTCATTTTGATGAACGAGTTCGAACAGGAGATTCACAAGCGTGCATCGCAGTACAGAGCAAGGCAAGCATTTGAGCTTATAAAACTTAAACTTTGTTATTTTTTTTAAATGAGTGATCTTTTCGCTTGATAAGACCCTTATTCATCGTCTAGAATCGTTTAAAGCCCTTTGAACAGTTTGCAGTTTGTACTGAAAGTGTATTTTGGACCTTGAACCATTTGGTTCCCACTGAAGTGCATTATATGGTGAAAAAATGCTGGAATGTTTTCATCAAAAACCTTAATTTCTTTTCGAATGAAGAAAGAAAGACATGGACATATTAAATGAAATGGAGGTGAGTAAATTATCAGCAAAAGTTTTTTGAAAAGTGAACTACCCCTTTAGGTTTTTGTAGTGTCTGGAACTACTATAGGCTCTAGAGCAGTGTCCAAAAGTCTCAAAGTTTCTCTTTTGCATTTTTCTAATTGATTTAAAAATGTTTAATTGGAAATTATGTAATTTACTTAAAGATAAATGAAAAAAATGAATAGGAATGTAGAATTTCTGATATGACCTCCACAAATTTATGCAAAACCTGTTGATCCATGTAAGTAAACATGTTTTGAGAATGTTTTAAAAGCACATCATGGCCATTTAATTTAAGTGATTCATTCTTAATTCGTGGCCATGATATATTATTTTTTCTCCCTGTTTTAACTAAAGCATTGCCATGTTGTACTAACATGTTGTACTAATTTGTTCCCTCGTTTTAAATCAACCGTGGCCATGTTGGACTAATTCATTCCCTTTTTTTATTTAGTTAAATCAGGGGTGTCCAAACTCTGTCCTGGAGGGTTTAGCTCTAACTTGCATCAACACATGCCCAGAGGTTTACATGCATACATTTAAATGCTACATAGCTGCTTGCAAATATGTGACGCTAAAGTCAGCCATACTTTGCCATACTCTCCTCTGCTATCCTAGACCTCAGTTTCCTCTTTAGCAGTCTTATATGAGTGCTGCAGGCCAATATCACATAATGTCTAGGTCACTACACTAGAGGAGACATCATGAACCTTGGCACTATATGATAAAACCATCCAGTCTGAACCCCCTGAGCTGGAGGCAGTTTAACCTGTTATTTTGATTTTGTGACATAAAAATTCTGTAGATGGGTTTGCTGTTCTGTAGTAGACTAAATGTGACACATACGCCTTATTCACGGCAGCGCCATCTTTGATTTTTAATGAGAATGAAAGCGAGGCTGTGAGGGATAGACATGCATCTCTTCAATGGGCTGTACTGTTATTTAATGTGTTCTCGTTTTGTTCTGCTCATGAAACACTGGAAAAATATCTTTCCAAGAAATTTTAGTTGACAAAAAACTCCCGACAATATAAGCTGTGGAAAATTGTAAGTAATCTAGGAGCTTTTTACAGCGGATGCCATTGGAAACACGGTACGTTTATCCCTCACAGCCTCACTTTCATACCTGTCATGGCGCTGCTCTGAATAAGGTCTATTGCCTCAAAATATCTCCAGTCTTTCATTTTCTTCACTGTGAGAGTTTTAAATGTCAGTTTGACTGTTCTCTCTGTTTATTCTTCAGCTTTTTTATAGAGTCACTGATGAAAATGCAAAGAAAAGAGATCTCCACCTGGTGGGAATGATCTGTTACTCTAGTCGACATTATCTAGCATTCGCTTTTCACAGCAAGTCTTCCAAATGGATATTTTTTGATGATGCTACCGTGAAAGAGGTATTTAACAAAAGCACACACAGATTTTTGAACATACAATTTGAAATAGTGTTGGGTGAGTGTTGGATCTGGACTGTTAAAGGAAATATTGACGATTTAAACACAACAAGGGTTGATCCATGAGATTCCACCATTGCGTTTTTGATCATGGCATTTAAACTCAGCTTGCTGTAGAAAGACCTTGCATCTACTGTTTGTAACATTGGTTGAAAGTTTTTGCTAAATGACAACAACAGCATAAGCTATATACTGTATAATGTCATATCTCACTCAAAATATCTCAAACACTACAAATTATCCAACTGATTCTTCCAGACTTAAGACTTCCAACAAATATCTGATGCATTTTTAGATTTATATAGCAGCTTGTCTTCTGAAATCATACAGTCATTGGCACAGGTATTGTTATTATTGTGTGAACAGATTTTTATTTTATTTAAAAAAAATTTTTTTTTACAGTGGAATGACTTTTTCTCCCTCATACCAAACATCTGAGCCTTATACCCTGCTTTAAAGTTTAGTGGAGTATAGCACCTGAGAATTAATTCCTCAATTTACTATTTGCAGAGCAGAGAGTGTGGCCATGATGTACTAATTCATGCCATCATTTTAGGTTAATAGTGACCATGCCATGATATAACTAAATTTAAAACAAGGAAACAAATTACATCTCTTTGGTATATTGTATATAGGGTCTACCATACATGGTTTTGGTACTGTTATGTAGCTTTTTTGGTATAAAAGTGGATTGAGATGTGGACATTTTGTTAGTGAATCTATTTTTAGTTGAAGTAATTGTAATTACCGGAATGATAATGAGGTGCATACTGATTAAGATAAGCTTAGTGTGCTGAGCTTAATAAAGAGTTAGAACAAACACACTCTCAACGTGATGAGACTGTGTGCTGTATTAAGGCAGCTAACAGACGGTCGCTTAAGCCTGTCTGCTTCCTGGCCTGAGGCCCAGTGAGTCAGATAGGCCTAGATACTATTAGATGATTTAACAAATTTAAGAGTGGCACCTTCCCTTAGGAGATGGAGTCTTTCTGTCTTCAATAGGCCAGGTCTACATCACAAATTATTGCAATTACGCTATCTCTGAATGCTGTTTTACTGTATTCTCTTGACAGCATTCACATATTCACCACCCTTTTTAATAGGACCAGAGCAGATTACAGTGTCTGACAACATCTTTGCTAGCACACACACCTCTTTAAAATTACTATTTGGATTCCCCAACACGTAAAGCCAGATGTTTTCAGTGTTGTGAATAATAATACCATTTACTAGAGGCATATTTAAAAGTAATATAAAAATAGTACTTTTAAATATCTGAAATAAGTGTCTGACTGGGTCCTACAGTTTGCTTTGCACTGTGGTTGCAGACACATCTTCTAAAAACTGCTGAAACGCAACATCATCACACTTTGTATACAGCCAGTGCTGTAGGTTGAAATCGTGTTTCAGGGCAGTCCGAGTAATGGCACGTGAAAAGTGCCGGTACACAAGAACGTGTGGGTACGCTATAGATAAAAATATAGAAGTGTGTGCTGCTGACCCACTTTGAACACTGGGTACAGCAGCTTGTCACTGGGCGACATCTTTGTACCTTATTTACCTATCTTCATAGTAGTACCTTAAGTGTAAATATTACTACTCTAAGTTACTAAAATGCACTTTTTGGGGGTTAATAATGTACAAAGTTATGCTCATAGGAGAACTGCCCCAGAGACAAGTCCCTAAATAGACAATTATTGCACAATTTCTTTCAAAATGTGTGAAGCTCTCTGATATTTGAACCTCTTTTTATATACTGACATATTCTTGTATCCAATATCTTGTATCTAGATTGGCTCCAAGTGGAAAGATGTGGCATCTAAATGTATCCGAGGTCACTTCCAGCCACTCCTCTTATTCTATGCCAACCCGGATGGTACTGCAGTGTCCAATGAGGATGCCCCCAGACAGACCACCATGTGGTCCCGTTATAACTCCCCCCTCAATGGGAAAGGGACAGGTAAGACTGTTCATCTTGTTTAAACAGAGGATAGACAGGCCAATGATTTTAAAATCTTTTGAATGAAGTGCAGTTTTTTTTTGCCCTAATACTTGCTTGGGGTGTAATCTTTTAAAAAAAAAATATATATATATATTTTTGACAATAAGAATTTTAATCTGTCGGACCTAACAACATCAAGTCGATTCCACCAACATTAATAAATATTAATCAATAATTTTTCTTCGAATCAATATAAAAGTGTTTTTTTATTATTATGAATGATCGGAAATTAGGTACAGACAACTATTCAATTAGTGCTGATATTTATGTAAATTGTGTTTTCGTCCGTTACAATAGTCTGTTTAAGTCTGATTTTGGAGCACAAATCCCAGGTTTGCAGCAAGCAATTGCTGGGTGAATGAGTTGATTTCTGTTAGGGTTTCTGAACTCTAGCAAGGACAGGGATTATCACCCACGCGCACTTTCTCTATCTCTGCCTTTCACTTTATCGCTCTCTCTCTTCCTGGCTGTGCTAATCCTTTCTCTCTGGCCTCTGCATTCCCTCTACCGAATTTTCCCTCCATTCTCTCTTCCATTCTTGCTTTCCTCTGACTGATGTTCTAAATGGATATTCTCCCCAGTCTGTCGTACTCACAGTGTTCTATTGGAATGGGAAAGCATTCTTATTTTCCCATGAAAAACTGTAAGTAGTCATTGTCTTTCTTTTATTTTTCCTGTAAGTGCCAAACGATTTTATTCTATTAGTATATTTGTTATTATTTCTGTCAATAGCTGACCACAGAAGGAAAAATTATTTTTTCTTTTTAATTTTAGTATGTGTGGTTTTATGCACAGTGGGATGCAGCACAGAGAGAGCAGTGTTGTGCATGGGTAACTATTGCAGTTGTGCAGCAATCTGTGCACTTAACAACCTCCCTCCTCTGCTGAACCTTTGTGTGTATCTTTGGTAGTTTCTCGGTCTTGAAAGGTCTTAATGAGTTTCCTGGATTTGTTCCTCTGGTGCTTTTGGAATGATTTTTAATGTGCGATCTGTACCAGATTGTTCCTGTAGTCTCTGCTGATCTCTGTACTTTAGACTGAGTTGGCAACACTTCTGCTGAGAAGGACACAGATGCTCTCTCGGTAGTGATAGACTGCTGCAGTGCCTTGATTTCATCAAAGTTGCTAACTTTTCACTTGCTTTAAATGCTGGGCTTAAATACAACATTACCTATTAAAGTCCCCATGAACCGGAAGTTGCAAACGAGTTTTCTCCAGTGTTGTGACGTATTTCGGAGAGAAACGGAATACTAAATGAGGCAAAATAGTGGGCGTGGCTTTTTTTTCTAACTAGCACCTGATTGGATCTAGAAAAATGGGTGTTTTATTCTGAAATGGAGGATGACGCAAGTTTACACACGCTGTCAATCAATGCTCGCTCGGCGTTCGCAAACACACAGCAGCTGTCAGTTGGAGGGGCGTGGTTATGGATGTTAAGGAGACACCCAAACCGTAAAGCCTACGTCATCGGGTAAGGTCCTCCAATGCAGAGGGGAGGGGCATTTTCAAAATTTGATTAAAGATTACGAAGCCAAAAAATTTTTTTTGTGTGTATTGACTTGCATGTATGAATTGTTCACCACAAAACGATCAATTTAGGCAAACAAAGTAAGTATGGTCAATTTTGATTTCATGGGGACTTTAAAGTTTGGCTTTGAAAAAGAATGTTAGTCAGGCATCAGTTAAATTAGTCATTAAATGTGTTGTATTTTTTTAACAAAGACTTATAGTGTACTTATAACTCTAAAAGCACTCCTTTTTTTCATCTGATATCAAATTCTGTTACTGCATGGTTTTAAATATTTTCCCCTAAAAATTGTAAAGAAGTGCTAGAGACATGGTGTAGTGCAGGGTTGCTCAAATCTGGCCCTGGAGGGCCACTGCCCCTGTGACAAGCTGCTAAACCCAGTGCTCGAAGTGGGCCTTTGCATTTCCTCACTTTAAACCCTGAAACTCGATTTAAACCCTCGGGAGTACCGGCATCTTTTTTCCCCTCTTTGCGTACTGGCTGTATACAGAGTGTGATGATGTTGGTTTTGCATAGTTTCGCTCAAACCCTGATCAAACTCACCGTCCTGTGATTTTTTAGTGACCCTGAAGACCTTGCTCAGCCTGCTCAGGTATGTTTGAGGATTGGAGCTAAACTCTCCTGGATATTGGCCCTCCAGGGCAAGATTTGAGGAAACCTTGTGTAGTGGTTAATGCACATGTTGGTGGTCTTGATCCCATTCCACCTTTTCACTCAATAATTTCCTGTCCTCGTTTGTCCCTGTTAATAAAATTGGCCAAAAAAGCCAAACATTTCAAGAACACTTTTAAAAAATATTAATTTCATCATTGTATTATTATAGTAATCATTAGTGTGTTCTCACACAGTCAGTTAAAGCTGTAGTATACGATGTTGAAAATCGGTCGAGAGAGCCTGAAACGGGAGGGAAGTTTTGAAAAACTCATCCCGCCTCTCCACACACACCCCCCTCCCCTCTGCTACCTGATCCCTCCCACAGGGAAACGAATTGAACAACGTCACTCAATCAAGTTGTCATCATCGGAACTGAGATGTACTCTGTGCAATGTCTGATTCTCGAACAGAAACCCGCTAGGCATACTGCAATATATTCAAGCACTTCAAGAAATATATTTACTTTAAACCGTGATACAGGTGATGCTAAACAGCTAACATTCCAATGCCGACCGGCAGCATTAGCAAGTTTTCAGACTGATAAAAAGCTATTTATGTAACACGTCACACCATATAAGAGTACAAATAAATGTTTACCTGCTCAACAAAAAGTCAGCCCTGTCAGCGTCGGTCTTCAGTCCCAGATCTCGCTGAAGTTTCCTCCATCGGTCAATGGTGAACCCTATATTTATCCTACTCAACTTTCGGCGTTCTTCACATTTTCTTTTCGTCTCTGCTTTTTCCTCAAACGACTTTCTCTTCCGTCCTAACTTTCTTGTAGGGGCAAGCAGGGGACGCTTGCTGATGTATTTTTCGTTGTTATCCATTGCTGTCTGATGTGCTTAGCTAGCTACCATGTGCGGTCACCTGCTAACGTGCGCGATTCTCATGACGCAGAAGGGGGGCGTGGTCGGGTGCGGTCGGGGTGGAGACGCGAGCTCCAGGCGGAGTTTCAAGTGTAGCTGGTGATTGGATGAGAGCAGTTGACCAATGTAGCTTTGCGCTCGCAAAGCTTCCATTGGTCAACTTTTATGTGGCTGTACAGCCAATAGAGTGAATGGATTTTTTTCGTTCTTTTTTCTATTTATATTGTTAGGATTATACTATATAACCATAAACAGCATCTAAACGAGGATATTAATAATGAACAATCTTTGATATCGTATACCCTAGCTTTAATGTTTCGATCAGTTCATATTAAGTTTTGTGATTAAAGTCGGCATGAGCCATAAGTTGTGATAGTCTTTTATTCCCTGTTGTGACATATATTCCCCCGTTGTGACTTCCTAGTGAAATGGTTTGCTATTGCTTTGATCTCATGTGAGTGACAGTTAGTCCCACCATCATGCTAGTAAACATGTCATCAGAGAAGAGAAGAGATGTTGCTGCAAGAGGGAGGGGAAGTTATTTTGAATCAAGATTATGATTTTTTTTTGTCTATCTCTCTTCATAGATTTCTTTTAAATCCAAAACATTTTATATTGTTTTATGGTGGTTTTAGTTTAACTGTATTATTATGTTATATTATTATTTGTTTGATTTATTATACAGTATTAATGTGTGCAGATCCTCATTGCTCTTTATCTATGGGGAATGCAGTAATCCATGCACTTGTTTTTTTCTCTCTTTTTACATCTAGGGTGGCTCACTGTGTGTCCTATATAAGCACATGATAAGCAAGTTTGTCCTCTCTCTCTCTCTCTCTCTCTCTCTCTCTCCCAGCAGAAGTGTGCAGACGCAGCAGAGATGTAATATAGTTTAGCAGCCCATCTCTACCCAAAGCTGTTTGAGTTGCAGATTGCATTGGTTTATTTGATTACTTGCTTTCTTTGGATGAGATACAGAATCAAATCGTAAAGGTCTTTCTCTGCAAATAAAATCTAAAGCAATATAGATAGATACTATTAAACTGTAGTGCATTATGATACGAATCACATTATATGCCCCTTGCATGTGTTATGACTAAATAAATGTTGTTACTTGCAAATTAGAGGCAGACCGATATATCGGCAGGCCGATATTATCGGCCAATATTTGGCATTTTCCAAACTATCGGTATCGGCAGTTATAATGGCCGACAAATGAATAGTTCAAAAATAAAATAAAACATGCTTGAATCATGTCATGAGTGTTGGAGTTGTATAGTTTGTCCACCAGAGGGCACTCCACACCGTCCCTGTTGGCAACACTCGTTGAGTTGGTCACTATACATACATTGCTTGAATAACAATTAAAAGAACATCCCCATCAGTTCTCTTAACTCAAATAAGCATGACAAAATTTGTGACTATGATGTCCAGTTTTGCTGCTGTTAAATAAGCAGAGAGTGAAGTGGAATTAGCTAGTAATAGTTATGTTATATTGTTACAGTGTAGTTGACTGACTGTCCTTTTAACTTTTGACAATGTGACTGAAGTATTTCTTTAATAGCACGTGACAGTTATAGATAATGCCATTATCATCAGTCTGTTCTGTTGTTGTGACAATAAAAGAAACAAGTTTCGTTTTAAAATGCATTATCATATTATTTTAGTTAAAACTCTATAAATAACTAATGTTAGGGAAATCTGTTAATATTTTGTTGCGCGTTTCTGAAAATAAAAAAAAAACGGCCGATATATCGGATTATCGGATTTTAAAACAAACAAATATTTGTATCGGTATCGGCCTTCAAAATCCTTTATCGGTCGGGCTCTATTGCAAATACTGTATTTTGCAAAAGATTACACCAGCCAACAGTTAAGACCAGTCATCATTTACTACCCATTGTGTCTTTCCAAACTTGTGTTTCTTTCTTATCTGGTTTGTATTTTTTCTGTGGAGCACAAAAGGAAAGGTTTAACAAAATGTTCTCACTGCTCTTTTTGAAAATTATGGTTTTACTTAACAATAACAACACTGCAAATTATTGACATGTGAACACTAAATATAAATGCAAATTTAGAACTTAGAGATCTTACAGTTTTTATTTCTATATTACATTTTTTGGTGTTTTTATTGTTTTGAAACACACTGAACTAAAATTCAAATGTATTTTTTCTACTTAAAAAACAAAACTTTTGCAATGGCAGAGTATTTAAGAAAAAAAGCCCAATTGGATGTAGACTTACCCCTGTGATTTCTCTGTCTTTCTCTGTTGCAGACACTCAGTTGTCAAGCTCTAAGAAACTGGACAGTTTGAGAGATGTGAGTGCAGGTTCCCAACGAACAAATCAGGGATCCCACAAAACACCAATGCAATCATCATCCAATCGTTGTAAGTCATCATCATTACTGTATGCCTGTACAGTATTTTATGCTTCAATGCAATGGTAAAAGGGTTACTCCACCCGAAATTGCAAGTTTTCTCATAATTTACTCACCCTCATGTGTCCCAATTGTATATGACTTTCTTTCTTCAGAAAAATAATCCTTTTTTGTGAGGCCAATAACACAAGTGGATGAGTTCCTTAAAGTTGACGATTCAAAACCCCCGCAGAACAACCTTGACGGTAATCCACACAATCCCAGCTGATGAATCAACATTTCTGAAGCAAAATGATTGGTGGGTGTAAAAATATACTTTTTAAAAACTTTTTTATAATATTTTAAAAAAATATTTTTGACTTTCTTCACTATAAACCATCATTTAACTTAACTGTCCTATGCGGGTGCATGCGGGTTCCCGACACTTCTTACGTGAGCTTCAGAACACGGTTAAATCATTCTTTACAACATGCTGATGTAGCGCTTCATGACACTCTCATGAACCCACATATGACAGCTGGAAGCGATGGTTTATATTTAAAAAAATATTTAAATATTACCACAGTATTTAATATTATCACAATCCTATTGTTTCACTTCAGAAGTCATTGATTAATTAACTGGGGTCGTATGGATTACCATCACATTCACTTTGTCTTCATTTGTGTTCATTTTAAGAAATAAAGTCATACACTGTACATCTGGAATTACATGAGGGTGAGTAATTTGTGAGAAAATTTCCGTATCCCTTTAACTAAAGAAAGAAACAACGTTTGAAGGAATTGCATTATAAAGATAATTTTATGCCAAGAGTAAGAGCTCTTTAGAGTTGTGATCCTTCCAATTTCTGTCTTTTCAAAGTGCTTCCAGAAAGTCCCTGCAAGTTTCGGGAGTCTTCCAGAGATTTTTCTCACCGCGGAGGAGGACAGAGGAGAGAGAGTGAAAGAAGCTACCGAAGATCAGACTCTCTCCAACACAAAGGTATGTTAATAAAAGATACATAGGTAACACTTTACAAAAAGTTTCATTAGTTAATATTAGTTATCTACATTAGTTAACATGAACTAATAATAAACAAAACTTATACAGCATTTATTAATCTTTGGTAATGTTAATTTCAACATTTACCAACAATTTATTAAAATCTTGTTCACATTAGTTAGAGAACTCCAGTCAATTTTAACATTGAGCTCATTTTTGTACATTTGAAGTGCTGTCAGAACAGACAAAAACGACAAAAATTGGTGTTGCCTACACCGTGTTATCGTCTTTTTAAAATTCGCACCCTGTTGACTTCAACGGGGCATGTTCTAAACCTGCTTTTAGCCTCTTAACATCCTTGATTTGTCATTATGAGTGCACAGCCATGAGAGTGGTGTTATTAAGAGTGACCACGGTCAATCTGAGTGCAGTCGATATGAAAGATATTAATTAAAATGATGTTAATTCAGCCAGCGCACATGCCTCTATTTGCTTCCTGTTTTCGGTCGAAGCCCACAGTAGTCAATTGTCGAGTTCACACGAGCGATCATTAGTGAATATCATCTCAAACCCAACACTATGTGGTGTTCTGAGAATATCAGCTCAAATGGATAGTTCATCCGAATCAGATGTTGAACACACAGAGGAGGTTTTTCTAACATGAACAAACAATGAACAGCTTTATTTTTATTAACTAGCATGAACAAAGTTTAACAAATACAGTAACAAATGTATTGTTCATGGTTAGTTAATGTTAGTTAATAGCACTCAGTTCAAAAGGTAAGCGTAACATGACAGATAAAGCAAACAATTAACGGAACTAACTCAACCGGAGAGAAAACAATCTCAAAGATCTCAAAGCAAGAACAAAAGATCTCAAAGCAAAAACCAAAATCTCTCTAGGCAAAACCAAAAAAAATATCTCTCCCTTCCCGCTGTTAGCATGCGTCTAAAGTAGGGTTTCTCCAGGTGTCACACATTGGGCTGATGATGATCCCGCCTCACAGGCAAACCCACTCGTCTCATTACAGGTGATTGACAGGTATTACAGCCAATCAGCGACGGCCTGTTAAAGTGAAAGTAAGAGAGACAGAAGAGAGAAGAGAGAAGAGACTGTATAAACCTCCCAAAGGACGTAACACCCCCACAATTAAGATCAAACTCAACGTTTGATAAAAAAATAACACTAAACATCATATAGAGTAAACAGAGACATCATAACTGAACTCAAACTCTAGAAAGAGTATCAGCAAGAATGTTCTCGGAACCTTTCTTGTGACGAATGTCCAAGTGATAATTCTGCACAAACAAAGCCTAGCGCATCAAGCATTGGTTTGCATTACACATGCGCGACAGAAACACAAGGGGATTGTGATTAGTAAACACAATTGGAAAACTGGAAGAACCCAGATAGACCTCAAAGAACTGTAGAGCCAATAAAAAAGCTAGAGTTTCCTTTTCAATGGTGTAATAATGTGCTTGATGTTGTTGAATTTATGAGAAAAGAAACAAACTGGATGATCCACGCCATCCGTACCCTCCTGAATCAGGACAGCTCCAGCGCCGTCTGCACTCGCGTCAACCTCCAGCTTGAACGCCTGATCAAACTGTGGGGCTGCCAGAACGGGACTGGTACACATCAAAGCCTTGCATTCATCATTCCAGACAAAAGTCTGCTTAGGGCTGAGAAGATTAGTGAGAGGAGTTACTACCGTAGCAAAATTTTTGCAAAAACTTCGTTAGTAACCAATCCCAATACCCAAAAATCGTCTCAACTCTCGCCGTCTAACAGGAACAGGAAACTTAGTAATAGCACCAACTTTCTCATCTACCGGCTTTACTTGCCCATTTCCCACTTGCTTTCCCAAATAGGTCACGGTGGCCTGACCAAACACACACTTGGCAAGGTTAAGTGTTAAAGGTGCACTTTCTAAACATTCAAACACGGTACGCAACAAAGACAAATGCTCTTTTCCAGTCATCAGAAAAGATTACCAAGTCATCCAACAATGCCTTGCAATTTGATACGCCAGCGAGAACAGTTTGAACCAGTCGCTGAAATGTTGCTGGTGCGTTTCGTAACCCGAACGCCATAACATGATATTGTAGAAAGCAATCCGGAGTCACGAACCCAGATTTGTCGGATGCACGTGGGGTTAAAGGTACCTGCGAGTATCCTTTAAGTAAATCGAGCTAACGAATCTAGCAGAACCGATACTGTCGACGCAATTCTCCATTCTAGGAAGCGAATAACAATCAGGCACGGTGACAGCATTGGCTTTTCGGTAATCCGTGCAAAAACGAAATAAACCATCAGGTTTCTTAACGAGAAGACATGGGGAACTCCGCGGACTATGACTGACAAGCTAAACCATTCTCTAACAAATAGTCAGTTTCTGTCTTCATAGCGGCCCTCTTAACCTCGTTAACTCGATAAGGTTGCTGTTTTATTGGTTTTGCATCTCGAACGTCAATATCATGCTGTAACACCCCAGTCTGGGACGGTACATCAGAAAACAGAACGGGAAACGATGTAATGAGAGCAACCACGTCCTGTCTTTGCGCGTTAGGTAGAGAAGATAAATGAAATGACAGATTGGACAGAATAGCAGAGTTTCCCAATTTACTACATTGTTGTGGAGTATTTCTCAATACTAGTCCATCCTCATCCTCCTTCAGGTCACATTCTAAAACAGAAGAAGCTTTAGACGTGATTAAGACAACTGCATTGTCTGGTAACGGTTTAACAGATTCACAATGGTCATGATCACAATATGCTTTGAGCATGTTAATGTGACAAACACGTGTCTTATGCCTTCTGTCGGGAGTTGAAATAACATAGTCTGTATCACTGAGTTTCCTAACTACACTCCAGTGAATCTAGCAGATAATGCAGACCCTGGTATTGGCAGTAATGTTAAGGCTAAAATCATCAGTCATCAGGCTGAAAAGACTGTGCCACAGCGTTTTTGTCAAATCTACCCTTCATCTCTGACTGCGTACTTTTTAAGAAGTTACGCGCAAGATCACACGCACTGTGCAGTTTCTCTCGAAATTGACTAACATAATCAAGGACATTCGTTTTCTTCTCAATTTTACTCTCCATCATTTTATCTTTCAAAACCTTAAGCGGTCCCCGAAGATTATGTCCAAAAACCAACTCTGCGGGACTAAAACCGAGCGATTCTTGCGCACTCTCGCGTACTGCAAACAATGCTAAAGGAATTCCTACATCCCAGTCTTTAGTCGTGTCCATACAGAATTTTCGTAACATGGATTTTAAATTCTGATGAAACCTTTCGATCACACCCTGGCTTTCTGGGTGATAGGCACTAGAAACTCGGTGCTCGATAGACAAAGACTTTAACGTTTGGGTAAACACTCGTGACAAGAAATTTGTACCTTGGTCTGTTTGAACCACTTTCGGAAGTTCAAACGTAGAAAAGAAATTAGTCAAAGTTTTCAGGATAGCAGGAGCCGTAATTTTCCACAATGGAACAGCCTCAGGAAATCTAGTCGCTCTACACATTATAGTACATAGATATTGATTACCTGCTTTCGTTTTCGGTAATGGTCCGACACAGTCAACCAATACCTCTTCAAACGCTTCTCCTATAACCGGGATAGGAGACAGTGGAGTGGGTGAGATAACCTGGTTTGGCTTTCCTGCAATCGGGCAAGTGTGACACGTACAACAAAATTTTGCAACGTCTCGTTTCTACCCAGTCCAAAAAAAAAAAAATGAAGAATACGTTGGTAAGTTTTTGTTACCCCCAAATGTCCCGACAGCAAATGATCATGTGCCAAACGCAACACCTGAGAACGATATTGGATTGGAACTACCACATGATATACCACGTTCCAATCCAAATCCTTCTCAACCTTAGAACACCACTTACGCATTAGTAAACCCTTGTCTGCGAAGTATGCAGTATTCCATTTCTTGGCAGCTTCAGCGCTAACTACAGCTGACAAACACTTTCTCAAAGAGAGATCGTCGTTTTGTGCCATAACGATCTGAGAACGAGTTATGGGTAAATCTAATGACTCCAAACCCTCTAGCCAATTTTCTGACTTTTTCACTTTAGGAGCGTTTACAGAACCCATCTTAGTTTCAGAGGTCTTTTACATCATCCGCTAAAAAGGGTCCCAACAGCGAGTCAGCCAAATCAACTTCGCACACTGTTTTAGCTGACTGAACACGAGTAACTGCACAAGCAGAAAACACTTCAGGATGCAAATTAATGACATCATCAACAATTAGGCAAACACACAGAGCATCAGTCACCTCTGGAGCTGGCAAAACTTTGCCTCCAGCCAAATCGTTTCCCAAGATGAATGTAATTCCTTTTACAGGGAGTGAACTACGAATTCCAACTCGCACGATCCCTGAAACAAGTGTACATTGTAAATGCACCCGATGCAAAGGAACAGACACAACTTGCATTTCGATCCCACGAATAAAAATGTTTGAGCCACAATATGATACATTAGAGAATGGTAACGCATCAGACAGCATAATTGATTGCATGGCACCTGTATCTCGGAGAATAGAGATTTTTCTCTGATCTTCTTCCTTTCCAGACAACGAAACAAATCCTGGCATAACGAAAGGTTCATAATTTGCATCAAAACTCTCAGGACAACATGATGGTTCGAACGGTACAGTCTTCACGAACGCAACACTTTTCGGGTCTCTAGACTGCTGTTTACGCAGCAACACCGGCCAATCAGCAATCAAATGTCCGAGTTTATGACAAGAAAAACCGGCATTGCAGTAACAAAGCCCCACAACTGCACCACAACGGGAGAACGGTCAACAGTGGCAGCGGAACCAACCCGAGGGGAATCTCACTCCCCTCACTCCTCTCAGCCTCTGCAACCATTTGAACCATTCGCGTCCTTCAACCATCTGGTGAAGGACGCGATAGAGCCGGTCCCTCCAGCCGATATGAAGTCAGGGCACTACAGTCCCTACTTCATTGTACCCAAGAAAGGTGGTGGGTTACAACCGATCTCTGACCTGGGCACGCTTTCCCAGTGTTATCCAAGTCTCACTGTATGGGTTATAAAGGAACAACAGTGTCACCACTCTCTGTGTAACCCTCCTCCTATTGTCCTTCCAGGCAAGAAGGTGCAGAGGCTTGGATGGGGCGCTAGATGAGGTGCAGCGACTGTGGCGCTTTAGTAAGGATTCCTATTGGTCAGTCTGACCTACGTTGTAGTGACTGACCGGTAGGGAACGTCTCGGTTACATATGGTAACCCTCGTTCCCTGAGGGAGGGAACAGAGATGTAGGTCCCGTCGCCACATCTACTGCTGCCCGCCGGGGGGCCAGCTTCCCAAGTTTGGCTCCTCAGCAAAAAACTGAAGTGCAATCACACAGCTGCTCGTTTATACCCGCGGTGACAAGGACGCGCAGCTGATGCAAATGATTGCACGCCAATGTGCATTGACTTGTTTTAGATTCACTCGAAGTAAATTGGCTCTCTAGCGAGAATCCTATTGGTCAGTCTGACCTATGTCTCCATTCCCTCCCTCAGGGAACGAATGTTACCATATGTAACCGAGACGTTTTGTATGTTAGATTTTGTATCCAATCATATTTCAGCCATCATGCGTTGCCAGGGTCAAATAAATTTGCCTGGAGGCCTTCACTCAAAAAAATGATGTGTTGGCTTTACTTAACTTTTTCATGTAAACAGGTTCCACCGGTTCCACATAACTTTGTTTTGTTAAACAAACATAATTTGTTCATGTAACTTCAACATCATGGAAGTCATTTTAAGCCATCCAATCAAACTCTGAGCTGAGTGTTAAAGTTAATGAGACAATTAAGTGAATAACTGAGTGATGATTGAGCATTATTGAAGACACCTGATGTTAACAAGCAGAATCACTGAAGGACAAAATCACAAATTGTAAGTCACCGTTATGGAGATCAGTGTTTGCTTTAGTTGGGCTCTTGACCCTTACACTTTTACTTTAATCTTTGTTTGGCTGCTGTTATCGATTTATAACAGGCAAATGAATAAAGAAAACTGTGATCTGTTAGTGTTGGTTGTGTTTTGCCATAACCATGCTGTGATCTGTAAACTCCAAAAATTCATAATTCTGATGGTTAGGATTAACTTGCTAGCAACAGTTTAGTGATTATACAACATATCTGTATTTTCTTATAACAGAAAATATTTAATAAAACTATTCTGATCAAATCACTTAATCTTTATGTAGAAACAGATATCAATAATCAGCCTGTCTATCTTAATCGTGGTGACATTAATTGTCCTTCTTGCCACCAATCACAACTCATTAATGTCTCCCATCATGCATTGCGGTTTGAATAAATTATGATCTGAATTGTCTATGTAATTTACTTTTCCTAATTGAATATTCTACTAGTCACCGTTGTTGAGAAGCATTGACTGAATCTTGAGGTCTGTGTGTGCCTTAAAGAAAAAAAAATTGTAAAAAAAAACATCTCTTGAGAACATTCTGGACATTTATGCAGAATCTCAGTTATACACTAACCAACAGAATAAATTACAGACATAAATTTCAAATGATGAATGTCATTATATGTCCAACCTCATTTTATAATTGTTTATTTTGTTCATCTGGCAGGTATTACTCAGATGCAACAGTAAATTAAAATATAAAGTTAATGATATAAGGGTGAAGAGCCCAACTAAAGCAAACACTGATCTCCATAACGGTGGCTTACAATTTTAGATTTTTTTTCCTTGTGATTCTGCTTTAGGTGTCTTAAGCTCATTATTTATTCATGCAGCAATGCATGATGGGAGCCATGAATGAATTTTGATTGGTGGCACCCAGAATTTTTTTTTGTTTATTGATTTGATCATTTGAATTTCATTGAAAAGGCTAAAATTGTATGTTCTACAAGAGCAGTGCTGGCATGATCCATAAGGTAAATTTAACAATGGTTCATGCAGTTTGACTACAAACCGGAAGTTTGGTGATTCAATCCCCAGTTCCACCTTTTCTTTGTGATCACCTGGCTGTTATAACTCATGTACCGCCAAACATAATCTTAAGTTAATAATATAGGGGTCAAGAGCCCAACTAAAGCAAACACTGATCTCCATAACGGTGACTTACAATTTGTGATTTTCTCCTTCAGTGATTCTGCTTGTTAACATCAGGTGTCTTCAATAATGCTCAATCATCACTCAGTTATTCACTTAATTGTCTCATTAACTTTAACACTCAGCTCAGAGTTTGATTGGATGGCTTAAAATGACTTCCATGATGTTGAAGTTACATGAACAAATTATGTTTGTTTAACAAAACAAAGTTATGTGGAACCGGTGGAACCTGTTTACATGAAAAAGTTAAGTAAAGCCAACACATCATTTTTTTGAGTGTTCCGAATCGACAGTGTGGGCGCCTGTAGCTTAAAATGAATGGCAATGAAACTGTTTCTTTAACCAATCAGATAATCAGTCAGATTTAATCAGCCAATCAGATTTTGTTTTGACTGCAGCGGGGCCATCTAGCAGGCATATAGTAATGTGTGCTTCTGTCGAGCAGGCACTCTCAGCCATAAAGCGAATTAAAACTTATGAAATATGACGAGACGGACACGACATTGTTGGAACTGAAATGCAGTTAGAACCTTTACAATAGTAATTGAAGTCTTTTTGAGGAAAGAAATAAGGATGGATTTTGTGTAAAAAATAATCTGTAGTTTTAGTGAGTACACTCTTAAAATGGATGTGTTAAAAACAACACAACCTGTGTTATATCTTAACACATCTGTGTGTTTAGTTAAGGACAACACATTTTGTGTTACTTTTAACTCAACCAGTGTGTTATTGTTCTTAACACAGGGAGTGTGATTTCACTAAGTTTGCACTTTGAATTAGATTAAAATGTAGCAACTGACAAAATATTGTGTGTAAATAAGTTTTATTTACACTGGTGCACTCTTATAAAATGATTTTGTAAATAACACAACCTGTAAAAAGAGATGTCAAAAATGACACATGCTGTGTAGATTTTAACACATAAAGTGTGTGTGCTTAGGGACAACACATTTTGTGTAGATTTTAACACATGCTGTGTAGATTTTAACACATGTAGTGTGTGTGCTCAGGGACAACACATTTTGTGTAGATTTTAACACATGTTGTGTAGATTTTAACACGTTTTGTAGATTTTAACACATTTAGTGTGTTTGCTCAGGGACAACACATGTTGTGTCAAATTTAACACACAACCTGTGTCGTTTCTTTACACATCTCTGTGTTTATAAGGATTACACATTTTGTGTTACATTTAACACAACTAATGTGTTAGACAGCAGCAGTGTGTTGTTGAAACCTTTTACACACTAATGTGTTATAGTAACACAACTTGTGTCAGATATGCGTCACATGTGACTGTAGTCGGAGAGTATTTGCCAGAGTTACTTCCCGTGTGCTTACAAAAGTGTTTGGATGAACACTGACACGTATTGGTAACTTGTGTTTATGTAGTCCAGTGATGTTTAATAGAGTTTGTTTGAACATTTGGATGTTTTAAACATCATTAATCTACATAGACAAGCTCTTATTGAGAATTAACAGAGGTTTGATGTTTCATTTCAGTTTTATTTCAAGTCACCATAATCGTGATTAATGGCTCCTTTATTTGGGCTCTTGACCCTTTACTCTTGTTTTAGTGTTTCTCTGCCTGCTGTAACTGTATTTTAATAAAATACATCTGTTATGGTGATAGAAAATATGATCAGATGGTTCTTGATGATGTCATAATCAGCAAGTTATGATCAAGTTTTTGAGTATATGGATGGATTGCTTTATTTTAATGATTTATTGTTAGTTCTGAAAGTTTTGTGAAACTACATCCAGCAATCAAAAAGTGCAGAATGACAAAAAATTTTTAAAGCTACGGCAGAATCCAGTCAAACACAGATATCAAGAATCAGCGTATGGATCTCAACAATGGTGACAAACGAAAAATTCAGGCCGCAATGCATGCTGGGACTTATGGATGAGCTTCATACTAGAGACATGAAGCTTTGCCACCATTGTTGAGAGTCATATGCTGATTCTTGATGTCTGTATTTGACTAGTTTCTGCTGCAGCTTTAAACTTTCTCTAAACATATTTTTTTAAAGAATTATAGCATAAGGTAGCATACACCATAATATCATTTAAACACTGAGTATCTGTAATCGAATATAAGTGATCAAATATAAGTTATCTCTGAAACATTAAACTTCTCTTGCTATGTTAAAAAACATCATGTTGAAAAAAGATCATTTAATGATCTTTTTCCTCAAGATAATTTCAACTGTTTCAGATGTGCAAAATAAATACACAAAAAACAGCAAACAGAGAAACGAATGGTAAAGAGTGAAGGGTCAAGAGCCTAAATAAAGCTGCCACTAATCACGATTCTGGTGACATCAAAACAAACATTCAATGAATCGTCAACACAAAACCTGGTAATTCTCAATAAGTGTTTCTGTAGACGTCTGACAGAAATAAATTGTTTGTTATAATAAATTAGTTATTAATAACAAGTGAAATCAGCATTTGAAAAAAACATTGAAACCGAGGCATGATGTGATTGGCTGCCAAAAACACTCATTAATCGGAAGTTTTTTTTATGAATTAAGATTGTATTTATTTATTGTAATGTATTGTTTCATTTATTTTAGAGCTTGTTATGGGATACCATATAAAAATATACTACCTCTAATTAGGTTCTTAAACACAAACTTCCCTCCACCCATTAAAATTCTATCGAGTTACATTTTAACACACATTGTGTGTTAAAAACTACACAACTTGTGTCAAAATACCATCAACACATGATGTGTGTTGTTTTTTAACACATCTCTTTTTAGAGTGTATAATGCTTTTTTCCCCGTGGTGAATATGATTTTCTTCTTAATTTTTCGTATAAATTTATGATCGAAACTTAATTTTTTTCAAACAGTCATACTATTGTAACGTCTGAATAGGGGCTATTGTAACCCTTAAACGACAAGATAAGGGAGGCTCCGTTTCTGAACTTATAATCGGATTCGGAACACAAGAACCACTATACAAACGCACCTGCTGGACTCACACATTCGTTTCTCTCTACCGGCCTTTCCCGAACTCACCGCATTAACCCAATAACTGCCGATGCAAAATAAAAACAACTATTATAGGCCTCGTTTACACTGCAGGTCTTGATGCCCAATTCTGATTTGTTACCTATATCCGATTTTTTTAACTGTCTGATTACACGTTCTTTAAATTGTGACCCATATCCGATTCATGTGTTTACACTTGCCATATAGGCTAGTATCTGAAACATATCGCGCATTCCTGTAGCCTACTTACACAACACTGACAGTAGAGTTGTGCTCAGGAGTAGAGCAGCTGTGGACGATTTTCTTTTTCTTTTTTGAGAGGCTGCGGATTAATTCTTTCTATGCACACAAATTATGATGTCACACTCTGCGCGCATGTTTTAAAAATATAGTTGAGCATGTTAATAGTCCTAGCACGTTTTAAATATCCAACTTAAAGTGTTTATTACAAATAAATTACTAAATTCTTAAAATAAATGTAAATGAACCATTTTCGGCACATTTACAATCCTGTGAAAACACCTCATGTGCTCCTGTCCACATTCCTCTCCTATGACACGGCCATCCGTCCCTTTGCAGAAGCACGTCGGGGGTTTCTCTCGTCATCAAACCGCAGAGACGTCACCTAATGCCTCAGAAAATCCGATCTGCCTGTTTACATGACAGTCGCATTGGCACATATCGGATTTATATCTGATATATTTCCACAAATGAACGAGGCCTGAAACCGATCTCAAAATATCCGAATGCATGCGTTTTGTTCCTGTTTACACTGTAATAGAACACATCCGATCTGTGTCGCATAATTATGAGCAAAAAATCGGAATTGGGTCACATTTCACTGACAGTGTAAACGGGGCCATAGAGAGTCTTTGCACTGATACAAAAAAAGTTATTAATTCAGGTTGGACAGAAGGCCTAGGTGTGAAATGCACAGCCCGCCACTGATGTACGGTATACCGTCCTTGTCCAGAAAGGAAATAAAGACATCATCAAAGTAGTCCATGTGACATCAGTGGGTTAGTTAGAATGTTTTTAAGCATTGAAAATACATTTTGGTCCATAAATAACAAAAACTACGACTTTATCCAGCATTTTATTGTCTTCCGGTTCTGTTGTCAATCTGTGTTCAGTGATGCTGAACGCGGATTGACTCTTTATTATATAAAGAATTATATAATATTATTCTTTAAATTATATTATGTTATTAGTAAATTAATTAATTTAATGTAGCTTAGATATATATTTTGTTCCACTGTATATTTATATTTCTAATGTGATTTTTTTTTTTTTTTTTTTTTTAGATATGACATATACTCTATCATCTTCTCCCCCTGAAAATGGCCAAAGGTTTCATTCTGACCAGAGACAGAGAACTCTCCCCTCACGAGTCTCTCGACCTGAGCATTCTTCAGTACATGTTCGTGTATCACCCCAGGAGTTACGCTCAAACCAGGGACTGGCCACTGGCACAAGCCGTCACATTGATTCATCATCTCTCTGCCATCGTGGGCCCACAAATCTCCCCGAGCGTGGCAAGTCCAAGCCCTCATGGAGACCGGTGCGAGAGGTCCTGAATGTGGACAGTGTGCTGAGCGAACTAGAACAACGTCAGAAGCAGCAACAACGTGGGAGCCCTCGATGTGTCCGCCGCTTTGGCCATGAGAGAGGGCTGATAAAGGAGAAACAAAAAGGTCTGATGACTATTTACGAAGATGACTCGCGTTTGGAGACTGAAAGTCAAAGCTCCCAGGAGTCTCAGCGACAGATAATGGTGACCAGACCTAAAGGTGGAGCAAATGTCGCACAGCGGAGTGATAATTGGATGATCCAGAGGACAGAGTCAGGATACGAGAGCAGTGATAGGTTGAGCAGTGGTTCCACCAATGCTGACTCACCAGGTGTTGAGAACTTCACAGGCAAAGAGCTCAAACTCAGTGAAGAAGCACAGCACCTCAGGTAGGATAAATTAAGTAAAGATTGGAAGTTTTTCTTTTGGATTCCTTGGTCTTAATGCAGTGGTGTATTTTCTCAGGGATCAAGGCCATAATAATCAAGGTGATTCAAAAATGGAGGGAGTGCGTTCTCCGCTGTATCACAGTGAGTGTTACTTATCTGCCATGGTTATCTAGTCACCTTTATTTCTATAATGTTTTATACAATACTGATTGTTTCAATGTAGCTTCCCCATAATATAGAGGAACATAACAAAATAAAAGATGCAAGCATCTTTAGATATGAAGCAAATTTTAATTATGCTGTAAAGTAGCTCTAAAAAGTCAAAAGTTTCATTATTCAGCTCAAGTCAGTTCAGTTTGTTGGTTCAGTTCAGTAAAGTCCATCATTTATGAAATTAGGTAAATACAAAGTTCTGTCATGAAACTAGATAGCACAGGCTAAATAGGTCCTTAACTTAATCTGCTTGAAATCACATCATTCTCTATATAGGGCACAGCTGTTTGGTTCCCGCTTAATCAGTAGCTAATTAGCTTGCTTGCTCAACCTTTAGTTAGCATTTTCTGTATAAGTGCAGCATGTTTTCAGAAACCCTCCACCTTCCCCAGCTCCACCTGTATCTGCAATGGGTAATTTGGGTACTCTATATTATATTGTACAGCAGCAGCATGTCTTTCTTTATCGCAGCGGCAGCAATAACAGCAGCAGTGTAGCGGATCTATTCTGTCAAGGACAAATTTATCAACATTGTCATACCAATTACAATGCCAAACACTCTGAAAGTTGTACAGAAATTAATTTCAGTTCAAGTTTTGTTCTGATAGTGTCAGTGCAGTTGATGCAGTGATAGCATCATCTCTTGTTACAATTTGTAAAAATAAAATTACGAGTGTAGTTAATTTGCTTCTTTAATATTTTACAATCAACAGTCTTGTAGTAGTCTTGACCAAGCATATTTGCACATGTGCTATACTGATGTTGAGTCTATTGGTGCTTATTCTGTATAAATCTAGCCCATGATTTCTGAGTTCTGTCTTTCCTGTCTCTTTTATCAGTCAGAAAAAAGCCCCCAGTCTTCAGTGTCACTTGATCCTTCAGAAATAATTCTAATAATTCTAATATGCTGATTTCTTGCTCAAGAAACATTTCTTATCATTATTATCAATTTTAAAAACATTTTACTGCTTATTATTTTTGTGGAAATGGTTTTCTGATGAATAGCAGGTTTAATTAACAGCATTCATTTGCATTTATTATGCTTATTCTTAGTGGAACATTTAGACCCCGTTTACACCTGGTATTAAAATGCGATCTGTATCCAGATAAGTTATCCGGATAATAAGTACTGATTCCATTTACACCTGGCCACATAAATGTGTTTTTGCAAAACGGATATAAATCCGATCTTCACCTCCTGCGTTATATGCAGATTTATTGGATTGCACGCCACCAAAAGCAACAGATCTGAGCGGCATTTTATTGATCATCAGCTAATTTCCAAATCAGAGACATCAATAAGAGAGAGTGGCAACAGGCCTGGTAAGATAATTTCGTTTCTTTACTTGAAGATGTGTTAACTGCGTCTGTGACTTACTTTCACTTTTATTTGCGATGTTTGCACGTTGAATAGATGCTCAGCTGCTCATCTGCGGTGATGCGTGTTGCGTGTCGCATCTGACTAGGCTATAACATGACATAGCCTATATAACACGCTCTCACTCGTTTATTTTTTAGCATTTTTGGGAGGAGTAAAATATACATATGTGGTTTCAACAACCAGATTGCGTTTACACCTAGTAAAGATCCGGACACAATGCGAGCCAGACTACCTCCAGATGTGGTCAGGCAGATCCGATCACGATCCGATCACAACGCGTTTACACCTTGCATTAACATGCGTTTTTTATTAACTTATCTGGATACAGATCGCATTTTAATACCAGGTGTAAACGGGGTCTTATTGTCCAGCCGAGAAACAAGGTGCTCGTCCAAAAAGCAAACCTGACGCGGTTGGAGAACTGCCACAGATTTGTCTCGTACCCCTCCACAAGAATCATAGGGCTTGGGATGACACTCTCGGCCAAAGCCTTCTAAGCAGAAGGCGGATCTGAGGACCGTCCTTCTCGTCCTGTCACCACTGGTGTCAAACTTCTAAGGGCCCCACCCCACAGTGCCCACATCACTTTTGTGCCCTCAGGGGCCGTTCTGCCAACCTCACCCTTGGTGCCAAGCACAGTGGTTTCCAGTGAGCTTATGAATCAAGGTCCATCACAAGGGGTTGTTTCATGCTCACACCATCTGAGCATGGTCAAAAAGCAGTAAAATCGATTGTTTCCTGCCAGTTCGCTTAAAGTCACCAAAGTGGCTGCTTTGAGTACACAGGAGGCCACCCTCAAGAGGCTGGTTCCCTAAGTAATTATCTAGAAAAGTGTAGGCTTCTGCTTCTGACATGGCTTCTTCCATGTCTCCATCCTTCCATAACACAGGAACTTCCTGAGGTTTTTTTTCAGGGGCGAATCATTCCAGTATCAGGTTCTTCCCTTTGGCCTAGCTCTATCACCCCGCACATTCACAAAATGCATGGTTCGCATTCTGTAATATATAAACGACTGGCTTATTCTAGCAGAGTCGGAGCAGATGGCGGTTCAGCATCAAGATGTTGTTCTCACTCACATTCAAAAGTTGGGGTTGAACCTGAATCCCAAGAAGAGTGTGCTTTCTCCAGTTCAGATGACCATTTTTTTTTGGTGTGGTGTGGGGTTCAGTATCTATGCAGGCCGTCCTATCGCCTGCTCATGTTGCTGCAATCCTCAGATCCGTAAATGAGATAAAGCTAGGCAAGTCATTCACTGTGAAACAGTTTCGTTCCCACCTCTTGAGATATGGAACATGTGGGTTTGACCTCTGAGGGGGCCCCCAGGTTCACAGGTGATTATCTTCTCAGTATATACAGGGACAGGCACTTACAAAGCATGCCATTTGGGCATTATATTGTTCCCAAAGCAGCATTGACCCAGCATCAGAAGTGATCGAAATGCTGCGTCACCTTGCCATACTTCCTTCATCCGTGTCATCGACTTGCTTCGGCTAATTGAAGCGAACGCCGGTCATTTTGGATGTGCTTTTATGCTTTCCTGGTCGTGACGTCTCCTGCCTGGCGCAGCAAGCGAGACAATGAGCAGGATCTCCGGTATCTATTTGAATAGCATAGCGTTGCCTCTTGGGACCCAGAGTTAGAGGACACTGTTATTTTATTTAAAAATTGGGTACCGCTGACTGTGGGGCTAGTGGCAGAACAGAAACAAAACTCTCCATCTGGCCTTTCTCCGGTGATGCGGTCACCATCTCCCGAAGAGCTTCTCTCTTCATTTCTTGGTCTTGGGACACTTTCTCTGACACTTACCGCCTGGTTTGGCAGGGGCCTGGACGGGCTGGGCAGCATTCCTACGACCTGCTCCACGCTGTGGCCTGGGTGGAGGCTGCTACTGAGGCTGACCGGTGGTGGCAAAGGGGGCCACCCTTAGCTCGTTTAGTTTACACTCAAATGTTAATGGGCACTAGGGTTGGGAATCGTGAGAAATTTTCCGGTTCCGGTTCCGATTCCGGTTCCGCCAAACGATTCCGGTTCCGGTTCCGGTTCCCATTCAATTAAAAATATTAGTAAGAGAAAAATCCACAATCCTTTTTGTGTTTATTTCTTATAGTACATGACAAATTAGTTTAACAGACTGGTAATGTAAACAAACTCAAAATATTATTAAGCAATCTTTGCAAAAAAAAAAAAAAAAAATATATATATATATATATATATATATATATATATATAAAGGAAATAAAAAAAATTCTGCATTCTCTATAATAATTTAGACCTCTCCTTTATTGTATCTCCAACAGTGAAGAATACCCTCTCACAAGGAATAGTATATGCTTTAACACACATGTGTGTAGAACAGATTATTTTTTAAAACGGTTTGAATGATTGATTCATAAAGACTTTACTTATTTAATTACTGGATAAATCGGCGCTCTAGCAGTTAATAAACAGAACTGCATGCGTCTTGCGGAAGAACATTGTTGCCGGAGCTACTTCTCTCTGTTTATGTCCATGACGAGTCACGCAGGCATTGGGCTACTCCGCAGCAGCTGCGATCCGCCGGCCAGTCTAAAGAAGTCCGAGTATTAACGCTTATTATAGGCTTTACGTAGTGATTCAAGATAAGACAAAAACACGGTTTGAAAAAAAAACATTATGATGTACTCGCTAGGGTGACCACCTGCTAATAAGCCCAAGGGGGGACAAGGGGTATGTTTCTGAGGGACAAGGTGGGACACTGCTTGGCGCGGCGGTGCCCCCACCCCACGGGCAGACTCTGATAGTGGTTTACCCATATCTAGAATTGTTACTATTGCCTTACTGTTTGTACATGAATAATTGTTCAAAAAAAGCACATACCTTAGCACATACATTAATAATGCCCTATTCCCTAAACATGTTTTGCTGATAGGCTATATGCTGATGCTCATGATAGGCCAACCAATGTTTTTTTTTTCTAAATAAAGATGAATATTTTGAACATTCAATGAATTGACAGATGCACTTCCACTTACGATTTACTTTAGCTATTTAATTTTATTTATTTTTCATTACAATTAATTCACTTTAAATAAATAAAAATATAAAATTATAGGATTAACAGGAATTTTAGTTGCTCAACACCACAGGAATAGTTTTAAAAAAAGTCGAAAAAAAGTCTAAACTCACAACTCCAGAGGTTCACGGAACGAGAAGCTGCGCTGTCATGACAACAATGAAAAAGTTGACAACAACCTAGTCGGCAGGTCACGTGGGAGTGGCAACCAGTGTTGGGGAAGTTCACTTTCTACATGAACTAGTTCAAAGTTCAGTTCACACATTTTAAAATGAACTAGTTAAGTTCAAAGTTTGCACAGAAATGTACGATTTTTGCCATCTTCACCGACCTCGTTATAAAATCCGTTTAAATTATCATACGACGCCTTTGTCAATGGTGGCCGCGGTGCGACACTGATGGCTTGTGTTGCCAGATTGGGTGTTTTTTCGCTACATATTAAGCCCTGTTTACGGTGAGTTTTAGCCGGGTTTTCGCCTGGAAGGCTCTATAAAAATCTGGCACCCCATTAAACTGAGAGAGCGTGCGTTCACAGACACCGGAATGAACGAGTTCACACGTTCATCGGGACAGGCAGTAAAACAATACGTTCAGTTCACCCAAAATATGAACGAGTTCTGAAAATATGAACGAGTGACCGACTTTTTTTTTCTTTTTGAGAAAGCATTGATTATGCGTGACACAGTCTCAATTTGCGGGACGCATGAATTGGGCTTCAAACGCTGTGCACGCACGCGCTACGCGGGACGGGTGGTCACCCTAGTACTCGCTCATTGTATATATTTTGTAAATTCTGAACACAAAAAATATACGGACTGCATCTGTTTTGACCACTACCGTCAATGTTTACTCAAACTATAATCTCACTAATTCTGTAACGGAAATCATTTGAATATGTTAAACAAATAAATATTGAGACTGTGTGATTGTAAAGCAGTTTCATATCGACAACTGCTCTCTCTCTCTCTCAGCGCAAACAGGCGCGCGCAGCGTGCGTGTGTCTGTGTGTGACAAATGCAGCGCGTGTGAGAGCAAATCGCAACTTCAGTGGTGAAGTTTTTGTCATTTAGGAATAAGACGGCGTCTTCTACTCCCAGCACTTCGCCCACATGATGATATCGCATCGGCATCAGAACCGTTTTCGGAACCGAAACTTAGGAATTTTGCACGGTTCCGGTATTTTTTCAAAAACACAACCGGTTCTGGAAAAGAACCGGTTCTCGGTTCCCAACCCTAATGGGCACTCAGGCGAAATTCCAATTCATCGGTTCGTTCTGATGTGACGTCGATCGTGACCAACTGAAGGGAAACTATCTACATTACATTTCATGAATCGACGCACTACAAATTGCTTATTCTGTGGAGAACATAATTTTTAACCCCCTTTTGTGGAGTAAATACATATTTTATTCACAGAATGAGCATTTCAGGTCACAAAAGGATGTTTTAGTTTGATCTTCAAATGAAAGTAAGCTCCATCAAACCCCAAAAGATACACTTTCATTTGGAGACATTCCAAAAAACTGAATGTCATTCTACAGTTTTGTCATATGTTTGAATACTTTATGATTTAGCGCAACTCTAATTCTCTCTAATTCCATGGTAGCACATGGTAGCATGCCAAAAACTGAGAAAATCCCTCTCCCTCCTTCTATGAGAGCAAAAACAGAAGCAGCTTTAAATTTAAAACACATTGTACCACTAAAGATTGTTATATTAGGTTGGAAAATGGGGATGTAGGAGGAAGAGAGAGAGAGAGAGAGAGAGAAAACGAATTCTTTATAATGCCTTAGTTGCACCATTGTCGATCAGTCTTGTGTGGCAGTCACAAAAGCAGCCCCTTGATATCTCTGTCTTTAAAATCTGCATGTACTATTTCCGAATCTTGGTTTCCCAGAAGTCATGGACTTTTAAATCCCATTTTTAGTAAAGAAAACAAAAAAAAAAACAAAAAAACATCTGAATCTCATGCACAAGTAGAACAGCACATATTTGGTAAAGAGACAAATACAGTAGTACAGAAAATTGAAAATAAAATAAATATCCTCAATTGTAAAATGTTTTCTAACTAATGCCTAAATCTTAGACTTAGAGCACATGTTGTATCCTGTTGCTTTATCCTTACATGGAACTCAGCAGGTTGGCAGGAAAGAGATGAATAGTCTGTCTATTTATAAATAAGTGAGTAGGATGTGTCCTAGTGAGTGTGTCTGTGCCCACTGTGATCCAGATAGAGGGATTTTGGCAGTTTGGTTCCTTTGTCGCTACACACCAATGGCAGAGATGCAAAAATCCACCTTTTTAGGCTTTATTGTTCCTTTTGTTCTATGTTTTAGAAAATAAATTATTGGTTTGCATTTTGTTTCCTCAGGTAAGCATTTGGTTAAAATTCAGGGAAAGAACTCAGAACATCTCATGAAAGGCAGTCCAAGTTCAAGGTATTTGCAGGCATTGCATTTACACTGCAAATATGTTGCAATATATAATTCACATTTATAAAAGGATTTTATGGTGATATTTGAATCACAGTTTGATCACAATAATAAAAAGACAAATATAAACTCTCAAAAAAATCCAGTTGATACTAACTTGTTTTTAAGGCTACAAATAATGCATTGACTGTTGCAATGACATGCCTCTATTTTTGTTTTAACTTTTTTCAAGAAATGCATTAAAATGCAATTTGTACAATGACTTGAATACATCTTATGTTTTTAATTTATGAATTAAAATGCATTTTTAAAGGTTATAAAACAAAAACGTGAGGGTGATGTAACTGTGTTGATATATTCATGAAGAAAAAAGCCTCATTAAAAGAATGTATTGTACTGTAATTACTCACACAAGTTACCACATGACATTTGTGACATTTGAGTCATTAAATGCAAACTTTTCTCAAACATATTTTAAAATTTTTTCGAAACTACATAAAATCAACATCTATAAAAAAGTACATTTCCAAAAAATTGGCACGTTTGTTTTAAACTAGATTTTTACAAGACTTGTCCGCATCTTAATCATGGACACTTTGGCTCCTTTAACAGCAATTGTGTAACAGTCCATTTCTGTCGTTTTTCATTGTTGTTGTTTGTTCATTTTGTTAGTTTAAATGAGACAATACAATATGTTATCTGAAATGTGTACAGTAAATATGATGAAATAAGGTGACATCTAAATAAAAGTGTTCATGTTTCACAGAAGGAAGCTTAGATACTCATCCTGTGGTGCCAGGAAAGGGGGCTACGCAGAGAAAGACCCATCGGCCGGCAACCTTCAAGTAGAGCAACAGGAAGTTTCCATGCGATGGCACCACAGTCCGGAAAGCCCCCTTCTGCGCCGCCTGGGCAAGATCAGCAGTTCAGAGTGTAACAGTTCTGATGAACTCACTAACCCTCTTTCAGAGCAGGAAGACAGTGCTTATCGTTCTAGCACCAGTGAAGTCGCTCCACACGAATCACCGGGTCCTAATCGCACCATTTACCCTTTGCAGCCGAGGGAAGAGTCAGCAATAGCTCCATCAATGCCAACTCATTCCAAACACGGACAGCGACCGATTGAGATACAGACTCCACCCTTCCGTCCCAGAATTTTACAGGAGCCATCCCAGACAGCATCCAGAGCATCCGACCGTGGCGTTTCATCGTTGCACACCACTGCAGTACACAAGAGAATGGAAATCAATGGCACATGCCCAAGCTCATCAGATGTGAGCTCAAAATCGTGTTCGGACCAGGAAAGAGGGGAGCAGGTGTCCTGCCAGCCTGAGGAAAGATCTTGTGGGTGGGATAAGCCATCTACCTCAGTGTCTCCAGGATCTGGAGTAGCACTGACCACTTATTTCTCTGTGGATAATTGTATGACAGACAACTACAGACTAAAGTATCACCACCAGAGGCCGTTGGTCCTCTCCATGCCTGAGCCGAGAGGAGCTGTTAAGGACGGGAGAGACACGGGACAGTCAAGCCGCATAGAGAACCAGTCTGAACGTGCCAAAAATAAGTCTGACTCTGGTATGTTAGAGCTCAGCTGAGCTGTTCATTCAATCATTGATATATTGCTATATTTTTGGGGTTCATAAGATTTTTTTTTTATGTTTTTGCTTATCATGGCAAATGTATTTGACCAAGAAACAGTATACACGGTAAAATCGTGAAAACATATTCCAGTTTTAAATAACTGTGTTCTGTTATTTATTTTTACATTTAAACTTAACATTTATTCCTGTAATGCAAAATCCAAAGCTGAATTTTCAGCATCATTACTCCAGTCTTGAGTGTCACATAATCCTTCAGAAATCATTCTAATATGCTGATTTGGTGCTCAAGTAATATTTATTATTAATATCAAGGTTAAAAACAGTTTTTTTTTCTTTTGTAACATTATGAATGTTTTTACTGATACCATTGAGCAATTTAAAATATCCTTGCTGAATAAAAGTATTTCTTAAAAAAAAAAATCTTACTGACCCCAAACCTTTGAATGGTAGTGTACGTACTAACTGTAGTTACTAGCTTTAATAAACTAAGTTGTCCTTTTCAGGCAATAGCATCAATAAGCCCACTGCTAAATGGCACCCTGTCACTTCAAAAGGGCTAGATGAACATGGATATTTGTGAAAGTTATGGTAAGTTCTCGCCAAACCTTCAGATATTGTTTTAAACTTAAAAGTTTAAAATGTAGGCTACAATTCTTCAACTAATAATAAAAAAGTAGGCTACAATTCTTTGAATAATAATGTTGCACATTTTTGTAGCAATGCACTTGCTAACTGTTAAGATTTTACAATAAACTACTAAAGTTGAACCATAAGATAATTGTTTATTAGTGAATGCAATAGATAACACAAACTAACAATGTGCAATACATTTAGTAAATGAATTAAAATAACATTAATATGTCATGAATGAACAATGAACAATAACAGATTTATAAATTATTTTAACCTGAATTAAATGCAATTAAACAACTGTTCAGTGCTAATTCATGATATAACTGATGCTGACAAATGCTTTTTATGAAGTAAATTATTTATTTAAAATGGCTGTTTTAAATAATGATTCTCTACTTTACTGCATCACTGTAAACACAAATATGTTGGAAAAAAAATCCAAAGTTTAAGCAAGCAGAACTGGTTGATTTTTATTTTGTACTCATACATTTAAATTGGTCTTAACTTAAAATATTTGAGTAAGCTAAATAATTCATACATTCAACTTATAATTGAAGAGTTCAGATGCAAAAGCCTCTAAATGCCATTTGAAATTTTCTTCTAAAATGACCATTTTTATCAAGCTTGTATATATAAGTTCAGTAATTTCACTTAAATGACAATTAATAGGTAATCTTCATTGCCATTTAAGTGAAATTACTTAACTGAAATATACAAGCTTGATAAAAATGGTCATTTTAGAAGAAAATTTCAAATGGCACTTAGAGGCTTTTGCATCTGAACTCTTCAATTATCATATATATCAAAAAATATATATATTTTGTGAGCACAGTTTCAGTTAAATTAAAAGAAACAATATATAAAACTAAAAGCAATTAAACTATTTGGATTACTTAAAATGTGTCAGTTTTGTGACCTCAAAAGAAAAAGAAAGTTTTAAATACTCATAAAGGTTAAAAAGATAACCTTTAATCTTAAAGGTTAAAGATACTGGTAGATTAATTTGTTACCATTTTTTTTTTAAATAAAATGAAATTAAATAAAATTAAATTATTAAGCATTAGGTAAAAAACGTAAAATGTTACCTAAACAAATAAATGAAATAAAATAATTGCAAGTACTAAAATGACTTAAAGGGAAATAAATAAAGACAAAAAAAATATAATTTAAATGAAAACTGAAAATGTAAAAGCTAATTCAAAATATGAAAAAATACTATAATTCTTAATTAATAATACAAAGAAGAATGCCAATTCAGCCATTGATTGACTACTGCTACTAACACTGTAACAACTACAATAATAATAAAGAATGAATTGATGTTTTCAGACATTTGACTAGTACATTATGTATTTAAAAACATAAAAATAAATCTTCTTTGTTTTTAGGTCCTGGTGACCCAGTGAGAAGTAATGCAAGAGAATTGCCAAAGATGTTAAACATATGGATTGTTTTTGTACTTAGCATAGGAGAGATGTGTCCTTTTGTACACTCTCCCTGTAAATTGTGAAGTTTGAGTATCTTATGAGATCCACAACAGCCATCCCCAAGAGGGCAGTATGCACTTTGGCTTAAATCAGTATTTGCTTGTGAATGACCATTTTATGCTGAATATCAAATTTATTGATTATCTTTTACTGAATTGTGATAGATAATACAGTATACTACCATTCAAAAGTTTTAGACCGGTAAGATTTTTTTAAAATGTTTTTAAAATAAATCTCTTCTGCTCACCAAGGCTGCATTTATTTGACCCAAAACACAGCAAAAATAGTAATATTTTGACACATTTCGATTTGAATATAATATTTTAAAATGTAATTTATTCCTGTGATGTTAAAGCTAAATTTCTGTGTAACATGATCCTTCAGAAATAATGGTTTGTTTGTTTGTTTGTTTTTCTTCAGGATTCTTTGATGAATACAAAACTTTGGTAACATTATATACCATTAAAAAAAAAGTAAGATTTTTTAAAGAAATTTAAAAACAATACTTTTATTCAGCAAAGACGTAAAGATATTTATAATGTTACAAAATTTCTATTTAAAAAAAAAAATTGTGACAACTTTATATTCATAAAATAATCCTGAAAAACTATTTTCAACATTGATAATAATAATAATAAATGCTTCTTGAGCAGCAAATACGCATATTAGAATGATTTTTGAAGGATCAAAGACCGGAGTAATGATGCTGATATTTCAGCTTTGCAATCACAGGGATGAATTACATTTTAAAATATATTCAAATAGAAAACTCTTATTTTAAATTGTAAACACATTTCACAATATTACTGTTTTTTCTGTATTCTTGGATCAAATAAATCCAGCCTTGGTGAGCAGATGAAACTTGTGTTAAAAACATTTAAAAATCGTACCAACGGTACGACGGTAGTGTGTATATATAAAATAAGTCTTAAAGACAGAGTCTTAAAGACAGAGAAAGCGTCTTTGACATTAATTTCATTGCAAATGGACCTTTGTACATACTCCCTAGAGTTTGTTTGTGGAGTGCCTTCCTGCGATTTTTTTTTCATGCAAAATATTGACATAATTCAAAATGAATGAATAATGTAAAATGAAATCCCCTATATATTTTTGGAGATGATTATGCTGTTATTTTTATTCTTTGTTTAATAAACTTCAAATGTTCAATCACTGACACAATATTTTTTTTACACCTGAAAACATTCTAAATGTTTTGCTTTTTAAACAACGGAACACATTGTAATGTATCACAATGTATGTCTATTAGAAATGAGTCACAACACATGCAGCGTACAATTAAAACTGTTCACACAAGGACGTAAAAAGGGCTTTATTGCCATAAATATCAAAACTCATAGTGCAAATGTACATACATGCTTTGTAAACTTTAGGGCTGCCAATTTGTTAAAACCATTATCATCGGGTTGAATGCTTACAACACTTGGTTTCAAATCGTCAAACTAAATGTTGAATTGCTAATGGCATTTTAACCCCTCTTGAAAATCCTCTTGGCCTCGACACCTTCATAGCAATAACACTGCAAGCAACAAAAAAATCAAAAGTGAGACAACACAAGTTTATAGCATTTATTCCAAATTTTTATTTGAAGAAATGTCATAATCCATAAGGAACAACAGTTTACCTGTACAAGTTCATCACCGATAATCTTCCTGGTTGTTATCAGCATCTTTCCATTGTCCTTGCGTGTAAAAGTCCCTTTGAGCGTGTCTCCCTCCATGACCCAGGATCCCTGCAATCAGAATGTCAAAGGTCAGACTTATTTTGATCTTAGCAGTGTGACATTCCCTCGTTGACCTGTTAGTGATTCAGGAGGCTTGAATAGAGGGTGTTAAGAAAGTGACGCATTTTTTCTCTGAACATCTGAACCTTTGCCCTTTGGTTCACTATGGGTAAAAGGTTCTTAGTGGAACCATAGATGCCAAAACAGAGCCTTTATTTCTAAGGTTGTAAAGACTGAAATTTGAAATTATCGTACTTACTGTGAGCTCAGTGCCGTCTGCCATGGTATAGCTAAAAGTGACACCCAGAGTAAATTCAATATCCACTGTGCGGAAAGCGCTGACTTCCTTCAAATTGAACTTATCTCCAGTCTGCTGCACGGTGATCTTCAGGTTGTCATGAGAAGCTAGTTTCCTTTTCACCATGTTGATGCCTGTTGAAGATATGCAGTACACAAGCACAAACTCCTTATAAATAATGGCTCGCTGAATCACTCAACATCTTTAGAAAGAATATTGAAGCGTTTGATCTTGAAACCAACAATGTTCAGGCGATGCTTTGTCGAATTTGTCTGTCCACTCACCCATTTCTTCCAAGAACTTCTCGTAGTTCTCATTGCGGTCAACTTTCCAGGTCCCATTGAAGGCCATGATGACAGACTGCTGTGATCCTGACGGTGGCCTAACTTTACCCCGTGCCTGTCTTTTATACCTGTGCGAGTGAAGGCACGCTGTCTTATCTGGGAATTATCTCCATGCTGATGTGGCCGAGTAAAGCTCACAGAGTATAAAATTCACCCTCCCTACAGGCTATACACATCCCCGCCTGCCTTGCTTCATCATTGATTGTGCAAAAAGAGTGGAGGCTTCAAGTCATTCCATGAGAACAAGTACTCACTTGTGTTTGATGCATGTCAAATATTCACATGGCATTAGTGTCTCTGTTGTTCTCACACAAAGTCCTCCTTTTGTTTGAATTGTTTGCAGGGTTTTTCTGTTACACTTGTTGTGTAGGTTTATGTGGCAATAACTTCTGTGGAACTCTGAGTGGTGCATTAAGCAATGAATTTCGTCTGAATCGGTTGCGTCTTTTAAATTGGGAACTGTGAAAGGCGAAACTATTCTAATGGGGTTCCCTATCGTAGTCACTTCGAGTTACGTCAGAAGTGACGGAGATTGGGGGTTTCGCATAGAAAGCCAATCCTCTTCGAGTATTAAAACACGAGCCAATGGCATGCAATGCCTTGGGGCTGCGGAAATTTGCATAGCGTACTCCGCCCTACTCCGTGAGTATAAAAGGAGGAAGTGAACGCAACCGCAGTATGTTTTCGCTTCGGAGCCAAGAGAACCTCTTCACTCCTGAAAGCACTGTTCAAGACTCTTCGAGACGAGCGTCCTCTTCAGTGTTGGTGTGACGGCGGTACCCAGCGAGATTCTGCATCGCCTGCGATCTGAGCAGTGGTCTGCCAGACTTTGCGCTTCTCCCTGGTCGCTTCAGCGCTGAAAGAGTGAATTTCCTCCTCTCATTGAAAGAGCTGCACGCGCACGTCTTTTTAAAGACGGTTCGCCCGTGCTCTTCTGGGTGTGATTGATTTCTGTCGTCATCTGATGGTCACGATCGCTGCTTTGTATGCCTGGGCATTTCAGCATGCAGCAGCAGCGTTCGTGGATGACTCATTTTCCTTCTGTGGGAACATGACCATCTCTACACTGAGGTCGAGACTCAATGATCTCACTTGAGTGAGAGTCCCGGTCCCCCCCGCTCGATCGGTTTCCTCCATAGGGGGCCCGTCGACCCGGGGACCTGGTGATTTACGGTGATGGTGTGGGATAAGCCCCGACGATTCCTCGGGCCACACCTCCCGCCTCAGTGCGAGAGCCAGCGAGCGTTAGTTCGATTCAGTCGGTTGCTTCTTCGGTGGCACCGGCTGCTTCGGGCAGCGCTCCAGATGATGACGCGATGTCGATCACAGCATCACTAGGCGGGCTTGACTCCTCGGGAAGTGAGGATGCGGCCGCGTTGCCTCCCTCGGGAGCGTCAGCGCCGCCGTGTCTGATCCCGCGATGATGGCCGTGCTATCTCGGGCGTCCGTGAGCATCGGGTGGGGGTGGAACTCCGCCCCTCCCCGATCTCTCGCGGCTGAATAATTGGTTTTTGGGTAACGCTGCCGCCTTACGGCCACGGCCAACCCCAATTTCCTTTTTTCCCCGAGTTGCATGCGGAACTGACACGCACTAAAAAATAAATAAATAAAAAAATAAATAAAAAAAAAAAAAAAAAAGCGTGCTTAGTTCCCCGCCCTTCCTCCCCTCGGCGATGCGGCTGTCTGTGGGTACGCTGGGGCTCCCCCGGTCAACCGGCGGTTGCTCTCAGATGCCCCTCCAAAGCCTATGGGTTCTCGTCGTCTATGGCGGCGCGATTCTGTAGAGCGGCGGGACAGGCAGCCTCCGCCCTGCATATGATGAGCACCTACAAAGCTAGCTGCTCAGGAATGTGCACGAGGAGGTGACGGACCAAGCGAGCTGCGAGCCTGTCGCCTACCTTGTCCTTAAACGGGTCACGGAGGCGGTCGCTCGCTCCCTTGGTCAGATGATGCCCACCGCTGTGGTCCAGGAGCATCATAATGTTCGGCGGTGCGGTCCAGGACTTTGCCCAGCACTTCTCGACCGCCTAGGAGCAGACGAAGGCGGTTTCTCTGCCCCGACGGCCAGCTGCTGCCTCCAACCAGCCGTCGGCTCGGACGCCTCCGCCAGCTCGCCGCCGAGGACGCCCCCCTGCGGCTCCCTTCCCTCCCACGCGGCCCCAGCAGCAGCCTTCAGCCGGTTCGCGTCGCGGAGGAGGCCACAGGTAAGCGTCCCAAGAAAAGAGCCCCCCCTCAGGCCGCGTGCCCCGCTAGATGCCAGGCGAAGCGATGTTCCTGAGGCGGGCCGCTCAGTGATAGTGTCATGGTTTTTCTCAGGAGGCGGTGGCAGGGCCCCTCCTTCCCCGGTGGAGGGCCGGTGGAGAATCTTTTGTTCTAGCTAGCTCCCTGAGCTGGTTGAGGAAAAGCTGACACTGTCATTGAGCACACAGACTGGAATGAGCGCGCACGACGTCCAGTGCGTCGCCCCGTTCATTCCTCTCTGTCTCGGAGGGCGCGGAAGGGTGCGTGTGTCGTCCCCGGGCTACGCCAATCCCTTCCCCCTCTGTCGCCAGACCCCCGGCAGAACAGACCCCCGTGGAACGCTCTGCCTTCCCTGGTCTCTTCTGTCGGGGAGCGGGTTTCGACGGTGCATCCGGACGGGGTAACTCCTGCACGCATGCCGGTCGACCCGCCTCGCTGCCCCTCCGGGGGGACGTCTGTGGTTCGCATGACCCCGTTGGCTCACTTCCTGGAAGCCTGGCTAGCGCTTCCCGGGGTTCCCGCTGGGTCATCAGAACGATCGGATTCGGCTACGCGATTCAGTTCGCACGGTCTCTTCCCCGCTTCAGGGGAGTTCGCTCCACGATGGTTGGTGGCAATGCCCCAGTCTTGAGAGCGGAGATTGCGACCCTGCTGGCGAAGGGTGCAATCGAGACGGTCCCTCCAGCCGAGGTGAGGTCCGGGCTTTACAGCCCCTACTTCATTGTCCCCAAGAAAGACCGGTGGGTTACGACCGATCCTGGACCTGCGCATTTTGAACCGTTCTCTCCATCGACTACCGTTCAAAATGCTCACGGCCAAACGCATTTTCGAATGTGTTCGGTATCAGGATTGGTTTGCAGCGATCGACCTGAAGGACGCGTACTTCCATGTCTCCATTCTCCCTCGACACAGACCGTTTCTTCGGTTTGCCTTCGAGGGCCAGGCATACCAGTACGCCGTTCTCCCATTCGGGTTAGCTCTGTCCCCTCGCGTCTTCACGAAGATCGTCGAGGCAGCCCTTGTTCCCCTTCGCGAACACGGGGTTCGCATCCTGAACTATCTCGACGACTGGCTGTTACTAGCACACTCTCGAGCTCAGGTTTGCGAACACAGAGACCTGGTGCTACGGCACCTAGCCCGTCTGGGCCTTCGGGGCAACCGGGAAAGGAGCAAACTTTGCCCCGTGCAGAGGATCTCTTTTCTCGGCATGGAGATAGACTCGGTCGCCGTGTCCGCGCAGCTCACGAACGAGCGCGCGCATTCACTGCTGGCTTGTCTTCGACAGTTCGAGGGCAAGAGTGCGGTTCCACTGAAACTATTTCAGAGGCTCCTGGGGCATATGGCATCCGCGGCCGCGGCAACGCCGCTCGGTTTGCTTCATATGAGACCGCTTCAGCTGTGGCTTCGCGATCGAGTCCCGAGGTGGGCATGGCATCGCGGCTCGCTCCGAGTTCCAGTGACTCCGACGTGCCGCCGATCCTTCTTCCCGTGGTCGAACCTCAGCTTTTTACGGACAGGGTCCCTATTCAGCGAGTTTCCAGGCATCTCGTTGTCTCCACGGATGCGTCTACCACGGGTTGGGGTGCCATGTGCAATGGGCATGCAGCCGCCGGTTCCTGGACAGGAGCCCAGCGCCTCATGCACATCAATTGCCTCGAGCTGTTGGCAGTACGGCTCGCCCGGCACCGCTTCCGAGCGTGCTCTAGGGCCAGCATGTGCTTGTCCGCTCAGACAACACTACGGCAGTAGCGTACATCAACCACCAGGGGGGGTCTACGCTCGCGCCGGTTGTCGCAGCTCGCCCGCCACCTCTTGATATGGAGTCAGAAGCACCTGAGGTCCCTTCGTGCAGTTACATTCCTGGAGACCGGAACCGGGCAGCCGCGAGCTGTCCCGGGCCCGTCCCATCTCCGGCGAATGGCGACTCCATCCCCAGTCGGTCCAGCTGATTTGGGACCAGTTCGGGGAGGCACAGTTAGACCTGTTCGCCTCTCGGGACTCGTCCCACTGCGCCCAGTTATTCTCTGACCCGCGGCTCTCTCGGCTCGGATGCGCTGGCGCACAGCTGGCCACGGGGCCCACGCAAGTGTGCGTTCCCCCAGTGAGCCTCCTTGCACGGGTGTTGTGCAAGATCAAGGAGGACGAGGAGCAGGTCTTGCTGGTAGCCCCCTACTGGCCCACCAAGACGTGGTTCTCCGAACTCTTGCTCCTCGCGACAGCACCTCCTTGGCCTATTCCTCTGAGACCGGACCTACTCTCTCAGAGACGGGGCACTCTGTGGCACCCTCGTCCCGATCTTGGAGGCTGCACGTGTGGCTCCAGGACGGGACGAGGCAGGTTTGAGTTCGCTGCCACCTGCGGTGGCGGCAACCATCACTTCCGCAAGAGCGTCGTCCACGTGACACCTTTATGCGTTGAAGTGAAACCTCTTCGTCAATTGGTGTTCTTCTCGCTGAGAAGACCCCCGGAGATGTTCGATCGGAGTCATGCTTCCTTCCTGCAAGAGGGGTTGGAGCGCAGGCTGTCGCCCTCCACCCTTTGGATTATGTCGCGGCCATTGCCGCGTCTCATGATGCAGTGAAAGGTAAGTCTATGGGAAGCATGACCTGGTCATCAGGTTCCTGAGGGGAGTGAGGGGGCTAAATCCGCCTCCCTCCCCTCCTGCCCTCTGGGGACCTCTCAGTAGACCTGGGTGCTCTGCAGAGGCCTCCCCTGGAGCCTTTGCAGTCGGTAGAGTTTTTGCCCTGTCCTATGTGACAGCACTCCTGATTGCATTGGTATCCATCAGGAGAGTAAGGGACCTGCACGCACTCTCTGTTGACGAAGTGTGCCTGGAGTTCGGGCCGGCTTACTCTCACGTATTCCTGAGACCCCGGCCTGGATATATGCCCAAGGTTCCTACCACTCCCCTCCGGGACCTGGTGGTGAACCTGCAAGCGCTGCCCCTGGAGGAGGCAGACCCAGCCTTGGCACTGCTCTGTCCGGTACGTGCTCTCCGCACCTATGTCGACAGAACGCAGTGTTTCAGGACCTCAGACCAGCTCTTTGTCTGTCATGGGGGGAGCCAGAAGGGAAGGGCTCTCTCAAAGCAACGGCTGTCCCACTGGATAGTGGATGCCATTGCTTTGTCTTACCAGCAGCAAGGCCTTCCGTGCCCCCTTGGTGTGACGGCCCATTCCACTCGGAGTGTAGCCTCCTCTTGGGCTTTAGCGCACGGCGCCTCGCTAACAGACATCTGCAGAGCTGCAGGCTGGGCGACACCCAACACCTTCGCCAGATTCTATAATCTGCGAATTGAGCCGGTATCCTCTCACGTACTCGTTTCGGCCAGTTCTGGATCCGCTCAGGTGTCTTCGCTTGCTCGCCACTCCACTCCCCGGACTGGATAAGTGCGATATTTCCTCAGTTCTTCCATTGAAGTCTTGAGTCCTCCAGCACCGACGATGCGGGCACCACTGCGTTGCTCTGGATGCTAGCTAGGTGCCTCCATGCGCACGGTTCCCCATGGTAACCGTCTCATGTGTATTATCCACTGTAAGCCTCTCTGAGCATGTGTCTTCCCTTGGCAAGCCATCTGCCACCCCTGGAGTTTAAATCAGTAGCCACCTGTGGTTGGTACTCCAGTGTTCCATATGCGTTCCTATGTGGCCATATGTGTATTCTTAAGTCCTCCCTTCGGTAGGCAGCTGGTAGCATGTCCCCTTCGGGATATGTTTCCCAGTGTACCTTGGTAATCCTGTGTCAAAGTCGGATCCCCCAAAAAAAAAAAAAAAAAAAAAGAGGTAAGGCTCGGGGGTTCAGTCTTTCGCAGGGCACTGGAAGACAGCTTGAAGATGGCGTGATGGCACAGACCCCCAATCTCCGTCACTTCTGACGTAACTCGAAGTGACTACGATAGGGAACGTCTCGGTTACGTATGTAACCCTCGTTCCCTGAGTAGGGAACGGAGACGTTACGTCTCCCTGCCACTTCTGCTGTATCGCTGGGTAGAGGCCGAGTTCAGTCTTGGCTCCTCAGCGAAGACATACTGCGGTTGCGTTCACTTCCTCCTTTTATACTCACGGAGTAGGGCGGAGTACGCTATGCAAATTTCCGCAGCCCCAAGGCATTGCATGCCATTGGCTCGTGTTTTAATACTCGAAGAGGATTGGCTTTCTATGCGAAACCCCCAATCTCCGTCACTTCTGACGTAACGTCTCCGTTCCCTACTCAGGGAACGAGGGTTACATACGTAACCGAGACGTTATCCATGTATTATTTTGCAGCTACAGTGTGGATGACATGACAAAAGAGTTCATTGAGAGATTTGCACTGTTACTGCTTACAATGTCTTGAATACTAAGGAAAAAGTCACTGTGCGAAAAGCTGTGGCATATTCACTTATAATAAAAATGTAAACCAAAAAGTGTACATGGCCTGCCCGAATATAAAAATTAACACAACATGTAGGGTGGAAGTTTTATTTGGAGACTAAATGACAAGATTAAGAGATATCAAGACCTGAGATGTGATAGTCTCTGATAATGGTTTATTTGATCATTCCCTCAGTCTTTATCTCTCAACAGTGCAATAAAATAAGACCTTTGAAGACCTTTTGTATAGTCCTTTTTCATGACCTTTGGTATCGTCCTATTGAAAGCAAACACAAGAAAATATCTAAACTCAAAAATATTTCAATGATGTTCAAAAATGTCATAACTGCAACTTAACCCATAATGTTGAAACATAGATGCTTCAAGTGAACATCCAGAACTAATAAAACCATATACAGTTGTGGTTATAAGTTTACATACACCTTGCAGAATCTGAAAAATAGTTATTATTTTCTTAAAATAAATATGGCTTATTTAATAAGAGGTCTCTTATGCTTTACAAGGCTGCATTTCACAAATACAGTAGTTTATTTTTATTGTTATCATTCAGAAATCTTTGTTAATTTAAAATACACTCTTAATTAATTTAATGCATCCTTGTTAAATATAATTAATTTCTTTAAACAAAAAGAAAGCTCTTATTAACTACAAGCTTTTAAATGGTAGTTTAAATGCACAATTACTTTTTTTTTCCTGTCTAAAATGTGGCTTTACAAACCCTATGCTCCATTGAAGCCTCTGTGGTTCACTCTAGGTTGTTAATCTGCATTTTCCCTGCACAATTACTCTTCCATAAAACACCATAGGTTGTTTATTAATCAGGATTGTAAAGTCCTGCTTGGTTGCTGTTATCAGATAATTATGTAATTTGCATTTGCGCTCGTACAGGGTATCAACAATCGTCCGAGTTCAGACACAATTCAATACAATCTGTTTCTATGATGTTTTAATCTTTTTTATGACATAATCAGTTGTTTCACTGCACTTGGCACATTGATGCATTTTACTAGAGGAGTAACTGCTGGCACAGTCGAGAGGATAATGATTAACTACACAATCTCTAATCTACAAATGAAAGTTGATTTCTCTATGGAAGTGGAAGTATTGAAAATATTGGGGTCATGGTCCTTCAGTAAGATTTTTTCACTCAGAGCTAAGTAGTTACATGTTTTTACCACAAGAAGGAGACAGAGCTCTGATAAATTTGGCAAAGGGACAGGCCTATTGCTTTAGTGTGACTCAAGGTAACATTGTCATCTGGTGATGATAACATACATTATTCTGCTCATATAGAAGTAGAAGTTTGTGCAGTCAAAATTATGATCCATAGTAAGTTTTTTTTCCTATTCTCATGAAATAAACACCTTTATAATCTTTAATGTGTACACTTCTGACATTTATATTTTTGTTGATGTTTCTATTCACACACCACTTGTCAAGAAGAAACTGTATAAAGAGTCCGAGGGTCTGTCTGATTTTATAAAAAAACAAAAACAAACAAACAAAACAAAAAAAACAGTAGTGTAAGATTTTAGATTTGACTGTTTATTTTTATTTGATTTCCAATCAGCCATACAGATATACTGTATGTGTATGTTTATGAGCATTAGAAAGGACAACTTATAAAGACTACTGAATATTTTTAATTTTGTAAATGAAAACAAACCTTAGCAGTACAATGCAACACAAACAAATAACAAATCTTTTGAATAATATTTTAATACAAGACTTAAATATATGTAGAGGTGTACATAAAAGCATTGTGACATGGGCAGGTTTCCTTTAAATACATCTATATGTGAGATTCAATGAATACAAACTCTCAAATTCTATCCAATTTTTAAACACTAAATATTCACTTTGAAATGTGTTAAGAATATATTCATTCACGCAATAACACATAATAAAACAATATAACAGTAGCGTATTCTAAATTGTATTCATAAAATGTTTGGTAAATTCTCTGATGCAATGTAAGAGTGTAATTATGAATCTGTGCAGGCATTTTTATTATTTACAGCATGCACATTATCCCCAGAAACAGAAAAATAAATTCAGACTTATGGCTAAACTGAGTATTTCCAATATAATACATTGATACAGTAACAAAATGTACTTTGATCCTGACAATCTAAAAGCGAGTACTTAATTAAAGTGCACAATTTAAACAATTTGTTTTAGATATTTCTATGTTGTAGTGCTTTTAACTTTAAATATCATCAAACAGACATACACGACTCAATGCAGTGACACAAGAAAATAACTTATTTTACTCCGTGATGAACTAATAAAATATTCCTGGACTTTGTACTGATCTAAATACTGTCACATCCTATATATATATATATATATATATAAAAAAAAAAACACTTGATGAGCACGTCTGCATGTTGCATAGCGTATTTTTACCATTTTCCAGTTGTATTTATTCAAATGTATCTGTATCTTCTGTATTAAATCAATTCAATAGCTGGAACTCAAAGAAGTATCATTAATTAATATCAAATGGACAATAGTTTCCATATCTTTATGCAAAATGTGTACAGCTGGTCACCCTCTACTCTATAATAATTCCCTTTCCCCCCCATTTTTTTTTTTTCTGTGAATCAGAAATAATTGGTACTTGAAATGCAGGGGGTCACTGAAGAACATTCTTAATTTGGCCTCTGGGGGGAGAATAACATGATCTTGATGAAAAAAAAGCAAAGTACAGTATGTTCCTTTTCATAGATCTTAGAAATTAATGAACACACATCGCTGCAGCCCCACAGTGTGTCTGTTAGGTCTTGCGTGAGAGAAACCAAACTTTCATTGGCTCTTTTTTTCCTTTCATGGATACAGGTCCTCTGTACTCCAAATGAAACTGAGGATCAGCATTTTCCATGGACTGCAAACACCTGAGACAAAACAATTACAACATTCACTTTATTCATGTATATTAATTGTTATATTGTATTACTTTTATTAAATTATATTTTATATGATATTATATATATGATATGACATTATTGTATATTATACAATTAGTTCTTGTTCTCGATTCTGATTGGCTGAGAGCCTTTTACAGCCATGCGATATTCTAGCATTATCACACCACGTGAACCACATCACCGTTTGTATCACATCATTTCTCTCACAGCGAGTGTCATGGCGGATGAGCAAATACCATATTTTACAAACACTCAAAAAAATGATGTGTTGGCTTTACTTAACTTTTTTTTGTAAACAGGTTCCACCGGTTCCACATAACTTTGTTTTGTTAAACAAACAGAATTTGTTCATGTAACTTCAACATTATGGAAGTCATTTTAAGCCATCCAATCAAACTCTGAGCTGAGTGTTAAAGTTAATGAGACAATTAAGTGAATAATTTAGTGATGATTGAGCATTATTGAAGACACCTGATGTTAACAAGCAGAATCACTGAAGGAGAAAATCACAAATTGTAAGCCACCGTTATGGAGATCAGTGTCTGCTTTAGTTGGGCTCTTGACCCCTATATTATTAACTTTATATTATGTTTGGCTGTACATGAGTTATAACAGCTAGATGATCACATAGAAAAGGTGGAACTGTGGGTTGAACCACCAAACTTCCAGTTTGTAGTCAAACTGCATGAACCACTGTTAAGTTTACCTTATGGATCATAACAGCACTGCTGTTGTAAAACATACAATTTTAGCCTTTTCAATGAAATTCAAATAATCAAATCAATAAACAAAAACATTTTCTGGGTGCATTCTGGGTGCCACCAATCAAAATTCATTCATGGCTCCCATCATGCATTGCAGCATGAATAAATAATGAGCTTAAGACACCTAAAGCAGAATCACAAGGAAAAAAAATCTAAAATTTTAAGCCACCGTTATGGAGATGAGT